>NW_026623449.1:301413-315247 GCF_030028575.1 Malurus melanocephalus | reverse complement strand
AAGAAAGAAAGAAAGAAAGAAAGAAAGAAAGAAAGAAAGAAAGAAAGAAAGAAAGAAAGAAAGAAAGAAAGAAAGAAAGAAAGAAAGAAAGAAAGGTGATTTATTTTTCAATTAAACTATTTTCTGATTAATGCTCTCAATTCATGTTGTTACAGTGACTAGCTTGAATTAGAAACTGATGTTGTCTTTGTCTGGGAGGTGCATCTTAAACATGGGTGTCCTGAAATGAAATCAAATGGGAATTGTTGCATGTTCAGGGATATTTTTTCTGGCTTCTCTGCTGTGCACATAYTCACATTTGGCTAATTTTTCCTATTTCTGCATTGCCATATACTTGGCAGGAACAGCAAAATAAACAGTAGCATAGTTAATCAATCCAATCTTGCTGGAAAGAGCCTGAAAGGAGACCTTCGTTGTTGTGGAGACACGTAGCAGTGACAGAAAACCCCACACCTCTCTTTGCCAACAAGAACTGGTTGGAAATTTAGTGAATTGGGAAATAATAGCTATAAATGCACTTATKAATTACTTGCTTGATCTCACAAAACATTTTTATTAACATCCAAAATTAAAAAGTGACAGAGGTTCAAGCACAAGCTYAAAATGAAGTGTACAATTAAATGCACATTCTCTTTGGGAGGTATTCTTAGAAGTCTGCTTTTTCACTGGTATGCCTGTTTCACTGCCAGGGGAGCTTGTGCTCAGAACCAAAAGGACAGAGGGCTTTCTGTAAGGCAAGAGGTTTACTTCACCTTTATCTACAGCACAGATCGTGGAGATATAAGATGGCAGCCTGCTGCAGATGGAAATAAGGGATCTGCTTCTTATCTGCCATTCCAAGTTCATGCAATTGAGGACTATAGATCATTTCTCTTGCAGCTTTTTCCTTCCACTCAGTGCTGCCAGAAAAGTGTGATAACTCATTGTGACCTGTACTTCAGGCAGTTATCAGATCAACCAAGCACAGATCAGGTGATTCTGAATACTGGAAGGWAATGCAACGTCTTACAGAATGTATATCTCTATGTCTGTGGGAAGTAAATATTTGTCTGAGCAGAAGTGATCTTGAAGCAGACCCTAAATTATAACTATGGCTCAGTCTCTCTTTCTCATGAGCCMACATCATCTGCACCATGTTCAAGGACTTTTGAGTTAGCAGGGAATTGTGTAGGCTTGCATTTCTACATGGTGAACTTCTTTTCTAAGGTCTGCCCAAGAGACGGGAAAGTTCTCAGCATCTGAGACAAGAGCATACAGCACTTCTGTAGCGTTGAAAGCAGCTTCACTCAAAGGAGGTGTCCCATATAGCAATCTGGACCAGGAAAATGTTTTGTGCCCTGCCCATGTCAGGTCTGCAGTCCCAAACACATTTTGTGTTCATCTGAACCTCTGCCCCAGATTTGGCTGGGGAAGGGGCGCTGCCAAGGAGCAGAGCTGCAACTGCTTTCCCTTCTCCCTGATCCAAGTGGTGGGAAAAGATGAGGCATCAGACAAGGTATTTTCATCTCCTCTCTCTCTTTTAATCTCCTCTTTCTCTTCCTCTCTTGGTGTTGCAGAAAGGGAGGTGAGGGGGGAAATGCCCTGGAGCTCAGCCCTAGATGGCAAAGAGGCGAGAAGTGCTCCGAGTGGGATTTCCATTGCAGAAAGAGTGCTGGTGGGTAWCTGAGGGGATGAGATGTGGTTATCCCACAAGAGTCAGGTAAGGGACACAGACAGGACAAGTCCCCTCCCTGTAACCCCTCCACAACATATCCCTCATGGTTGCTCTGAAACGAAATTTAAAGTGCTGTTCGTGACAACCTAGAGACTGTTCTGTTCAGCCTTGTGAAGGTGTCATGGTTCCAGTTCCCCATAGCTTCAGACAGAGAAGGATTGCCTTGTCCTTGTACAATGACAGTCCAATGTGACCCTGATTTAAGCATCTCCTTACAACCTTTCATGCAGAAGAAATGTTAGTAATTTGAACAAACCTATAATTTTAAGGGACCACTCTTATCTATCATGAATGTCTGATGCATTTTCTGTTTGGACACGGCCAATACTTTGTCTGGCTATGGTGAGAACACCAAAAAGCATGAAGGGCTCATCCGTGTTGATGAGTCCGATTCTGCTTAGTCCAAAGCCAAGTCCATGGAGCAGAGGTACTGCACTATGACCTTCACTCTTCCCAAGCACTGGGACCACCTGGCAACTACTCTGGGTACAAATCTAAAAGAGCCACCTCAGAGATTCCCAGGCCCTCAGGTTTGTCCAGGGTCCCATTTTGTCTTACAGGGCCATACTCACTGGTTTGGAAGGCACTGCTTTCTCCACCAGCTTTTCCCGGAGCCAATGACGCTGATTTAGTGCCCCTTTGTGTCGTTCTTCCATCACTGAGAATCTGACACTTCCAGAATTTCTTAAATGGCACAATGCAACGTATTGAGAGACACAAGAGTGTCTGTGTTGCTGTTTGATAAACAGTGATCTTATTAACATAAGAACTTTTAAACACACTGCAGATTCCAGCATTGTTTGWATCTGGGGCGGAGGAGCAAGAGAGGGATATGTGTTGGATTGAAAATATGAACTCTTAGACATGAAGAGTGGGAGGATGTGGGACTGTGTGTCCCTGTGACATCTGGGTCAGTCTTGGCAAGAAAGCTTTCCTATTTATGTACTTTTACTGTACTTGAAATCCAATGACAACCTAATTAAAATTAATGGAGAAATGAAATGTTGGGGAAAAGCAGGGCAGTGTAAAAATAGAAATGCTAACGCAAGAAAACATTAGGTCTCCATGAATCCTCTTAAAACGCATTTTTTTTCAAATTRACTTATCAAAATATTGCTCTGGGACTTTCAGAAGTCTTCAGAGTGTAATATATTTAAAAGACTATGACAATGTTATAAAATAATGAATTTTGACTTTTACCTCTCTGCAGAGCTGGAATCAGTAGCCGATACCTTATCAGCTCCTCCATTCATCTCTTTACCCCAACAGTCTCTGAAACAGGAAGCCTCCTGCCCAATGTTCAGAGGATGTGACAACGGAGCAGAGGTCCTAAGTGCTTTGGTCCCCACAAAAATCTCTTTCCACAGCTGTCCCACTTGGTGTGTTCATACAGTGCAGTGCAGAGTGGGCAGCAGGAGCTTAAAGGATTTTTTCCATGTGGGATATATCACACTCTGTGGCAAATGTGCTTACAACCTGATTGTGTAATATGGCTCCATGGACTTTTAATTCCACCCTGAGTCTTGACACCATTAAGGGGGGAGGGAGGGAGGGGAGGGGGAAAAAAATGAAAGCTAAGCAGTTTTTTTAAAAAATAAGGTTACATACTCTGCTATGCACTCATCATAAAAACATCATTATGCAATGGAGTCACTATTGGACAAGGTAAATTGGAGTGCATTACCCATGTTTTCCTATGGCTTAGCTTGTGCCTTTTTTTCTTTTCCAATATTTGTTTAGAAGATAATTGCAACCACTTGACACAGTTGTACCCTTGAGTTATTGATACAGGTTTTTAAGCCATAGGAACAGAGTTGAGGTCAGCAAATATTTAGTGAGATTCCTGTCAGAGAGGATTTTAAGCAAAAAGCTCCTAGAAACTTTGTTGTTATATATAGGTCTAAAATCTTTACAAAAATAGGTGCTTAATTAATGAAATCTGTACAACCCATGGACAAGTGAGAAATGAACTGTCATTAAATTACCCCTAGCAGATGGATGGAAAAAAAAACTCCTGCTATGTTATTGCAAGGGTGTGTTGAGGCCGCCAAGAGCATGACAGAAACTAATAATTCCTATCCCAATTCACCTCGTGAGTCTAACTTGACTATTAGTGAGTGTCCTGTTTATTTGTTCTGGAGACATCTGGAGTTCCTGGTGCTCTACTTTATGCTCTAGGTGCAACCCAGATCATGGGTAGCTGTCTTAGGCACTCCACTACCCTTGCAAAGACTCTGGTGCTCCCCAAATTCCACCACAGAKGGAATTTTTTGTCTTCGTGACAGGCTGGGGACACAATCATGAGGAGTGCAGTGGAAGGTTTGTGCTTCCTGCCCATAAACTTCTGCTATCGGTTGCAATAAAGAAAAAAAATTATCTTGCTTTACATGATTTAATGAAGATTGACACTAGATCAAATTATTTGCTGGAAGCTTGCAAATTCATGTAACCAACCATATTTTGAAGCTAAGTGAAATGCACCTGTAAACTACTCAGAAATGCCTCTGCATTTACATGAAGCAATTTCTGAAAAGCTACAAGTTAATAGCTATATTTTTGAGCTTTGATTCCAAGTGACAAACTATTTCAATCTTTTAAGTCACTGAGGCATAGACAAATAGTGGAATGGGTGATTTATTTATTTTTTTAATCCAGAGAGATTTCAGAGATCATCCAAGATATTAGTTAGAGTTTTTGGAGATGAATCATGTGCAAATATAAAGACACATAGACGGCTATGCCATACCTGGTGCCAGCGAAAAATTCCTCAATGTCCCAACCAGCACATCCCAAACTTAAACCTGAAGTGTGTCTTTAATTGTGAGAAAGTTCTGTGATTGCTTCTGCCCATCTCTGTCCRACTGGGGGTCTGGCACATCTCTGCAATAGGGGCAGGATCTGCTGCCATCAAACYAGGCTGCCAATAAAACAGATAGTGCTTGCCTCTTGTCTGATGATAAAATTCACCTGCAGTACAAGGTTTGTTTACCCCTCATGCTGTCAAAGTATGTGTGCATGGACCTTTGAGTGAGAAAGACTTGCAGCCTGAAAACTGGCTTAAAGCAGCCAGGCAGCTTGAAAGACAGCCTAGAGCTAAGTATCTATTATCCCTTTTTGATTATTGTCAGCCTGGTGCCATGCAAGTTTGTGAAGCTGATGCAACACAAAAGGGCCCTCCAGTGCTAACTATTTCCAGAATCCCAGCAAAATTAACTTTGCTGCTGTTGTGCTTCTGCACATGTATTATTCCTAACATGGTTTGCTCGGCAGCCCACAGGCCTTGCTGGCACTTTGAAACATCATTTGGATGAGAAATGCCAGACCTGGCAATGTGGYGTTATAATACACTAACAAGAAATTCAGAGCAATGTTCAATAGGAAATATTTTTTATTTAATGAAGAATTCTTATTTAATGCATTTTTTCTTTAAAGCAGTGGCACTATATCACCTATAGTAAATMATTCTTGTGCTCATTAATGTCTTTTTTATCCATTTCTGTTTCTGTATTATGGAAAGAGGTTTTGGGTGTTCAGTGGGAGACAGATGAACGCTCCAGCACTCTGCTGAGAATCCAGAGTGTTTTGTTAAACTYCTTGTACTATTTCCAAAAATGTTAGAAAACTTTCATGGCAACAGCCTACAAGGGGCTGTCTTTTTCTATAAAATTGTAAACACACACACACACATTTTCTTTCCTGATTTTCTCGGCATGTGTCAAATTTAGGCAGGAATTCTATAGCACTTAGTACTTGCTGATGTGGAATGACTGCCAAATGAATGGTTTATACTGGAATATCTCATTATTTATATAAGTATGCTACAGTATGGACATTTAATTTAGTTCTCATTCCAAACCCATGACAAGTCACTTTGACACCTTTAAGAAATGTTTCACATATGGTAAGATAGAGCACTCAAAACTGTGAAAGGAAAAAAAATAGATGACTCAAATTAAAACAGAGATTTTTAAACAATCAAAGGAAATACTTCAAGCTTGTAATAACACATCTCAGCCATTTACTGTTTAATMATTTTAATGATGAATTAACTTTTCTGGGGAACATGGATGGTACAGTAGTTCTCGGGGCTGGCTCTTTTCACTTACAACAGACATAGGGCAAAATTTCACCGGCCTTAATGGAAATGTCTTTTTGAATATGAAGAGTGAAGGCTTTCGTGCAAGGTTCTGATTTGTTGTGGTGCTGCTGTAGATCTGAGCGTGAGAGAATTCAGGCACCGAGCCCAGGTACTGAGACAGCCAGGCAAGGATTTRAAAGTGCACCTGCACTCCCTGTGCTGGTCTGTTACCATCTCATAGCCTTTCACTTTACGAGTAAAAACAGTCGTGTTTATCCCCCACTCTGTGAAAAATACCATTTTAGCTGAAACACGTTTCTGCATTAAAGCTAAATCAGACTACCTGTGTAATGGAGCTGGATGGAAAGTAGCAGCAGATCCTGATTTACTGTGTGAGCTGGGTGTGGAAGGGTTTGGCTACAAAGGTGAGGATTTACACAGGGCACTTTCTCTAGGAAGTGTGGCTTTGAGCCATGAGGTCTGGCATTGGAATGGCAACTCCCTGGGTACTGCCCAGATTAGGAAGCTTCTCTTCAGCAAGGTGAGCAGCCCATTTCCCAGGATCCCTGACAGCAAGGAACACACACTGGTGCTCCAATATGCAACTGACTGTGAGGGCTTATAGGGCAGACTGATAAAACTGGGTTTCCACAGTGTGAAAGCCTGCTGTGAACCCTTTCCATGCCTGCTTCTCAGCTTCAACATTCCTAAGGTGTGGGGCCTGAAGGTGAGCACGGCCTCAGCAAGCAACTAAAGCACTTAATGACCTGTTGTACTCCTGGACCASGATATTGCACCAAAGCAGGAATGTTATGATATTCAGAGGGCAGAAAACAGTCAAGCACTCATGGGGAATGGCCTCAGTTACAGCCAGATGGTTCTCCCAAGGCACCCTGYCTTGGGGCTTCCCTGCAACATCAGGCAAATGACTTTCAGCATTCTGCCACTGAGATGAAAATTAATAGAGGTGTCTGAGCTCTTGCCTGGGCCACCAATGGCCTGTTCTTGCCATGCAGGGTGGGAGTGGGCTCCAGGGTCCACTGGGTTCTGTACACATGTATAGATAACCTATACAGAGAGAAATAGATGGGCATCAAATAGGTATCAATCAAAAAGCAGAAGAATTTTCTACCTAGAAATTCTGAGTGTATAATAAATGAGACAGKGAGAAATTACCACTGAGATAAAGACTTAAAAAACACGAAGTGTTTAGTGTGTGCTTTGTTTGCATTTTTATAAAATAAATCTTTGRCAACCCTTTTGAAGAGCTGTTAGCCAACCTGAATTACAACATTACCCAGTGTTACCAAAACAAAGATAAAATACTCTCAGACTTATCTTTTGAAGATTTTTTAAATCCATTTTATTCTTTTTGTCTGCCCACCTGGATCTCCCCTAACTCGTGTGTGCCCACTCTMCATCCCCATCCTCACCCCTCCATTAACATCACGAGCTACTCCCTTGACCCTAAGTACAAGGATCAAGATTTTCTTCCAAGAGTATCCAAGAGGGAGAAGGCTAAAGACAGTATCTGAATAGTTTTCCTAGAAGTTTTTGTGTTTTCCTCTTGAGAATATATTCTGTGTCCCCGAGAGGGGTGGATGCACCTCTTGCTGTCCCAAACTCTTCCCTTTGGAGAAGCAGCCACCAGCCTGGCCATCTGGGAAGGCTCCTGCAGTGCACCACAAGACTTTGCAGCCATGAGACCCACTGGAGTACAAGGGAGTATGTCCAGGAAGGCCTGTGGGATCAGCTAGCTCAGGGCCTATATTTTAAAGTAATCTAGATTCTGTAATAAGGGAAGTCATATTTTTTCCAAGGAGGCTCATGTAGATCCCAAGCCAGTTAGTTTCTTATAAGGCTGATATTGTAATGGAGTACAAGAACRTTCATGCTAAATGGAAAATGAAAGGGGACTACCCCACATTTAATGAAACAAAACACAAGTGAGTCAGTCTTTAAATCTTTCACCAGATAATTTCTCTCCCATAATGTGCTCTTTCTATCCACTAATTTGACAGTGTGTTCTTTTAAATGTAGGTATTTGATCAATGTCCCCGGGTAAGTTCATCTGGCTGATGAAACAAAACAGAAATATCTAACGACAACTTCTGGCACGGGTACAAACGCAATCAGTATCTCCAATTTATCTTGAGATTGCATGCAAAGTACYCTGAAACGAAAACACACTACAGCTCTTCTGTTTTTTGATGTTGAAAGATTTTTTTAARGGGTAATCCACATTAAGCTTCTGCCTTTCACCAGCCAAGACTGAAAAGTGTGTACTTGTAGAGGGCAACAGCACTATTCGTTGTTACTGCTAACTTTGTGCAACTGTGTGGGGATTGGRGCTTTTTTACTCTTCCTTATGGAATTCCTGTAAGCACTTTGCCAAATCCTATGTAATGCTTGATTCATATAGCTTTCCTTTTCTCCTGTTTCTTAAGTGAGGTCATTAAGCTAAAACTTGAAATTGAAACTTGTGCATCCACCTTGAAGGCTGAAGAAYAAACCACAAAACAGACCTGAGCAAAGTTAAAACTGTGCATTTGAGGAAYGCTGGGGTTATTCTGGAAGTTTCCAAATCAGGCACAGTGTTTCTAGTGTTTACAACTGGATCTGTGTGCTGTTTTTAGAGAGCAGCTAGCAGTTAATGATACACGTTTTAAATATTTAGTCAATCACAAACAATAACATGCCTTTGAAATTTGTTCCCATTGGTTCCACCAAATGGATCAAACCAGTAGCAATGGGGTGTCTGACTTATTTGGGAGTGTCTGACTTACACCGAGTAGTGTTTTTTTCTTGCTCTGATATATCAGAGAGAGCAAGATCACAGTCCTGTGTAAAGGCACTGGGGAATGCAGAAACACTGAATTAGACACATGTTCCACTTTCTTTGTGCCTGAATCACCCTTGTCAAGAGCTTCTTTAGAGACATAATAGTGCAATCTGTCATTCACAGAAAGGAACACATGGAGTGTAAAATGCCGTTACTGGAATTTATCAAGAGCAGCTTCCATAGCCTGCTACATTGTAAAAATGTTCACATTTTAGCATGCCAACAGAGCTTCAGCACTGATGCCTTCAACAAATAGGAAGCACATGGCATATTAAGCTTGTTTCCTCTCAAATCCACAGTTCAGTTTTAGAAGATACACATGAAGAGGAAACCCAGTCATAAACTACCTAGGTCAAAGAGACAAGGCCTTTTGTTGTGTGACAGAAGCAGGGAGTCACATATAGCAAATGGACTTGGCAACTTTCCTTTTTTCTTTCTGGGGTTGAACTGCCATCAGAAGATACCCAGAAAGYACTGTGATCAGGCAATGACCATCTGCCCACGAAAAGTACATAGTGGTGGAGTGAGCCCAGAAATGGGAAATTTYAAGGGCCAGCTTGTTCATCCTTTCTCAAAAAAGACACCACTTCAGGTAAGCCAGTTGGGTCTCTGAATCAGAGACAGATGAGAAGAGACTAACAGCACGCTGAATAGTCACATTATTAGAATGAAATAAACCTGCCTTGAACTCCAGAGTTCACACTGGATTTGAACTCCTGCAGCTTTGCTTGGTTTTGACCCAAATGTCTCAATTCAGACTAAACTATATTTTCACATGTCCAAAAGGATGAATTTTCTTAATATTAAGTTAATATGTGAGTCCATTTCTAGAAGGAACTCAAAACACAGACACAAAGGCATGGAGAAAACCARTTCACACTGGGGTTTGCTGGTGGCACTCCCATTTATTGGGGTGTATTATTTCTACAGGCAGAAAAGGAACTCACTTTTCTATTGTAGGTGAGCAYGAATGGTTAGTATTTTGCATTTAAGAAGAGATAAATAGTCCTGTATGTGCCATAAATTTTAACTAATGAGAAGCTACTTACTCATCTTTCCTAAGCTTTCCTGGATTAATGTAATGCATGGGAGTAGGGAGCATTAAGAGAGGCACAAAAAAACTCCTGTGTTTTCTTGAAACTCACGTTTCAAATGTATATTGCAACAGGCATWATTTCCTGCTGATTTTTCTTTTTCACTGGCCTTCTGGCTGAAGYTGATTTGTCARTGAAGGTRTTACAGAAAACCTATATAGTACTCRCTCTCTTTCTCACCGAATTTTTCAAGAAACTGGGAAGCAATGAAAGAATTTAACTGACCATCAATGAAAAGCATATTCTGTTTGCTGGCTTCAAATGGTCAGTAGCTCCACTCCAGCAGGATGTGCTTGTCAACTCTACTGTACATTTCACCATTTGTGAAAGAAATAGATCTAATGCACCAGTACTCAGAACTCTTTGCTTCAGCAAACTTCCCACCGATTTAATGAGAAGATGCAGGCAAGGTTCAGGCCATATTTATAAAAATATCAAGTCTGGATTTACATATTTGTGTGCATGCATGTATTCATTATAGGTGTACATGTGCAACACACACAAGCACACAAAGAGAATCTTACCTTTATTTTCCTGGCTGACAAGTTACTGTCCAAAATTAAAGTTGGTTTGGTTCTGAGCTTTTTCTGATTATGACCCACTGTGGCTCCCCAAATTTAAAATAGCCCCTGTTAATTTACTGAGGATATAAGATGCATCAAGCTGAACAAGACTTCCCCCTATGGGTATTTTTTCTCTATTTGCCCTCTTTCCCATCTTTGTTATGAATCTAAGTTGACACTCTAAATGGTAATATCAAGCACCGCTAGATTTTAGCATAGCAAACTCTGGACAGTCTTTCTCAAAAAGTTCTACCCAGCATACAAACTTACTCTTAATTATGGCTAAATAGGATGGGTTTATTGTAGAGTTTATCATTAAAAGATAKGATTACTCAAGTTCGAACTTCTAATGGGAGTTGGGAGGGCAAGAGGTCATATGATTCTTTTGTTTTGTTTACATGAAATAGGAAGGTTCTGCTGATTATTACAGAAATCGACACTGTCCTTTTTGTATACTAATGAAAAGTTTTTAGAAGGAAATATGGCAAGTTCTGTACCTAAAACAGATTTTATAAAACCATACATTCCTGGCACACTCACACTAGTTAGACATATTTAACTTATGTGTTAAATATGTTAAATATGCCTAATCTGTATTTTTACAGGATTTCTCTATCCAACAATTCTTCTAGCTATACATCAATTCCATGCAGAAACACACACATCTGGGTGTTAACATTTGTGCAAGATTTGATTGGTTGCATATTTGCCTGTGAATTTTCAGATGTGGGCAAAAAAATATTATTTCTTGAGGACTATATAAGGAAATAGTTTAAGTCTTCATGTGACATCATATTGTTCAACAGCAGCAGATTATCAACCTGTATCACCACACAGTAACCAGTAACTAGTTGTTTATTTAACATGTGGGAGGAAATGTGTCTGCTTCATCAAATTCTACATATCATGATCATTTWAAATTTGCAGCTTTTATAGTACTTAGAAAAGTGCCCTTTATGCTCAAAATGATTGAGCAAGAGTCTCATTATGGGTCTCCAGAGATCAAATAAAATTGCTCAGAAGAAAAATAAACACTTACATATGCTTAATTGATGAAGGTTACATACTATCAACAATATCTCAACACCTTAGAGTCTTGAAAGACTAGCACGAAGGAAATACACACCAGGAACAAGAACTTGCCCTTCTTAACTGCATTTAGTGTACTCTAAGAGATGTAACCAGAGATATAAATCTTCATATTTTTGTCCCCAAGGAACACAATCAATTTAAGAATCATAATTTTATAATATTAATAATAATAATATGAATTCACTTCCTAAAAGGCTTGCCTGACGCTGAAGAAAAAGGGGTTTATGTATTGTAAGAAACAATTCCTCCTTGTGACAATGCTAGTCCCAAAATACTGCCAAGATGTGGCCAGTCTAGACTGGCTGCCACTCTGTGTGCCAGATGTGGATGCCATTCCTAGATGCCTGAGAGATTTTCATCAACACAATTTAAAGTTTTACTTTCATAAASCTCCTTCTACTTCTTATCTCATGGCAAATCTTCTTTTCCTGCTACTCTTTCAACTGCTTCAGAACCCTGATCCAGAGCTCACAGACCTGTTGAGACTCACTCCATTAACTTTTTGTGTTCAGGGTATTTCTCCCACTGCACAGCTAAGGTAGGGGAGTAGCAAGTCTTTCCTGGTCTCTGGACACATATTACATGGTTAAACAGTTTGCATAATTAATGATAGTAAACACAAAGCATTTTATGGGATATGGGAATGAGGAACAAGGTCCATGATGTTCTCAAAATTCTGTCAGAGATGTATCACTCATCAGCATAGAGATTTTTGTCATGTGAGRCTGAAACACCAAACCAATTGAGTCACTAATATCAGGCAAACTGTTATTCTCCAACTGCCTGAATGCAGTCAATGTGCTTTAGATTTACATCACACACTTCTGYCTTGGAGTTGGCACATCTTTTTATTCCATGGGGATTTTCAGAACCTTCTAGGGTTAGAGAAAAAGAATAAAGCTATTGCCTTTGAAAATGAGTGCATAAAAATGAAAAGAGGTCCTGGCTCCTTACTTCACTCTCTGTGGCCCCGGACCACAGAGGATTTTGAGGTGACCACAGGCACTCTGCCACCTTGAATTCCCTCCGGCTGAAACCTTCCCCGCTGCCGTGATAGCCTCATTCATTCTGCAGCTGTGGAGAAAAGAGATGTCTTATCAACAAAATTTATACTGCCCCAACTTCCCTATAATCTCTCATCTAGCTGAAGACTTTGTCATATTTAAGACTAGAGACCTCTGGGCTAGCCTCCAGCAATCCCTGGATCATTTGTGATACCTACACCCTCATCTGGGATGTTGCTGGGACTGTGCTTGGACCTTTCAGTTTGCAGTCTTTTTTGCCCTGATCCTTTAAACTAATGGCCCCACCTTTGTCCTCTGCATTCAAATGTCTCAAAGAACAGTTTGATGGAGTAGGAAAACCATCTTCAGACACATCCCTCTCCTTGATATATTTATACCACTAATTCACCTGTGCCAGCCACAATCCAGTTTGGCGTTGAGCACCTTTCCTTCCCCTATGTGCATTCAACATGCTCATTACACTACAGCTTCCACATCATATTTCACAAAACTCACCCCAATTACACTTCTTCTCTTCTTGGAAGATGAAGCTCCCTTCATGGTGGCTGTAAGACCCAGTTGTCAGACTTCTTCAGTGCATGCCAAATTCTGCTGCTAACTTCCACTTAAAAATAAACAGGACCGTATCACCCTCACCCACAACTGTATCTGTTTGAGGATGTCAATAATTTTCTTTTTTTTTTAAAGAGAGAGAAAAAAATCATCTTGTTCTCTGAAATTCTTCCTAGACTTTGTCCAGACTATCTCTTGTTCTGTTCATTTCTTCCACCACTCTTCTTATACGATTGAAGTGAGAAAGAGTTCAAAATTAAGGTGGTGTTTGCCAGGTTATATCCCTCTGACATGGTTATCTTACTGTTTAAAAAAAGGTTTATATTTAAATAAATTCCAATCTGTTTTTCATTAATTAAAATTAAAGAAGTGTTAATTAAAACAACCAGACTACATAAATACACAAAATTCATTTGAAATGCATGTGTGCCTGTGTATTCACACATTTCAAAGAGCAATTTTCTTGCTGTTTTCTGCTCAGAGCAGGTAGCCGATACAGAAAAAATGTAGGTGCACAAGAACCTCACGCTTTGCAGCTCACTGTCACACAATGAAATCTTCAGCCCTATCCCTTGTATCAACTTCTTCAGCAAGTTATGGTGAGAATGAGACAGCTACAAATTACTACAGCAGTGACTAAACTCTGTTAGAAGAATTGCTGAGTCTCAAGAAAGTGCAAAGTTAAGTCCCATTTTATAGTCCCATTTTGTTTTAACTATATCACCACTGCTAAATAAAATAGGGCTAGGAGCCTCTCTCTGTTCCTGAGGCTAAGTGGCTTTTGTCACTAGGTCTTTGGGTCTTTTGGCACTTCTGTGGTTCAAAAACAAAAACAAAAACAAAAACAAAAACAAAAACAAAAAAAAAACCAACC
>NW_026623449.1:285141-301215 GCF_030028575.1 Malurus melanocephalus | reverse complement strand
GGTTCTAGTTCTGAGTATCAGAGATAATGTAAGGAAATGCACTGCAAATTGTTTGAGTGATATTTTCATAACAGGGAGTGGATTGAGAGAATGGAAGGGCTCCTGGGACAGCAAAAACTTGTGAAAGAGTATTGGAGGATTAGAATAGTGCACGACAGGGGGAGTCAGACCAGGTGCCATCTAGTACAACTGAAGTTGTTCATGGTGGCAGCCAAATGGTGTGCTGAGCTCACCCTCCCTCCCTGCACCTCCTGCATCAGTGTTTGCTGCCATCAGCTTCTGCTTCCAGGGAGATTTTGTGCCCTGATGCACCTCACCATGCACACATGATGTGGCTGTTGGAGGAAATGTGACATGGGTATGGTACCCTAGCAGCACATTGATTCTTAACCAGTATGGTGCAGAGCCTTAGCCCTGCCTGCTGCAGTGACTTAACTGACTGAAACCAATTCAGTGTTCACTGGGTTGGCCTCTTCTACATCTTAAATAAGTAACAAAGTCAATCTTAGTCTAGTAATAAAGTCCTTGTTTATAAGGAGAATAAAACTGTTGAAAAAAAGAAAGGAATGGAAAGGGATACCAGGTTTTTCTCTGGGAAGTAAAAGGTCCACAGCGTATTTGAGCTGATTCAAGAACCTATGAAATAAAGCAGAGAAGACATCAAAGGTCAGAGACAGAATTAACTCAGCAAAAAGGAGGTTGAAACAATCCATACAGGAAAATACAGAACATTGTCACAAGTTCAGAAGTAGCAAACTTTTGATGGGAAAGTTGATCAGTTTTTAAATGATGTTTAAGTTATTTAAACTACCTAGTTTTCCACAAAGCTGTACAGTTTTGATCTGTACACAAAACTTCTCAGAAAATTGCAAGACATGACAAGCAACTAAACTGCACTTCCTAATTTCTGCAAATAAGGTGCTCATTTATTAAAAAAACTACAGGGAGTTGAAAGAAAATGAATGAATTCTGAAATGCTAAGAAGTCTCCCTTACAACTATTGGCTTAGTTTTAATTGATACTGTCTTGTTTGTTTTTATTTTTTCCAACTGCAAATCATAGCCATTATTTAAAAGGAGAAAAAATAATCTCTAACAAACTGCAGCTAAATCCATCAGCATTTGACATTAATAWCTCTGTGTGTTACTTGCTAACACTCCGTTACATTTCAGCTTGCCTTAGTCTTGCAGAATTTAAGAGGGGTACTTTAATGACCATACTACATTGTAATTCACAGAAGTTCTTTCTGTAGTGAAGGGAAAAAGTCTACAGGTCTGTTTATAGAGCTTTGTCCCTTAATTTTAACAAGGATACCTGTGTCTGGGGCCCTTGGTTGTTTCAGAGTTTGCACTGCCTTCCCTTGTCATGGGTACAGAAGAGGAAGGGACCCCCAAAATGCTCTGGTACCATTATGCACCAGGACGGGACATGAGTTCCGYTCACTTGCAGGTGGGCAGGATAGTTGGTGGCTGCTATTAGGGAAGAGATTTTTTGTCATGGTGATGACGTCTGTGAATCGCCTTTGACAGACYGGGGGAGATTTTACCAGTCTCTGAAAGACTAAAGGATGACAAGGACGAGCCTTGTTTCCCCTCAGCAGCGATCGGAGCTGAGTATTAGAGCCCTCTAGTGAGGTTTCTGGGAGTGGAACCCCGCCTTCAGCCCRTGGGGCCGAAGGAGTCGCTCTCCTTCCTCGGGGAGAAGCAAATTCCCTTTGGTGCTGCAGGAGACGGCCGGGGATTTGCTCCCTTTTAGGAAAAGGCCCCTCGGGAGCGAGGCTTCACCTGCACCGCCGCCACCTGAGCGCCACAGAGATGCTGGCGGTGCCCCTGGCCCGGGACCCCCCGGCCGCCGCCCCCATCCCCGAGGCGGGGATCGGGCACCCACCGAGCGACAGGACTGTGACCGAGCCCCCGGAACCGTCTGCTGCCTGCGGGGAGAAGGCGGGAGGGAAGGGAAGCCTCTTCCTAAAAATACTCCCCGGTCAAAACCCCGTGAGCCACGGACGGAGATGGTAACAAAAATGCCTTGAATCGGTAGGAACAGTGAACAATCTTCGTGCTTTCCTCATCATCTTGGAATAATCAGCGGAATTAACTGAGGTCGAGGAAACAGGCTCTTGGGTTAGTTGTGGGAGGCTGTGAGAATAGGGGGCAGCCATTAAAAGAAACATGATCGCTATTCATCAAGTCGGAAGAGGGGAAAGGAGGAGGAAAAAAAAAGAGACCTTCGTGGCTGGAACTCATACCAACCTGGTCTATCTCTGATCAAGAAGATCCCTGGAAACAAGAAGTTTACAAATATTGTCAAATTGATGCTTGTAGTGTGATTTAAGTTGTCAATCCCGCAGAAGCCCACCAGAAGTTTGGATTCAATACCCTGCATTTCTGGCTAGTTATTGCCAATCCCCTAAGGCAGAAAGCGCTCTCTCTCTCTTTATTTTAACCATATGTGCCTTTTGTTGTTGTTGTTGTCTTGTCTGTTAGCTGTACACTGTGTGCTCAGAGAGTCCCCTTGTGCCGCGGAGCATCTCAGGCTGTCCCCGCAGCCGGGAGTGGGGTGGCGGCTGGGTGGGCACTGGCCCGGGCCCCCCTCCTGTGCCYCCCGGTCCTTCCTCCAGCCGTCTGTGGCGTCCGCGGAGGGGGCACACCCCAAATAAATACCCGTGCTGGGGRAAACGGCCGGAAGGCTGCTGATCGCAGAAGTGGGTGAAAACTCTCAGCCCTTCGCCCGAGATTGAGAAAGGATAAAATAAAAGTAATCAGGACCGGGCGCATTAGTCAGCTGGGGGGGGGCAGGGGGGGGCGACCGTGTTTCCCCGGGGGATAGGGAGGAAACAGCACCATGAGATGGGGACACGGAGACACCCCCAGAGACCCATTTCACCGGGGGGCGGCCGGGAGGCGGGGGCGGGAAGGTTCACCGAGGCCAACTCAAGTCACGTCCCATCAGGCCCCCATCTCCTAATTAATACATCTCTTTCGAAGACGCTATTCGAGCATCTCAGCTCCAGCCGGCGGGGAAACGGCTCCRTGCTGGAGACGAGCGGCGGAGCTGCGGGTGCGGGGAGTGGGGCGGCTCCGTGGGGCAGAGGCTCCGCTCCCGTGGGTTCCCAGCAGAGTCCCCTCGGTCCCCAGCACCCCGATCCGCGCCCCTCACCCAYCAGCGCTCTCTTTCAAGCGGAGTTTGTTAGCATAATCGAGTTACCCGCTACATATCTGCAATCCTTGACCCGTCCCCTTGAGGAACGGTGCACTGCGCGCAGCAAAAGCTTTGAATTATTTCTTTCGCTCCAAATCAAGGAACAACAAGCAATTGTTGTTTATCTTAATTTAGTTACATGCAGTGATCGTCTGCCGTGCTTTCTTTTTTCAGTCGAGATAGACAACCTCTCCGATGGGATATATTCACGTTTTCAACAAAACGCGAAAATAAATAAAAGCGTGAATAAATAACGGGAGGGCTGGGGATACAACCCGCGGATCCGGGTTGCAAAACTCCCTCCGGGAATCCCGGGTGAGCTTTGGCCGCCTATAGGAGCGCCAGTCCCGCCACGGAAAAACGTGTGAGTCCGGGGAAACTGAGCTGAGCCCCCGGGTTAGGTGGTGTGACGCAGGTAGGCCCAGCATCGCGGCAAAGGTAGCTGTGATTCATTTAAAATAATTAAAAAAAAAAAAAAAAAAAAAGAAAAGAAAAAAAAAAAAAAGAGAGAGAGCCTAGGAGGAGTAGCAGCTTACTTGAGGCAGGCTTTCAGTCCTGGTAAACCCCAACCTTTTTAAAGGGAAAGCATATTGCAGTCTCAGCAAAAGGAAAGGAAAAAAACCTAAATTAAAAAAAAAAATAAAGAAAAGAAAAGGAGAGAAAGAAACGAAAACTTGGAGTTGTCTGTCATTTTAGTTGCTCTCTCTACAGTCCTTGACACGGTAGCATACATCTGCCGGGAAGATGTGCTCTTTTCCGACATGTGAAAGTTGTGGGGTTTATCATTTGTTCACTATCCCTGCCGATAAAAGCGCCCTTGGAGGGGCCCTGTCTCCCTGCCCTGCCCACGCGTGGAGCCCAGGCTGGCTGGCAGGAGCGGACGTGTCCACAGCCCTGTGAGAGTGGGTGACGAGTTTGTCCCGAGGATGAGGGGCTCCACAAAAGCAGTTTTCGAGGAGGCAGCAGAAAGGTGTCGAGCAAGAGCTTGGGTGAATTGGCTCCTGTTTTTAACAGTGGGCCTACAGTCTCCCACATAGGCTGCTGTCTACAAGCATTTTTCACTTTTTCGGTGAAAAGCCGAAAAGGCGATTTCAGACAACTGCAGCTTTACCTTGGCACTCGSTCCTAGGCACGGAGCTGTTCTGAGCAAGGAAAGACTCCGTGGAAGAAAACCGGCAGCCCACATCCCCTTCCTCAGCCGGKCTGTGTCACAGCTAATGAAAGGGACGTCGCGATACAAAAACACTTTTTTATTTCAGTCATGTTTCCGAAAAATTGTGTTGACACTGACAGTCTCGCTCGCTGCTACGCGGAGGGATGAGGCGCTTGCCGGCAAAGTGACAGCCGGGCCCGGAGCAGGGTGAAACCCAGGCCTTCTCCGCCCGGCGGCAGCGGGGCCGGGCAAAAATTTGGATCGGCTCAGCTAAAACTTTCCACGGCAGCTAAACGGGAGAGAGCTGCCAGCAGCCAGGCGAAACAATCTCGTCGGTCCGGGGGCAAACGTGAGCAGGCAATTCGCTCCTCCTGCTCTGAAATATAATGGCAGGGAACGAGAGTCTTCATAAATGCCAAAAAAAAAAGCTCCTCTCCCGATCGCCTGCTTCCCTCTCAAGACATTACAATGGGACTCGCCCCTTGCTGCGGCTTTGCAGCCACTATCTGCTCCGTCCTCTAGCCTGTAGGAAATTTTTTCTCTTTCCCTAAAGATAAAAGCAGTTATGCAGAATTTGGATCCAGATGTCACTAATTTACAATTGCTCTAGGACGCAAGCTGATACAGGGTGCCCGGGAAGGGGGTAGCCCTGCCTCTGCCCAGCTCCCTGGGAAGTGAATTTACGCTACATGCAAGCTGCAGCCTGGCTAAAGGCAGCCTAAAGTGAAAGCGCCTGCGGAGGAGCTGGCGTGTAGACTCTGTGCTCACATTTTAGGGTGCTAAGAAGAATCTTTCTCACACCTAAATCTATGCAACAGGTTTTGACATCTCCTCTCCAGCTAGGGCGAACAGCTGCTCCCGTTCAGATTCAACCGCTGTGGTTGTGAGATGGAAGGAGAGGAAGGGGACTCAAGTATATCCCCAATAAACGTGGGGCGACCGAGCGTGATAGCGGGGAGGCGGGAGACACAACTCAGACCTCGCTAGCACTTTTCATTATTTCCASGGTCCCCGTCGCGGGAGGGAGCGGAAGGTGCACGATGTGTGTGCGCAGAGGTCGGGGACGGGAGAGGGGATTTGTGTTTCTGTTGCCGTTTCTGCTCAGAGCAAGGTTTGAAGTGGAGCGGTTGTCCCGTCCCGTCACTGCTCTCTACAGCTGCGGCTGTGAACGATCTAGCCGCTGAGGTTGGCTAGGAAGCGCTGGGATCGAGATGCTTTCGTTARCAAACAAACATAGTTTGAATTCTGCAGAGACCGGCCGGAATCGAGGCACGAAACGGTCGAGGGCTATTTTATAAAGGAAAGGAGAGAGCATCGTGCGAAGGGGGCTTTACCGACCCGTCACCAACATGCCCGATTTTGTTCTAAACGAATTTGAGCTGTTCTTTTCTCGACCGGAAAAAGAAACATCTATTTTCCATCCCMGGGGGATCCAGGGCGGGAACCCCCCGCTTGCCACTATTTCCCTACGGCAGCACTCGTGAAAAGGCCGGACGGACAGGTAGGACACGCGGCTTCCACAGCGGAGTGCACTCGAGAAAGTACGGGCATACGCCGCGGATATGCACAGGCGTTCGGACATGCTGGGAGCTGGACACGGTTGATCCGCTGCCCCCCTACCCCGCCTCTTCCTCCTCCTCCTGCCTCCCTCCCCCGCCGCATTTCCCCTGGCCGCAGCCCTGGTGCGGCTCCTTGCCGGGAGCCGCCGCCGCCGGGAGTCGCCGGGCTRCGCGCCGCCGCCCCAGCCTCTCCTTCCCCCGGGGACGGCCGCTGCGTCCGCCCGGGCAGGCACGGAGGCTCGGTCCGTCGGCCACGGAGGCTCAGGCTGCGAGGCGAGGAGCCGCAKTCCGGTCTCCTGTGACTTCGTTAAATCCCTGTCGCGCCGGGGCGGCCAAAAAGGTACCGTGGCCGGAACCCACAATTGCAGAGACCTCTCCTGTCACAACTGCAAATAGCGTAGAAAGAACTTGTGGGATTAATTACTATTTCTCAGCAAAAGGAGAACATAACAGGCCATGGAAACTAYCCTAAGTTTGTGGCCGGGAGGCTCCTCCCGGGTGCCCTCACCTGGGCGATCCCCGGCGCCAGCCKCGGCCCCGGCGGTCCCGTTTGGCCGCCACCCCGTGCGCCGCTCCCGAGGAGGCACCGCGGCTCCCTTCACCCGCTCATCGCACCCTCTCCCTCGACCTTCCAGCTCGCACAACCTCTCCCCCTCGCCTTTCACTTTGTGTAGACTGACAAGGGACGGGAAACGATACGGGTCCCTGCCAAGCAGAGTCGGCAAACTTAAAACGCGCTATGAAAGAGCACGCGGGGTGATCGGGGTCCGTTTAATCAAGCGAAGTATTTCTGACTTTTACACTTTTACACGTGCTCCTCTCCTGGATGAAATACCCCGACACGATCTTGGAAATCGAGTACAAATAAATGTCCTGTGTCCAGTGATAAATGCCAGCGCCCTTCACGCTGGAGCATGGTGGGGCACGGCCGGCGATTCATGAGAGGCAATCCCTCTCCGGCCCCGTATCAYCGTGACTTCTTCTCGCTCCAGGGCAGGTACGAGAAGCGTGTAATGGGATCCCAGGTCACGAACAGGATCTCCATTGTACATGAGAGGCCCCTTCCCTATAAAACTCTCCAACAGTGCTTACTGGGCGCTGGGGAGGGGGGCTATAAGGGAACGCATTTAGAAAGTAATTTTTCTGCTAGGGCCGGAGACGGGCTTTTCTCCCCASCGCGGCCGCGGGTGCCAGGGACGGAGCGGCGGGGCCGGGATGGGGCTGCGGGATCCAGACGGGGCGGCGGGGCCCGGCTGGGATGGCGGCTCCGTCCCGCCGCGCCGCAGTGCCCTGCGGCGAGAAGCAGGGGCCCGGGCTCCGTGCTCTGCGTTTCGGCGCTCCMCCTCTCCCCCGACGGGCGCCTGCAGCGTCAATCACGACGGAAATTTCTCCCTCGCTAGCTAATATCTCAGCTCGCAAGGCCGCCTCTGAGTGGATCTGAGCAATCTGTCAACCCAGCCGGGGAGCCACCTCAAAACAGATCGGGTTACCCCTGATTGACAGCGTCACCATGGCAAATAATTTGACTAAAACTATTGTCTTCTCCTGGCAGTCCCCGGGTCAGATAACCGGACCAATCACAGCGCGGATAATCACTTTTCATGCCAGCTTAGAATAATATTATTTAAAAAAAAAAAAAAAAAAAAAAAAGGAGAGAGAGAAGAAAGGGGGGGAAAACTCCGAGAGGGAGAGGAGCGAGTGAGCAGGGCTTTACCACTATATTATGTGGGATCTGGCGGTGGGGGGTGGGGGGGAAGCAGGGAGATCCCAAACCGGCGGCCGAGGGGGGTGGGGGTGTGAGAGCCGCGGCCGCTGCGAGCGCTGCAGATAGGAGACAAAAGAGGCACGAAGTTACTCTCGCAACTTGGACTTACAAAAACGAGGCGGCGGCCGGGGGGAAAAGCCGCCCGCGCTCGGACTCTCGAGACTTTTTTCGCCGCTCTTCGCATTTTTTCCCCGGCTCCCGCGACCGCCCCGGGACCGGGCGCCGCCGATGGCCGCGGCTCCCCGCGCCTGGCCGTGACGCCCAAGCGGGCCCCGCCGGGCGCCGCCGCCCCGGGGCCGGCCCCGCATGCCGGGCGCTGCCCGCCGCCCCGCGCCGCTCCCCTCTATGCGGCCGTAGGGTGCGCGGCGGGGCAGGGCTCACCATGTCGATGCTCCCGACTTTTGGCTTCACCCAAGAGCAAGTGGCCTGCGTCTGCGAGGTGCTCCAGCAAGGCGGCAACATCGAGCGKCTGGGGCGGTTCCTCTGGTCCCTCCCTGCCTGCGAGCACCTCCACAAGAACGAGAGCGTCCTGAAGGCCAAGGCGGTGGTGGCCTTCCACCGGGGCAACTTCCGCGAGCTCTACAAGATCCTGGAGAGCCACCAGTTCTCGGCGCACAACCACCCCAAGCTGCAGCAGCTCTGGCTGAAGGCGCACTACATCGAGGCGGAGAAGCTGCGGGGGCGACCCCTAGGGGCGGTGGGCAAGTACCGGGTGCGCCGCAAGTTCCCGCTGCCCCGCTCCATCTGGGACGGCGAGGAGACCAGCTACTGCTTCAAGGAGAAGAGCCGCAGCGTCCTCCGAGAGTGGTACGCCCACAACCCCTACCCGTCGCCCCGCGAGAAGCGGGAGCTGGCCGAGGCCACTGGCCTCACCACCACCCAGGTCAGCAACTGGTTCAAGAACCGCCGGCAGCGGGACCGCGCCGCCGAGGCCAAGGAAAGGTACGGCTCCCCAGGGCTCCCCGCGGCTCCCCCACCCCGGTGGTCTCCTCGAGCATCCCGCTCTGCCCCGGGCCCGGCTGCGGAAGGTCCGCAGGGATGGGATGGGCTCTCCGCCTCGGGGGCACGCAGAGAATCAGAGGCGAGCGAGCTGGGCGTTCGGCGAAGGCGTCTGTAGGCCAAAAGTAGCACCGGGAGAGGCGGCCGAGACCCCTTCCCCGCCGACACCCCACTCCCGGCACAGCCGGCGCGGCGGCCCCGGGGCAGCCCCTGCTGCCAGGGACGCTTCGCATGGTCGGCGGCGATTCCCGGTTAAGCAGCGTTGCCGCCTCCTCCCCGCCGCAACCCGGCGTGGAACCCAGCCAGGTGCTGAGGCCGGAGGTGCTGTGCCGGTCTGCGGCCCGTCGGGAGAGGCCGGAGGCAGCGAGGCACAAGGGCAAGAGCTCCGCGCCCCGCACGGCTCGTAGCGTGTCCTTGAGTGTTACCCCGATGCAGAAAGGGACAGCCGGGGGACCCAGGGTCTACCCCACGCTGGTAGCAAATGTGTCCTCTGTCGTCGGCTCCTGGCGAGTGGCAGGAGACCTGGACAAGGACTGAGTGGAGCAACTTCTTGCCTCACTCATGACATTATTCGCTACCCAACAAGGTACTCACGAACGCATGTCAGTAGGTGTATGTTCTTAGGCCGAATGTGATTCTGCATCTGTGTCTTTCACGTTAAGTGAGTGAAGGGACCATTAATTGCCGGGAAGAGGTTAATGCCTACATCCCTTGCTATTCGGGATGACTTTTCCATCAGCAGTCCCTGTACCTTAGCGAGACGGTTCGAAGAAGCAAAAAGGGTCCTCTTACTGCGTTCACTACTTCACTAAATTGCCCGGACCGCATAGGCAATCGTGTGATCTTATGATCTGCGCGATTAATTAGTGGATCAGAAATCTGTAGATCTGTGCCTCCGAGGACACTTCCATCCTTCCTTTCTGCCAGCCGTGTTTTGGAAACGGGCAGCGCTGCGGCCGTGCTGCTGTGCAGCCCGGTAGGTTAGGGCACGGATTTGTTCTATTCATTTCCCAAAACGGTGCTAGTGCTTTAATTTCCCTTCAAACCCTCGCAAGTGTTGGTTTTACGAGATGTTAGAGATCCTTTTTATTGCTGATAGCAGAGACTCACCTTCAAATATCCAAAGGAAATGAAGGTTACACTTATTCCATTCCTTTTTTTTTTTTTTTTCTTTCCCTTTTCCCGGGGAATCAGATTTTAAAGGTCTCAAGAGAGAAATAAGATTTTTGACATTGAAAAATACACTCAACCTAATATTGCACTCCAGGCGTTGGAAAACAGACCATTCATAGGATTGCCATCTACTCAAGGAAACTTGTTCAAACAGAGCTTTCTTGYTCTTGTCTATTTTTATTTTTTTGGCGCTAAGTGTCTCCAGCCACATCCTGCAGCTCTTAGCGAGGAAACCCCTTCAGTGCAATAGCTTAACTTCTCTCGACCAAATCCTGCAGGATAGGGCCCCTCTGCCAAATACTGTGTTTCAAAACTTCCGCACAAGCTTTTAAATTGACTTGCATTGCCTTCAATATTTCAGGCAGAACGCTGTCTAAAGTACTTCTACGAGGGTTGTCTGGAGGCCGTGTAAGCCTTGCCTGGAAGACAGCCCCAATCCCCTTTGCCACTCACATTTCCCAAAAAAAWTCCCATATATAGATATATAAATATATAGATATAWCTTCAAGGGCTTGGCCAGCGTCCAGCGATTTTATTGGTATTTACCCGGTGATGAATTTTGAAACGATGTCCAACCTATGCRAGCCTTTGTCGGCGGGCGCACCGGTAGTGCCGGCTGCCCCCTCCCCGCGGAGCCGTGCGAGGGCCATCCTGGCTGCGCCCACTGCGCCCGAGCAGGGGACAGAGGACCAGCGGCGGGCATGCGGAGCGTTTCCCGACAGGATCGGGGAAATCAGCGGGTTAACTCTGTTCACTTTCCTTTTCRTCCATATTGGGCTATGTTTTGAGCTTCAAGCTCAGGGCGAGGGGGAAAAAAAAAAAACCAAAAAACCCAACATGCCCAGTTACTGAAGCAAAAGACTTTCTCTTCTTGKGTGAAGCTGTTCTGCTGCACGGAGCCATCCTGCCTGCAGCTCGCCAGTCTTTGGCTTTCCCAGGAAAAATCATGGCCGAACTACGCTTCAGCTCCTAGAGAAGTTTTAAAGTTTAAAAAGTCTTGGTTTTGGGGTTTGGTGGGTTTTTTTTCTTTTTTCTTTTTTTATTTTTTTTTTTGGTGGTAATGTCTTCCTCCCTTCCCTTCTGCCCCTCTCCTCATGCTGTGCAAACCCTTTGGACGCAGAAAATTCCTGTTTGGCAAAGTGACACTTTCCACTGGGCTAGTGGGAGACTCTGTTTACAAGCACAGCGGACCTTAGACCTAAGTGCCAGACGAAGAGGCCTTGGAGGGTTGCAGAGTTTTTAAACCCACTGTTTTTGCACTCCCCTCYGCTCGCAACTCCGCGGAGCCATCTCCCCGCCGCCCCCGCTCCCGCGGTGCGCACCCCGGAGCGACGGCCKCATGGTGATTTCCCTCCCTCTTTTGTGTTTCCTATAGGGAAAACAACGAGAATTCCAACTCCAACAGCCACAACCCGCTCTCGGCGTCAATGAACGGGAATAAGACAGTTTTGGGGAGCTCAGAGGACGAGAAGACACCGTCAGGGACCCCGGATCACACCTCCTCCAGCCCTGCGCTGCTGCTCAGCTCCAACCCCGGGCTGCAGCCCCTGCACGGCCTGGGCCACCCCCAGGGCCCCAGCGCCATCCCCGTGCCCAGCGCTGACCCCATGCACCACCACAGCTTGCAGGACTCCATTCTCAACCCCATGTCATCTAACTTGGTCGATCTGGGCTCTTAAAACGGTGTACACGCTCCCTCCTTCGCGCCAGCCCTCCTTTACTCAATTTTTTCCTTTTTATTTTTTTTTTTTTCTCCTTAATCCTACCAGGGACATCGAAAACAATGACAAACACCTTAGTGGATGTGTTGTGCCCTTTGGCAGCAGGCTGGAGGCAGGTTTGCAAGGCGGTGGACTCTGCTGTGGGTAGCTGATGTTGTGAAAAGCCTTAAGTGTTTCTTGCAAGCGGTTTCAGGAGTGTAAGGACTGTTGGCCGGGAGCCGTGACTTTCACGGCAGACTGTAAGGCTGATCGGGGTAGCAGCTCATTCCAGCCTTAACTTCACGAATCTCTCAGTGGTGTCACTCGATCGGGCCGGTCTGTGTGGGAAGAGGCACATCGTAATTTTATTTTTTTTTTCGGGGGGTGGGGAAGAAAGGGGAACGCAAGGGTGCTCTTGCCATGCCTGTTTGAAAGTTACACATCGCTCCCGTTATTCTATTGTAGTTATGTATCCGTGGCAGGTGTACGATGTACAATTTCAACTAAGAATACAAAAGTTGTAGTCAAGATATAGCAGCAACACGCGCTCTAGGCAGGCTCTGTAACCTTCTTGTAGCTGATGCTATGCAGAGAGACAGCTTCTTTGGCCTTGTCCATGTGGTGCTTTCGCCATTTGCTGAGTGGGAAAGGAAGTGACTGCCCGGCTCCGGCCCGAAGGAAGGCAGAGGTATCTATTACCCTCGGTGTGCAACGCGGGYTGAAGTGGGCTTTAAAAAGAAAAGAGGAATTGCTGCTCAAGTTTAGACCTAAACGACARTATCAAACGCAAGTCACTCACCTTAGTTTTGTTTATTGTTTATATTATGTGAATACATTCTTTGGAAAATATTTCTGCTTTTATTTTATAATAAAATTTAGAAATCTAACCCTGCGTATGATTGCTTCACTTGCCCAAGGAATGTTTTTGGGCTCAGTCCTGAGCGGAGCAGAGCGGGCGTCCTGGTGGGGACGCCGGGGAAGGCGGTGTCGGGTGGTCAGAGCCCCGCCACTCTGCCCGGTTTGGGGTGACCGTGGAGTAGCGCCCGGACACGTCGGGCCCTTGCCAGGTCYAGGGAAGCGGTGTGCCCCGCGGGGAGCTGATGTCGCCCTGCGGGAGCGGGGAACCGAGGCCACGGGAAGGACGGGCGGTGCCGGCCCTGAGGGAAGCGGTGAGGTCGCCCACCTGCTCGCCCAGGGCACGGCCGTGCATGCTGCAGGCTTTTCCGCCCCGGGCTCCGCGTGTCCCGCACAAAGCCGCCGCCTCTCTCCCCCACCTCGCCCCGAGAGCGGGTGGGCAAACCGAGCGTGACCAGACCCTGCTCCGGGGTCCAGCACGGCTGGGCTGCAAACGCAWTTCCAGCGCCTGCGGGATTGATGYTGGGAAAGGGATTTCTCTATACCTCTCCTTTTTTCTTTCTTTCTTTTTAACTTCCTTTCCTGTAAGCACCGGGTGGCAAAAGAGACAGGAAAATTCATTGTCAGTTTGCTCCGTTAAAAGAGCTCAGGACTATTGCAGCTTGCACCCTCCCTGTCTCTCTTTGCTAGAAGAMGAATGTGTTAAGTGCTTAAAATGTYCTCAGAGYTTRCAATGGGTTTTATACTTTCCTTTTYGTTGTTGRGTTTCTTTTTAACTTCTTTAAAATKAATTTCTTGTGAAAAATAAACCGAGAAAGYGATATGGCTTCAAGCGGGATAGAAATATGTGTAGATCAGCAAAGATCGTGTCCAGGTTTCAGATGCTGGCTGAAATTYCAATCAGTGGGAGTATTGCGCGGGCAGTGTCCTAATTTGACATAATCTGGGTCTGGATTAGCGCCTCTGTGAGTTTGCGGGTGTCCGCTAAAAACATATTTCTCTGAAGTCCCGTTAAAAGTCTATRGAAGGGAATGTATGGATATCGGCAATGGGGGGGTTCGACCTCCGGAAAAAAGATCTCCCTTAGCCGCGGTTATAAATCCAGTTTTCTCGTTATGCTGGGGTGCAGTGGGGTACAATATTTTATCGGAGGCAATGTGGTGTATTCAAGTTCATGTTTCCCCCTCTTCTGCTCTTCGGGATGTTTCTTCAGCAGCAGAAATGATGTGGCTGATGCCTGTGCTGTGGGAGCGTACCAGTGTGGCTTTATGTGCGTTAGGGTCTGAATAGCAGATCCTGTTATTTCCGTCGAGAGGCGTCTAATAATTTTAGCTATGAATTCTAATTCTTTGAAAATAAACATTTTGCAAGTAGAGGAACCACTGCTTCCTAGMGATGCAGAAGATCTCCGGTCCCTGAAAAATAACACACGCAGTGGTGCAGTATTGCAAAGATTTAATTAATTGGCTAGCTAATTATTCTGTATTTTTGTAGATAGAAAAGAGTTTGGGAAGGAAAACAGAATGTCTGGGTTAATAAAACATGGCCTCGAAACCGAAATAAAGCCTTAAGGCTTTGCCCGCTGGAGAAAGAAAAAAATGAGAAAGAGTAAAGCCAAGATGGGGAATATTTAAAGAGGSAGTATGAAAACAGGATGGGGTTTACGTGGTTAATAAAAGGTCATATTGCACAGAAGAGGCAGAATTTGACCGGGAAAAGTAAATTAAGAGCTGAYACGATGAGAAAGGCCCTTTGAGAGAGTGGGATCTGTGAAAACTCATGTACATTTCAGTGAGGATCACTTATATAAGGAGAAAGGAAGAGCGGGAGAATCGCTGAAGCTAATGAAAGTTGGTCAGAAACAGAAATCATACGGTAAGAAAAAGAATCTGCAGGTCAATCTGGCATTAAGGGCGCACACAGCACAAAGCCCCAATGATGGGACGTGTGTAATGCAACCTGAAAACCCGAACATGTTAAGACTCATTTTATCAGACCTTACTTGCCTTAGTACTGATGTTTGGTAAATTAGCCAAATCCCTCCAATTTTCCACGCACAAAAAAAGTTCCCGATAAAGGAATATACTGAAACTGACGTGACTAATCCTTGGTTTTAAACAGATTAGTTATGATTCACTAGCATTAGGTTACATGGGACATATCTCAGGGTTGATTGTTCCCGGAGTACCCGCATGGGTTTCGGGACATAAATAAAAAGACAGTTCCATTCYGGCAGGTTTTATCCACGAAACTCCCCGTGACTATCCTCAGACTAAGGCCAGGATGTGGCAGGCAAACTGCACGGCAAATCCCCTACAGCTTGGAAAATTTGGGGAAGAACCACTCTCTCTGTCTCTCYTATATATGCACACACACATACATGTACGTGTGCACATACATGTATGCATGTATGTGTGTACATATATACGTAAGCAGTATTTGACCTCAAAATAAACTCTTACCAACTTTTATAATTTATTCAGCATTTGCAGCCCCCAAACCTGCAASAGGAACCATTCTTTTAGATAGCAGGGAGCTGAGTATTCCCGTGTACTAGGGCAGGATTTTTTAATGTGGTATTTTACTGTATGAGTGTTCACGAACCTGGAGCTGTGCTGAAGAGAGTCATGAAAGAAATAGCTTATTTGAGACTGACTCATTTGAGTTCTGTCMGTCCTGACAAGGTGCAACTTGTCACCCTGACGGGGAAATACTGATGGATGTGATGAGAGAGCATCGCGACAGACTGCTGGAGTGGTGGCACAATTTCTGACATCTTTCTGGGGACAGGTAGCCAGTTTATAGGAGAAAGAGCCTTTTTTTTGTGAGGAGGAGAGCATCGTAGGTTGCTGGTTGAACACCTTCCTTCTGCGAGCCCCTGCAGGCTCTTGGGGATAACCAGGACTCTCATCTACAAGGCTGTGTGGCTGCATTTTCCTTTGGATAATGTAAGCCATTTTGGAGATGCTCGACATGATCTACACAGGAGAAGCTGCCCACTTGGCATATTYTTGTGTTCTACCCCAGAGAAAGCTACTTTGCCCGTTCTCCCCAGACCCGGAGCAGCAGTYTGGGCCTAACCAACATCTCAGTGTGTGTTTGAGGGGGGCTGCTGCAGCCCCGGAACGAAAAGCCTTGGGAGCGCCCCTGCCTACCCAGAGATGTTTGTGTAAGGCACTGGGGCTCCTGTTACCGGACCCGGAAACAAAATCTCTTGCCTTCTTYAGGAGAAACAAATGCAGCCCAGTATGAGCAGGCTTTTGCCTTGAACAAATCCTCACTTGAGCATGACAAATAATGTAGGGGGGTGGCGGTGAAAACACTGGGCACTGGCCCTTACTGTAGAGATCTTTAACTTCTTCTGTTTAGTGAATCAAAATGCTGAGACTCAGGCAGCCAAGAAAAATATACTGAAGGGAACTTTCAGWGCTTCARTACACAAGGAAAAGGTGAAGGTTTTGTCTGAAGGAGAGTAGCTGTGGGWTTTGGAAAAAATACTTAAACGTCGGAGCTGGGCTGCGGGATCAGTTTCTTCCCATTTTGCTGTGGGGAGCGGTGCTCAAAGTTTCTTCTCCATGCATCGAGGAGGCGCCTCCCTGCTCCAGAAGAAGGTCCTTGGCATTAAAATAAGCGGGAGGCGGGGGTTGTTTATTAGCGAACTTTTTTTTT
>NW_026623449.1:280571-284821 GCF_030028575.1 Malurus melanocephalus | reverse complement strand
ATGGAAACAAACTGGGGCCTCACCAAGAGTCTGGGATGGAGATGTTGTTTAATGAAAGCTAAGGTGGACTGATAGGTAAAATGTYAAATCATCAAACAGTGCTGGTACGGAAAGGACGGTAGGAGAGGAGAAATCACTTGGAAAGATGAAAATCCCACATGTGCTTCTGATGACCCCGTCARATGTGAAGTCCTCCAGGAAATACATATTTGAAACAGCCAGGAAAAACAAACATGCCTTTTATAGACTTACTTGTCCCGCCATGAAAAATGCAAACCTCGGTATGGTGCGTGTGTACCCACGGGATGGGAGGGAGGAAAGGGGGATAGATTTTGTAAAGAATCCGTTGAAAGCTACCTTCATCGAGAATATTCATTTGCGCTGCCCGGCTCTCCAAAAATAGGCTGCAGCGTGAAAACCGAGGCAGCATTTGGAGCTAACGTGTGTGAGACGAGCACCTGAGTCTGAAAAGTGACTGTCAGGAGCTTGTCTGGGTGGCAACCCAAGCAAAACTGGCTGGCAACTGGGAGGAAGAAAAAAAAACCGGGGTGTGTGAAGAGTTATAAAGAGGGACTTTATCAAGCCTACAATTTTCTGCAAAGTTGAACAAAGTCCAATAAATCACATTGGAAGAGCGATTCCTAGTCGTGCAGGAGTGTTGGTCTGGGCAGAGGTACTCGCAGCCGCGCCGTTCCAAAGCGATGTAGTGAGGAGGACGGGGGAAAGAGCAGGGAACTAGATCAGAGAGAACTTTAGCAGTAAAGGTTTCATCGTTCCTTCCCCAAACCCCGACCACCCTGTCCACGGAGCCGAAAACAGCGCGGGCAGGCTMCGACGGGACATCCGATCCCCGCTCCCCACTTTCCTTCCCTTTCCTTCCCACCTCCTCCRGAAGGTGAGCATCTGTTGTGTCCCTGCGGGGCTCTGATTTGCCCGGTGCTTTGGAAAGGCCGGCGGCAGGTGCCCCGGGGGGAAGCGGCCCCTCGGCAGCGGGTGGACTCACTCCGCGTGGGGACACGCCGTCCTTCACAAGGAGATGGCGAAGGTGCACGGCTAGTCAGTCACCCGCGGGTGAGACATCTCTCCCTGAACACCTGGAGTACTGCGGCGAGGGGGACAGGTGACTGAACATCTCCGGTTCAGTGGGACACGTACGATCGAAAATGGCTAAATAGCGTCCCCTTTTTGCCACCGGACACCTGCGTGACGGGGTAGTGACCAGAGGTAGTGATATTCTCGAGGAAGGCCTGACCCAACGACCGAATAGGGCCGCTCYGGAGCCCCTCGTCCATTTCCCCCGACGCCGTGGAACTAAGCGGCCTCGGGGGCTGTCCGTGCCGCGGAGCGCCCGGCTGTTCCCCACCGTCGGGGCACGCACGGGGCAGGAGCGGGATCTGTGCCCTGCTGCGCTGCCCTCCCGGCCCGCTCCGCCAAAACCGGAGGAGCGGGGCAAGGGCACGGTCTCCCCTGGGTACAGGGGCTCCTGGAGCCGGTGAACGGGGCTCCCAGGCTGCTGCGGGGCCGGGGACGGGTGTGTTTGTCTCCGTGCCCTGAGATAYTCGGTTACCCACGATATCTGCTCGGAGCGAGCATCCGCAGCGCAATGCACCGCGCAGCGAGCGAGGCCCCGGCTCCAGTGGTGGAAATGAGGGGACACTGAAAAATTATGAACAGTTTGGGAYATCGCTCTTAAGAGCGTGTCGAGAGCACACCCAACAAAAATATCAACACCTGGAAAGTCAGGACGGTTAGGAAATCTCCCCGAACCAAACGAAACCAGACGTGGGGCAGAGAGGTGTTGGCAGCGCTGAGTGGGACGCGAACCGGGCGGGAGGAGGCCCTACGGGTAGCCGTGGAGAGCGTGGTGTGTGGTTGGGCTTTCTCCCTGAGCGGGTCACCTCGCTGCTTCCCCGAGTTGTGTACGATCCCACCTCACTGGTCCTTTTAGCAAAAACCAAGACTGTCAGAGAGGAGTCGCTGACTGACATCGGGCTCTGCTGCTGCTGCCGGGTGTGTGCGGATGCGGCTCCGTCTCCCCGACTGTGCCCAGAAAGTGCTTCCCCCATAGGTGCGGCAAATCCCCCCAGGTGTGGTGCCTCTACGGTGTGGTGCATCTACCGTGTGGTTTCGTTCGGAGAAAAGCCCCAGATCCCTTTTAGCTTAGAGGGGTCTTTTTTTTTTTTGGTGGGTTTTTTTTTTTTTTTTTTTTTTTTTTTTTTTTTTTTTTTTTTTTTTTTTTTTTTTTTTTTTTTTCCCGGCACAGCCGGGAGACCGGCACAGCCAAAGCGACGGTGTTCCCCATCTATCGGATATTTGAGATCTGATGGCCAGTTTCAGAGACGCCGTCCCCGAGGGGGATCTCCACAGGCGGAGGGTGGTCAGTCACTCTCCCGTAATTGCTCTGTGTTTATTACCTCGACTAGTAGCGGTGAGAAGGGGTCGCTCCTTCCTCCGCATCGCCCCTCTCGGGCACAACGGGGAGATCTGTCCGGGAGGCGGACAGMCTGCCCTTGACCCCCACCACCCTTCCAGGGCACAGAATGTCCCTGCAATCGGCCCCGTGGGTTGCGTTGCGGGGAATCCCAGCCCCCGTGAGTGCCCAGCGGCGCCCCGACTCCCCCTCCCYGGGGCCGGCGCTGCTTGTATGGGCTCGCTGGAGCCCGGGCGGCCCTGAGAGACGCAGAGCGGCTGCGGTGTTAGAACCAGGGAAGGCTTAAACCCGCTGCCTGSCCGCTCGCTTGGCATGCTCTGCCTTTACGATGGTATCTCGCTTTTGGAGTCATTTTATGGCTGGGGGAAATCTAATCCAGTGAAGAGAAAGGAAGAGAATACTGTTGGCATTGAATGAACTCCGTGTGGTAATTTTCGGGCAAATGAGMGAGTTTCCATGCCAAAGCAAAGTGTTTTCTCGTCGGGTCTGCTCATACTCTGAAGGGAGGCGAAGACACCATTTAAGAAATCCAGCTGGTTGCAAATCATACATTTAATCTCTCAGCTGGAATGATTTAATGGATCAGTATCGAGTAACAGCCCTGGAAAAGTAGCCTCCTAAAARAACAGAGATAAATCCTGATTGAATAATAGTAAATGAAAACCGTGGATTACAGGGACTGCAAGACAGTATTTTCTTTGCAGTTCTCGAAAGATGCCCCCTCAGAGAGGCCAATCGAGCCGACAAAGCCCCTCGTGCCGGTTTGATGTTGGCGGGGGCAGGTCCCGGCAGCTGCTGTGCCCCCGCTTAACCCGCCCGGCTGCGGGTTCCCCACTCGCTCCGCAAGCCCTGGGCACCTTCCGAARGAGCTTGTCTGCTGAGCAAGCAGCAGGGACAGGCTCTAGCTCCGGCGCTGGGCGGCCGGGCGAATGCTGGCGTGCCCGGGCACCGCGGGGCTCCTCCTGAGGGGACCGTCAGCCCCGAGCCGTGGCGGCGGCCTTGCTGTCACCCACCCGTCTGCCCTGGACCGGTGCAGGGGCCTCGCCGCGATTTTTCTTTTCCTGTCAGGGAAGACGTCGAGGCGGGGGAAGGAGCTGTAAACGCCAGGAAAAGCGGAATTTTCCCTCGAAATGTGAAAACGGGAGTACAAATCCGTTGCCCCTCTCAGTCGATTTGGGTCGTGTGAGAGACAGGAGAGGGTTGAAAGCCCTGAAGCAGTGTCAGGGTGACAGGGAAAGACGAGGGGCACAGGGACTCGCCYGTCACCCCGCGTTGTTGGTGGAACCCAAGGGGGCCCCTCCGGTCACCCTTTTTTAACCCTTCTATCTCCGCAACTTTACTAACAGTTGGGGCAAAGCCGTCATTTGAAGGCGGGATCGCGGCCKGGAGTGMAAAAGCACTTGACTCRCCTCCCCGGGCCGAAGAGAAGGTCRTTATCGCGCCTAATTAAAAGCAGTTCCTCGGCAGGCAGGTGCTTCCCTCGCAGCGGCCCCTGGAGCYGGGCGGGAGGGCCCTCATCAGCCCCTCCGTGTCCCCGCTCGGGTCTCGGGATGGGGGTCTGACAAACGGGACCACGGCCGCTARCCCCAAAAGTTAATGGCGAGCCGGGCGAGGGAAGGACAGGACCGAGTCCTCAGCACACGCGTGGCCGCTGCCGGCACATCCATGGGCGCTGCCCGAGATGTCCCTCTCGATCCCGAGGCGGCGAGGGGCCGGGGGTTTATTTATTATTATTATTATTATTATTATTATTATTATTATTATTATTATTATTATTATTATTATTATTATTATTATTATTATTATTATTATTATTATT
>NW_026623449.1:277326-280523 GCF_030028575.1 Malurus melanocephalus | reverse complement strand
GAAGCAAGGATTTTAAGGTGAGATGTGGGTTTGCTCTCACGTTTCCCGGTGTTTCGTGTTACCGACGGTGAGGCACCGTCGGTGAGCGTCCCTGCAGAGGGCTGGGAGGGGGTGCCCTCGGGAGGTGGGGATACACACCTTTGCTTTAGGTTGTTTTACAGGGGACAAAGATGACAGGGTGGCGACGTTAGTGCGGCAGGGGCCGCCCCGCAGCCCGCCCGGCCGGGTCGAGCAGCATCGCCCTTATAAGGAATGTAATTCAAGGGAGAATGTCGTCAGCACGGCATTAGCACATTTTTGTCATTAAATGTACTCCARTAGTAATAGTTGTTTATATTTACGGGGCATACCTGAACGCAAACCGCATGTTCAAATCATCTCTAGATGAATGTGGAGCCGGTGARAGTCAGTACTTTCCGAGGACAGTTTCAGTGACAGGGGCAGCTCGGGTCAATACCGGTTTAGTTTGGTGTCACCTATTTTTAGATATGGAAAATCTAGAAGAAATTAAAGAAACGGGACATATTAAAAAAAAAATCTCAGAAAGTATTGTGAATTTCAGTCTATTTTTTTTCTTTGTTCACATAATTGTGAACACAATCTCATCCCCTTTCTAAAAATACTACTGTATATATGCACTGTATATTAATCTAAATTTAAATTTAAAACCACTACTCCATTCAAAAAAATGTCTCCAAACCATTTCAATGTCTTATGAGGTTTTTACATAGAAATCTTGTTAAAATTCTWATTTATTTTTCTGCAGATGATATGGATATCGACAAACGGATATTTTATATTTCCTATTAATATTTTTCATATAGTTTTTAATTTATTTATATAAGCTTTTGAAAAAAAAACCCTCCACCTGCCTGGTCTGTTGAAATCATAGCTACTATCACCCAGCTCATTTGTGTAAAAAAAACTAAGTAAAATATCTATTCTGAAAAGTGGTCATCTGCATTAACTAGAAAGCAGCCGATCTTAGTTCTGAAGGACTCAAAGGTGTTCTTTAACGTGTTACTTTCAATCTATACAATCTTTATGACCACTTTTTCTATTAAGTGATTCATTTCCAACAAACACGTAAGCAGATATGTCTACAATTTCTATTTAGGCACAATATGCTCTAAAACATAGATTCATGTGTGTTTAATGTTATTAGTAACAGTACAGCTACAGAAATTCAAATAATAAATTCTTTCTAAAGTATTTGAAARGGATTTGTGTCTTTTCCTTGATTTGTTTTTCAGCCAAGGGCTAAAKCCTGGCCCTGCTCTTTTTGAAGACAGTGGCAAAGTTCCCACCTACACCCCAAGGAGCTGTGAAGTCAGTCAGAGTTTTTCCATGGACTTTGGATCAAGCCCATAACATGAGTCAATTTAAGAAGTGATTAATTCTCTCTCACAGAAACGCACATTGCTTTTGCTTAGATAACTGCATCTCGAGGATTTTTCCACCCCCATATTCTAGGATCCTAAATGAAGAAATTCTTTAGTAAAAATTTCCTTGAAATGGGTTCAGACCTCTCTGCCCCCACTAGGTACTCACCTCCAGTTTGGGGCTTGCTCTAGGTGGCACCACTTTTACAAACCCATTCTTTTTGTCACCGTTTGCCTTCTGATCTGTCTTCCCTGTAATCCTCCAGCAAATGTGTGAGGAGAGGCAGGGAGTCACGGGAGCCCCAACAGCAGCAGCAGACACAGGGATGACACAAAAAGAAACACCCACTCTCCCCCCTTCTTCATTTCTGGCATGAACTCCCCTGCTTTCTTCACTCTGCAATCTCCTCAACCTCCTTTCAATGAATGTGCCCTACGATGGGTGGTTTTATGTGAGTGGGAATGGCTTTAATATCCTCTGCCAGATACAGAAAACTCATCCACCCCTCGCCACTCACCACTGACTAAAAGGAAAGAGTCAGGGTCTCTTTGGACACAGTCTGTCTGGAACACCAGGCAGTTTGGGTAGATTCTGGAAATGAAAACAGCTGACTTTGACCAAATCATCTACACGAGATTCTGTAAGGACAATAATGCCTGCAGCCATGCATCCAGCACCAGGCAGGGGCAGGCACTAGGTGGAGGATGGTGGGGTCCCTCCTGCAGCCTGGCCGCCCCCAGGTGTCCCCTGGCAGCTGGTGCACGTTCATATCTGCCATACCTATCTCTCTCTGCTCAGCCAGCACCAGCAGGGGTGGAAAGGTGAGCCCCTTGCTGCATTTCCAGCTTGATGTCAGTCTGCRCTCTGTATAGCTTGGCCAGACCCCAGGACCCGCCTGGGAATCTTCAGATCACATCTGTGTTTGATTACATCTGTTTGGAGCATCTGTTTATGTCTATCTGTGGCATTATAAAGGAATCTCCGAGGCCTGTTTTGTAGTGTCACGCAGAAACGAAATGGTGTCGGCGAGTCAGCGCTGCAGCACAGTTGGTGACCCTGCAATCAGAGCAGCCTGAGCGTGCAAATAGAGCCCAGGGAGTGTGGAATGGGGCAACAGGGAGGGGGAAATGGGTGGTTGGGTTTTGTCCACCAACACCAGCACCGTGCCCACTGCCACCAGCACTCACTGACATTTCATCCACAAAATCTGCTTGTGTTTATGTGTGTGTCCAGGAGACACATTGTCATAATTGATGTTTCCTCATTTCTTGCAAATCCCTGCTGTCCAAGGAGTGAATGAAGCCGGGTAGGTTAGAAGGGTTTGTAAAACATCTGTGTGTATTTCCCAAATACTGACTTGCAAACCAGTGGCTGCTGGTCGCAGCGCTTCCCACTCAGGTGTAAATCACYGGCACCTCCAGCTGGTGCAGCAGTACTGACTGGGAACGCCGGAGGGGAAGCAGTGAGGACAGAAGCCAGATAGAGCTTGGCATTTATTTATGACATAATAGCAATTAAGCTCACCTTTTAACTTTGTGGCAACTGTATCTAGTCTCTGATTACATTYAACCAGAAACAAAATCACTGTATACAAGGAGGTCGGTGACACTGATATTTCATAAATTTTCTACTGTCACAAAAAAAAAAAAAGTTTTATCCAATTGAAATAGGTGGTGGAAGGCAGTGCTTCTAGCATTTCTTCTATGGTTGTGTTGAAATAGACTTGCAAATGCAGTGGGTTGGGGTTTTTAACCAGATCTGGAGATCTACTTGACAGTCATTAAAAAGAAAAAAATTAAAAAAAAAAAAAAAAA
>NW_026623449.1:273749-277152 GCF_030028575.1 Malurus melanocephalus | reverse complement strand
GGATACTGGTACGGCTACAGGCACCTGTCAGCAAAGGCAGCATCGACATTTTACAGCTGAGCAATCTGGGACAGGGAACTGGCTAACAAGCCTGGAATTCCAAACKACTGATAGCCCAATGTTATCTCAAACACCTTTTAAGACTCATTTGTAGATCAAAACTCTGAACCAAGAAAGCCTTATAAATTTCCTGAGCATCTGAGAAAGACAGGTGGAAGTGTCACTGACACCTTTCCCCATGTGCTGTACCAAGTCTAAGCCCCCTTTGCCCGTGAGGTGTAGCTTCATCCATTGGGGCTGGCATAGCTGTGACCTCTGAAGAATGCTGCTATTAATTACACAGCTTTGTTCTCCCACACTGCAAAGCCAAAAACCTGTATTTTACCTTTCACTACCGTCATTCTCCATCAGAGTACAGTAATAGTGCAGGTTTTGTGATCTGATAGGACATAACATAGTGTACAGCTAGCATTTCATCAGGGCCTGGTCTCCCAGAATTCCCAGCCATGTCACCAAAGAAATATTGATTGAGGAAGAGTTTCACTGACAAAATGCTGTCGGTAAGTCATTGTTTCTGTGATGAAAAATCTTGCGGTTGTTGTACATGGTCTCTAACAGGTGCTTATTTCCTTTTATCTATTGATAGAATTATTCCTTCCAGAAATAAATACAGGCTTGAGGAGAAATTCTGTTTTGCCACTCTTATTTTACTTCATGGAATTCACAAATTGAAGTCCTGTGACGTAASCTTACCTTTCAGAGTCATCAGTGAGGGAACTGTCCACCTCTGAGATTAAACAGGAAGAACCCTGTGTAAGGTATAATGATCTCCAGAAGGAAATAGTGCTCAGGGTTTGGATTGTGATCTGTTGSCACAGCCTTGAAAACTGTCTAGGTATCTGTTCCATGCATATGGAATGACATCTTATGGTTTCTGTCTTTACTAAGGGAAAGGCACCCATCCTGATTTGTCTCTGCTAAAGAATAAATCCCCTTAAAYACATCTTACATTTTATGTAGCCTTTTACATATTCATACACATCTATTTTCTGCTACATCTCAGACCACTTCTGTTGATTTCCCCCAAAGTTTTGCCAATTTGTCCTTACTGTTCATATAATACTGTCCTGAATTCAACAAAACATGGCAGTGGGATCACATGAGAGCTATTGCAGCTCTCTTCTATGAGATAAACATGTAAATCATCTTAMAACAGCTCGGACTGGTACAGCAATGAAATGAAGGGGCATATCCACACTGACATTCACTACCTTGCCTGATTTTTATTATCTATTAATTACTTTTCATACACATCTTTATTCTGTATTGTTTTCTCAGRCAAATTTCATATACTTAATTTCCACCCACATTTTTTTTCTTTCTGGATTTCTTTGCTTCATTCTCAATTCAGCAACATTTCCTAACCTGGTGTCATTTTGAAGTGTCATTGATATGCACTGTATTCCCTCTGATTGATAATGAAGATTTCAAAGATGATGTCAAATACTGCTCTCACTAAAYATTCTTTATTTGATACACTACCATTAATCATGATTCTTTTTTTTTTTTTCTTTTTGAGCCATTCAGGCACCTTTCCAGCTTCATGCATTGTCTCAGGAATTCAAAATTAATTTCCAGGTAAGATTTTACTATGAAACTATCTAATAAAATGCACATACAGTTATTGTCTCTCATTCAACATMCAGTTTTGTGATTAGATAGGAATATGAATGATTAATTTTCCATGTCAGGATTGTTTCTTAACAACCCTGTTGCAATCAGTTTGCATATGTAAAATAGGTAAATAGGTTCTATTGCTTCCCTGAAGTCATGAATTTATTGCACATGCAGTATAAAATGAGGACCAACTTTAAGCCCCAGGTGTGAGGAGGACCCAGGAAGGGTGACAGCACTGAGGGAATGTTGTCATGTGGAATAATTAATTTAGTGCACTCTCAAACAATTGATTTTTTCTTTTTTCTTCCTGGAACAGTTTGAGCTCAAGGAAGGAGCAGCCTGTTGGCTGAATGATTTGTCTTGCCATGGCCCACTCTTGGATATTGTTTTTTCTAGAGGATTTTAGCATTTTCCCCTCACATGACTAACGTCACATTAGGGAGAAGACCCTTGGTGCTTCTGGGACAAGGTTTGGGTTGGATGCACATCCATGGCAGGTTGCACACAGTCAGCAAGGCAACATTGAAGTGGTAAACTCCTGTTGTGGTCCAATAAAAATATTTTTCTATCTTAAAATACAGAATTACAGAATTAGCCAATCAAGAAGGCAAATTTCCTGGGAAAAGAAGGGAAATAAATTCTTGATGAGACCTGTGTTAAAAATTTCTATTTTATTAGGTGAATATCTCATCCTGTTCCTCCCACCATCAGAGGTTTATCTCTTAATGTACTGATTTCAAAATGACGTAGCTCTTAACATCACATTTAGAGTAGGCTGGGAGAAGCTTTCTGGAGTAACCAGAAATCACAGGTTAGAAAGAAGGGAGAAGTGTTGATGATAAGCAGGGTACCTGCAGAAAATTTAAATGGACCTCTGGGACAATGAAATCCAGGCATCAAAAGCAAAGTAAACCAAATCTTTAACTTGGTTTGACCTGCATGTCACAGTGGAGACATCARTTCTGAACAGCGTATTACAACAAAATGGTCTTCACTTGTACCAAGAASTCTTCTTCTCCTCTAGCACCTTCASTTCCTTTAATTTGCCAAAAAATCATTTAATTTCTTCAGTTTCCCTAAAATATAGCAGTCTACCTGCCATAGTTAGAGGTCAGACTGGTCAATAGGCACTCTCATGTGCCTCCTCTGTTTGCCTCTTGCGCAGCTGATCTGACTTGCACACCACACTGCCAGGAGCCGGTGTCACCCAGCGCTAGATTTTGGCCCCCTTCTGCAAGCACACTAACAAGGGCCATCGGTCTCCGAGTCTATTTTAGCCTTGGAATCTGCAGCAGTGGAGCTGCCCCCCAGACCATTTTCTGACAGCAGGGTTCCTGTGTGCCCCAGGTGCCGCACGCTCAGTCTGCTGTAGGTCACTCACGTCTGGAGCCACTCCACTGCTCCCAGCTCTAGCGTTGGGAAGAGTGAACCGGTGCCAGGACTGTGGTGCTGCCTGGAGCCGGTAGCAGTCCCTCCTCCAGGAAAGCCCTCGATGCCGCGGTGTTCCGCTTCCTCCTCAGTTCCTTTCACAGCTGCTGTCACCGCACCTGACACGGAATGACACACGCGGCCGTGCAGATCATTCATGCAAAACACATAACGCAAGTGTTTGTCCGTCACCTGTTTGTCCATCACTCATCTGTCCCGGCCGAGTCAACCCGTGTCCCTGCCTGCCGGCTGCCGGACGTCACGATGACACGGCAGGGGTGGCGGTGACACGGCAGGG
>NW_026623449.1:222028-273195 GCF_030028575.1 Malurus melanocephalus | reverse complement strand
CTCCCTGCGGGCGGTGGCGGGGCCAGGCTGGGGCCGCAGCGCCACCTGCTGGCCACAGGGGGACACGGCGGGCGGCAGAGCCACCGAGCGCTCCCGGGGCGATCCCGGGCGCATCCCGCCGCTGCTTTGGACACTGCGGGACAAGGAGAGCGATTCCTACTCGATCTGCAAGCGCTGTGAGAGGCTCTAATCAGCAAATGAGAGTTTTCCCGCTTTTAGAGGCAGACGGCAGGGAACTGATTATTAGGGGTACTTTTAAGAAGAAACACTTTGCGATTCCCATTGTCCTGGTGTATCAATAAACCCCAAATTTTATGATACAACAATACTTCATGACACTTGAAGATCTATTGAAGCGTAGTGAAGGTGTCACTTTCCATACACTTGGGCCCTTGTACGACTCAGATACCTCAGATTGATAAMTGCGGGAGAGTTCGCCCGTGATGGCATCAGGCTCACACATTGTCAGTCTCAGTGACAGCAGCAGGAAGCAAAGCAGCAGCAAAAAAAAAGAAGATGAGAAGGCTCCAGTTCTCATTTCTCCTCCTCCAGTTCTGAGGTTCTCAACTGAATCAAGTGCAGCAGAGCTGCTCATTGTTTAAACCAGGGTGAGAGCAAAGCCATGAGTTTTCTGGTCCAGGGGTGTGACATGAGATGGTTGCTGTGGGGAGTCCTGAGGAAAAAAACCTGTTGCTGGTACTGCTGCCATGGGGACTGGAGACTGGAGARGGAAGACAGGGACAGCCTTGGGATTGGGAGTGAAGGAGGGATCAGGAATCGATTGCAGTTCAGTGAAGAACATTTTTATTCAGATGAGAAGGGTCAGCAGCTCCAGTCCAGCTAGATGGTGATTCTCAGGGCTGTTTTCTAAAGCACCTTTTCCTTAGGAACACAGGAATAGGCACACTGTATCAGGCTTAGCCACCCAATCCACTGGCAGGGCCTGAGACTAGATCATTGCAGGTGCTGCAGAGGAATGAGAATTCTCTTGTGTCAGCAGCTTGCAAAAACCTGCCTCGTTTCTGTGCCCAAGCAGTGACTAGACCCCCAAACATCGAGTTTGTTCTAATCTATTTCAGTAATTATGCAGTGTAGGAGTGCTATCTGGTTCTTATCTGGGATTTTTAGCTATGGTTCTAACTTCTCTAGGTAATTCATGAGGGTCTAAGAACACTCAAGCTCAGGTCACTTGTCCACACTCCTTCCAGCCTCTTTCCCTAGATTCCCAGACACAACAGCAAATGCTTCCTCTGTTGCTCATTAAAGTGYCGGATTCTCATCCTATCACCCAGTTTCTCTCCAGTGGGTGATGGTTCACATTGCACACTGTGATCTTAAAAGCAGAAACAGATGCTGTTCATATATATTTCATTGAGCCGACCTGTTATGCAAACCCAGGCAACGGCTGATAAAGCTTGCAAATTCCTTTGTCCATAAATTCACGAGGTGCCCTACATTCTGCCGCCATGCTGCTGTACACATCTCAGCTCCTCAGGTTAAAGCAGCTTCTCCTTGAACCTGGCAAAYGTGACAACTGTTAAAATATGTCACATTATCTGTAGGAGTCACGTGTTCCTTCTTTCTAAATGAGCTAATGCAGCTACAGTTTAAATTTTTTTAAATAATCCATTACCTGCTTAACTGATTAGGTGTTGACATTGATTTCATTTGAGCATGTTGAGGAGGTCTTGTCAGACCTTGTTAAGCTAGAAATGCTTCTGCCACCACTCATACATGACAGCAGCCTCATTTTCTAACTTAATGGCATTGGCTTTATTAGGAGTGCATTTGCCATCATTCATCTGTCCAATCAGAGCTCTATAGCACTTGGCAGGAACTGCAGCAGGGAACATTTCTCTTCTGTAATGATATGTAGGTCAGTCATCCAACACAGTATTTAGCCTCCACTGGGACAGGTACAATGGCACGAAGCCAGCCTCAGGAATTTGCTCTTACAGGAAATTTAAACAGAGCTGAGAGCCCTCTAGCCCAGCTATCCAGGGGTCTTAGGACCTTAGGGCCAGAGTCACAAAGGCCACGAGTGTCTAATACTACCCTTGTTTCATTAAAGATGGAGACATCCAAATAGATTATCCATGGTGTTGGGCCATAGGAATTTTAAGGGATTGTGTTCTCTTTAGAAAAACAACCTTTCAACAGCAAAGCTCACAAAAGTTTTGCACAGACCTTATGAGAACAGAGTTGGGTCCAGCATGGAGGATGTGCTGTCCTTTCTCATCTCTCATGCTGGCATTCCCTGCCACTCCTCCGCTCTGAGCTCACCCCAGTCCGGAGGAAAGAATGGTTATGTAGCTATTCCTTAAATATATGCCAATATAGTCACTCTTAGCATATGGCCCCAAATGCCCTCATGTTCAATGACAGAAGGAATAGATTTCCATTTGATGCTCACAGTTTGATTTAGCGTCCTTAACAGATGAATGATAGTTGACCAAAAATATATAAGGAGTCTCGGACACCTTATTAGTAGATACACATAAATGAGATTAAATGTAACTGATTTAGAAGACCCCAGGTTACCAAATTCCCTGCACATTTACAAAAAAAAACCCCAGATAATGCAGTCCATTGGTCAAGACTTGGTTCAGGATGGTCGAGAACTCAARCATTTGGTAGCAGAAGAAATGAACATTCACCCTTCTTGCTAGATTCAGGTAAGACGAAGTGTCACAATGTGAAAGTTCAACACTCTTGCAGTCTGTTGAGGCACAATGCTAGGGCTTGTGCAATGTCTTGGGCTTCTCTTGTCACAAAAGCTAAAGACAGACCATACATCCACGTGGAATTCCAAGATGGGGTTTTTCTGCATACTGTCAAAACCTGACCAGAGACACAGACTGAAGTAAATATTTTCTGTTTCTCTTTCAGTACGCAACTTTTATCTTCCATCATGTGGCCAACATTTTGTATCTTCACCACAGCTGGCAGAATGTCTCTTCAGAGCTGATGCCTGCATTGCATCATGCATTGATTAGTGAAGTGTTTGACTAGGAAATAGGTAGAGCTTTGTAGCTCAGTGGCAATCATCCCTAAAGAAGGAACCACATGGCAAAACTAGGAGTAGTCACATGCTACAAAGAGAGAGTTCAGAAAGCCCAGGACACAGGACAGATAAACTCTACTGCAGGAGAAATACTTCTGTTACTTTGACTACTRAAAAAAAATACAGATCTGGGTTGTTTGAACTAGATCCTGACAAACTAGCTCAGYGATACATTTAAGTCCCAGAAGAAAGCCCAAGTTGCCTAGTTTTCAGCACCACCAGACCCTCAGGGCACCTCCATGCTGTGCATCAAAGCACCCTGTCGGACTCTGTCTATGCTAACAGAGCATAGCAAGGGGAAGAAACAAAGGGACAGGCAGCAGCGAAGGGTGGGTTGGGGCTCTGCCCTCCAAAATGAGCATCCTACCCTTGGTGCAGGACTGTCAGTGTTCTCGCCACCCTTCCTGGCCTTCAGAATTTGCATTCCCAGCTGTAGAATAAGCTACCCTCAGCACAAGGGAGGAATGTGGCACTGATACAAGTGCCGGATAGACTGGAGGACCTAAATTAGATGTTTTGGATCTGTTCCTTTATACAAATGTATTGTATCAGTTTACCTTCATTAGGATCAGCTACTGCTTTGCTGTCTTCTGGGAGAACAATGTTTAACCGGTCTGAGTAAAGACATTTCAAATTRCCTATGGATTCTAGCTCCATATAGCAATTCTAAATCATGGTCCAAGTTTGCCATGAATTCAGGTTTATAGGACTACTGTCTTCAGTGACACAGTGGAATTTTCATAGGAAGTCTATGAAAACTTTCTTTAGGTGAGGGGCTAAAGGTCTGGAAACTCACCGTAGCAGAAATATCTTCATAAATWCTACATGCTGAAAAGTCTTGCAGAAATATGAACCCCTTACAAAGATGATGAAAGTTTGCCAGCCAATGTTTTTCTCATTTTCGGGTAACTATGACCAAGGAACGGTAAGGTGGCAGGAGACCCTTGTGATTAACACTCAGCAGACCCTGTTCACATCCCCGCTCTGACTCTTATTTCCATTCCTCTTGGCCAGTCCAAAGGAAGTAACTGGATGTGTCTGAGAGGTGCTGATCTGCACAACAGCCTTTTTGTCTGGGAGTTCCTGAYGGCTGCCAGACAGCCAGAAATTCAGTAGATTCCTGGTGAAATCTAGGTAGGGCAGAGTTTTGTCTTTAAAAACAATATAGTCCCATTCAAAATGGCAAAGCTGGCAGGTCTGTATTCCTTGACTGACTGTGGACATCTTAGTGTATGTATAATTTATGCAAGAGAGTCAGATATGTAATTTATGAGCRTGGGTCAGTAATTATTTGTTTTTCTCTGATCTCCATAGGTTATATACTTTTTCTCCCGGAAGACAGCTGCATGTTACACTGACCATGCACAGCCCTGATCCCATTTGGGACCTCTAGATGGTACTGTAATATAATAATACCATAAACTGACAGATGGGTACTTATAAAAAAAAATGGTCATTTTGCAGGAAAATGCCACAAAAGAAATAAATGGGTTAGTCAAGTTCCAGCTTCCATGGCTGGACTTTATAAAATACATGKAATGAACAAGCATAGCCAAGAGGAGGAATTTTGTTCATCAGATGTACCTGACGGAAATTCTAAACTACTGCTGACCTTCTCATGTCTTACAAATGCACTCCCTGCACCCATCCTTAAATACCTATCCAGGTTAAAAAAAGCCAATGATAGAAAATGATCTCTTGTTATAGAAGCCAATACACATTCAATGGGTGACACAAAAGACAATTTTCTCAGCTTTGCAATGGGCTTTCTCTGGCAGTTTCTTTGAACACAGGTAACTGTCAGCAGGAGGCTATCACACCCCGCTCCACAGTTTCTGAGGAAGGAATGTCAGAGATTCAAAATCCCTGAAAAGGGAACACCCCTGTCAAGGGAAGGCTTTGAAGTGACACTAAACATATATTTATAATTACAGATGAGGCGATATAGTATGCACAAGGAATAAAGACACACAGCATGTCCTAGGGGCATGGCAGGAGAGGTGACATGCATCATGAAGCCTTGTTATACTGCTCACTGGGGCTGAGGAAACCTGAGGCTGGTGCTTCCTATCACTTTTCATGTCACAATGCAATCCTTTTGCTTGCAGGAGTGTGCACACCTCACATGCACTATTGATATCCCTTAAATACMTGACAGAACTCTTAGGCCTACCTCAAGAAGGGAACATAATCTTGTTCACATACCCAGCACAGAYGCCAGAAAGGATGCAGGGCAGATTTTTAGGTAGCTCAGCTCAGTGTGCTCCCTGGGAGAGGCCTGAACTCAGGCAAACAAGCCTCAGGAGGATCTCTTGGAAAGAGTTAGAGACTTGCTGCCATTTGCCTGGAAGGCTTGGAGAGAAAAGCARAGCAAAAAACAGCCAGAACGTGTACGTTTCTATTTAGAGATCTAGTTGTCTCCATCTCTTTGTGTGTGTTCACATAAGCATGCAAGAGTGATTATGATCTCAGAATGAAAGCAGTTTATTAAAGCAGTCAGTTGTTTTCACAGTAGGAAAACATTTGTGCACACACACACACACACACASAYAKRKATRTGTRTRTRTRTATATRTAGATGTATGTGTCCTCACAAATGTGTATTCATGCACAGACATTTTCCACACACAAAAGTCTGCAGCACTGACTCTTTTATTCGGGAAAATGCATGGCTGTTATTATTTATGGCATGAAATGCCTGAATCAGTATCCCTAGTGTGTCAGAGCCCCCGATATATATTGAGTATGTATTGAGTGATTTACCTCGACTACAAGGAYAAGACGCTCGGTTCCACAAACCCAGTGGATCAGTAGCTCCCTATCTATACTCTCAAAGATGGTTTGAAGACACATGTGGATGTGTCCAAATGTCCACATGACTACTTCCTTCTATCCCACCAGGTAACTGTAAGGTAAAACCTGAATAACAACTTTTAGCCAAACTGAGTTATGGGTATGGTGAGTAAACCAGTAGACTGCATTAAAATCACAGCATTTGGCTCACAGAGGTATCTGTCTGTGGCACCTCCAGTGATKTTCCTTTTCTAGGAATGAAAAAGGCTACAAGCAACAAGGTTTGCCTTCAGCAAGCGACATGCATCACTACGAAATCCGTGCTTTCCCAGAGTGCTTTATCCTGAGGGAGAGCAGATCCATGATGCCTGAAAATGATGCATTTCCTGTGCAAATCTGATTACAGGATCACTCCATGGATGAAGTGTCCATCCAAACTACACACCAACAATTGCTAAACAATAGGTGGCACGAATCTCTGACATACTGCTACTTCTCGTTTGTGTTTCATACTTTCCTCTTCAGCCACAGAGTTTAATTGACTCTGCTCTCYGTGTTTTGCCTGCCAGTTTTGATCAAGCCCGTGTAAAGAAGGATGCATGTTTAAACTACCACAGCATGGGTAATTTGAATCAAATACAGGTTTGTATGAAAGTTTTGGTGTATTGTTTGCTGGTAAACTTATTTTAAATCTTCAGGACTGCCATTATGAGGTGGGATGACACATAGTAGCTGAAATATTAATTGCATCTGAATTCAAATCATGCTTTATATAGCAGTGTTTTTCTCTCCTCCTCTGTGCATGTGAAATATTTTTGTTTTATGTTAGGGCTCACTAAGGTTACAAGATTTTCTCAACAATTCTTTGCAGTAAGATATGACTGTCTTCCAAAAAACTAAGGCCAGACCCTGGCCTTCTTCCTCACTTTCCTTGTCTTCCACAGCAGCCAGCCTGAGTATCTTTACTCAACTTTCCAAGTGGTATTTAGACAGGACTTTAATCAGAAAAGTATCCCATCTACACAGCTTATTCTCAAGAGCATGAGAATGTGAAATGAGCAACCCAGGTGAAACTTAAACCYTTCCTCTTGAAAGTAATAACCTGTTCTTCCCTAGGGAATGCTTAAACATGGTCTAAGTAGCAGCCCAGTTTGTCCTGCAGACTCAAKAGRGTCTGSTCATCTCCRAGGCCTTCTGAAGATGTGGTACACACTGGACAAAGGTAATGTTCCCCAAAGAGACTTTTCTGGTACCTATCTAGGAGGCAGAAAGGATTTAAAGGCAGAAAGGATTTAAAGGCACCTGTGTCCTTACAGCAGCCATACAGGCAGGAAGTCAGGTTTTGGGAGCAATGTGAGCTTTGAGATGTTTGTGGGGCTGCACAGCTGATGCACAGAGCACACACAGCCCCTGAAGCTGTGCAGCTCTCTCAGAGGCCCAGGGCAAGGATCTCAGCTATGTTTTCACACATCAGCCTTTTTCACAGCACAGCAAAATAACCTACCAGGAGGTGAATGTGCACTGCTCTGGTCCCCTGCCAGGTTAGCACCAGAGCCTTCTGGGGAAATCTGGAGAACACCCTTTGTACTCTTCCCCAAAGAATGCCTGCACACACTATTTACAGGAAATTTTTCATCTTGGATGTTTAACTCCATCTGGAAAGCTAGAGCATTGAAAGAGCAGTCAAAATGTTTACAGGATAAACATGGTGAGTAGGTGGCTCTTGGTGACTTGAGGAAATAAGGGTTACAGCCTGCCTAAAGGAAGTCATCAAAGTACCACATCAGGTCTTTGGCAGAGAAAAACTGTGGCTGTCTGATGTAGTTATTTCCTGAGTCTCKACTGTCTAGATATGAGTACATAACATATTGCAACCCAGATTTGCTATCAGCTAGAAAAAAGGTGCAGAACAGGGAGGATCTAGAGGCTTAGCTCCTTGGAGGAAATGTTCCTTAACACAAATGTTCCTTAAGAGTTCTTCCCAAACAGTTCCTCTGATGTGTCTGTATGATGTGTGTTTGTATGTAGACTTTTATAAGCTGTTCACCACATATGATCAGTGTCCCAGCCTTTTTTGAGAATGTTTCTCTCTTATGTCTGTAGCCTATGTGCTGCATGAGTCTTAGTGAGTCAAAACAACATCCTATTAACAAAAGACAAAAGATGATTTTGTAACATGCTTATTTACAAAACATCTGCTAAGATATCACGGTAGCAGTTTTGTTGCACAGTAGTTTTTAAGCAACTTTGTCATAGATCTAGACTGAACCAGTCAGGTCAGCTACAAAYACTAAATAAATCTATAATTACTTCCTAAAAGATTTTTAAGAMGTACTTAAAGACTACAGGCTGTTGAGAAAAGAGTGAAAGAGTCATAGTGGGTGCAATTACCAGAAATTAGCATTTTTTAACTTCCTCATTGATTAGTGAAGCTTGAATTTTTCCCAGCAAGTCTAGTATTTCTAGTAATTGTTTRGTGAAACATGAGCTGGTTTTAAAGCCATTTTTTCTACAACATCATATTATATATACTTTCTTACTATATAATCACATTTTATAGTATTTGTTTTAACAAATTGAAAGCTTATTACAAATATTGTTCTTTGGAGCATACTGGTATTTATTCATTTGRAAAAAAAMCCCTCTAATCCCACTTTGAAACAAACACAGCTTACTTCTATTAATCAAGTTTTATGTTTTGACCAGTATAACAAAACTGCTTTCAAAGAATATGGAATAAAAATTATACACATGAAGATTTGCTCTGCTGTCATTCACTGCAATCCTAAAATGCCTGACATGGTTGATGTCTGATTGGGAGCAAACATCTAGTTCTCATCTCATTGGAATGACACAGACATGGTATGACATTATCATGCTACTTTGATTGTACCTTAAGAACATTTTTTTGATCTTCTGCTGTGTTTTTTTTTTCTTGCTTGAAATAGTGTATCCATAGCACTATATCTCCAGACGCTGAATATTGGAAGGCCCTATTATTCTTGGGTTAACTGTGCTCTGCTTCTGCCTTCTGTCACTGTTTCCAGGTGTTCCACCTACCTTCCTATATCAGCATTCGTGCTTTTGCATCACCCAGGGTGACTGATCCAACTGAAACTGATGATGTAAAAAGTAATAAAATATTATTATGAAGAGTGAAGCTGCATGCAAGAAAAAAAGAAAGCAGAGAAGGATAGAAGTAGCCAGTAATTAAATGCCACCAAGAACATCACAGAACTGACTTCTTGTAGTTTTTTCTCTGAAAGTAGATAAGATGTATCTAGTTATAGCTGCTGAAAATCTGCCCTGCATACACATATGAAACACTTTCTCTGTATAATTCCTGTAATCACAATTCCTCATGAGCTTCCTGCTTCATTTTGGCTAATATCTAAATTGTATCTCCTTTATTTTTTCTGCAATCCTTACGCTTCTTTGTCGGATGTCTGTGCATCTCGTTACTGGCTGTATTTCCCTAATATGAAAATGCTACATTCCCATAAGTAAAACTAGGGTAGTGATTTATGCATTTTTCTGCACGAAAAGGCCCCTTGTGTGCTCCACATGTAATGGCAGAACAAAGCAGATCTCTATGAACATTTGTTTTCCTTTTAGCAGTTATTGCCATAAAAAGAGGTCAGAATGAAATGAAACAACTTAATGTTTTGTCCSCTGTCCAGCTCTGGTGCCTGATCTGGTTTCAGCTGTTGCAATTACGGGTCTCTTTCTGAATACATGAGAATGGACTCTGGCCCCTAAAGGATTACAGCTCGTTCAGTGGTTCCCACAACTTTGGACCAACTGGTCACAGTCCATCAAGCCAGCCATGTGTCTGCTTCACTTCTTAATACTTTCTGCAGCCCCAGGTGCAGAGCGCTCACCATGGCCTCCAGGACCACCCAGTTTCTCTGCACTGCAGCAGTAGAGCCACTGAAATAAGTAACTTGACAGTCACACCCTATAATAAATAAATCTCTTTGGCCAGGAGCTCCAGTGCAGCTGAGCTGGTCGGATGTGCTCATCTTTAGGCATTTCAGGAGCAGTCTGAGGTTAGACGTGGTCAGCTTCGCTGTCTGGTTTTGTTCCTAGGTGTAAGATAAAGCCAAAAAGCRGATAGTTCTTCTAAATAATGTTATACCATTTCTGAAATTTAAAATGGCAATTCAGAAWCTGTGCTGGCACTGTGCACTTGAACATTTAGTCTGCAAGGAACGTAGGAACTGGTAAAATTTCTGCTTGAAACTCTCTTTGGACACAGGACCAACAGCATAGGGAGCCTCTCTCTGCCATATCAGTGTGCTCCCAACCACCTGAAGGATACACAGATGGGAGCCTGATGTCAGTCATGCTTTCTGCTTTCTTCAGTCCTGATTATTCAGGTAGAATTGACAGGCACAGAGGTGGTGGATGGAGCAGCAATTTGACAAGGAGACAACTAGTCCAGTGCTGAAAGACTGCTGGCTTACATCACACAACACYGCAACACTTCAGTTCAGCTGCACCCCATCCCACCACAGCCAAGTGTGTCTTGCTAAATCCCATAACAGGAACTCAAACAAATCCTTCAGARTGTAGGAATTCCAGCAGGTACATATTGCCCTTCTCCCTTGTTTATCTGACCAGCTCTGGATGAGGGAATTTATGAGCTCAATGTTGTATCCAGATCATAATTTTTAAAACCTACCATTGAACCTATCATCCATGAGGACATATAGTCCTTTTCAGACTTTCTTTAGGGTTTTGCCATACACCATATTCTGCATCAGTGAATAATGTCTATATCCACACTTTTTCATATTCTTTATGCCCTCCATCCTTTTAGATTCCTTAGTGCAACCTAAGGGTCATTTCAATTTCTCCTTAAACAGAAACAATTCCCTACTTCTCATCAAACATTTTACTCTTTTTTTTTTTTTTTTTTTTTTTTTTTTTTTTTTTTTTTTTTTTTTTTTTTTTTTTTTTTTTTTTTTTTTTTTGTAAACTACATCAGATTTCTTGGTATAAGATGCCAGAAATGCTTACAACATTTAAAGTGAATTTGAAGACAGATGTCATTATATTTTATGTTTTCTTCTGTCTGTATTTTTTCCTTAATACCTCAGTTACAGTTTTGGTTTTACCAGACATAAGAATGTCTCTTGCTTCTGTTGAAGTTGATAGTTAAAATTTTGATCTGATTTCATAAAGAGAGGTTGAACTCTAGCCCAGAGCTCCCCCAGCAGCCCTGCACTAATCTTCTGAGTTATCAGGCCACCTATCAGTACTCTGTTGTTCAGCCTTTTGTTCATCTGAGGAGCAGGTCTGCATGGATTCCATGAYGGATCAATGATTCTAGGCTTCTCTTGAAAGAAAGGGAATAATTTATCATTGCTAATGGTTTGTTTTGTGTATTGATTCTCACCTCCTCCTGACACCAGGCTCTGCTTATGAGGAACTGCTCTCAGAAATATCCTGATTAAAAAACACTTTATTTTTGGATGGAACTCAATATGTTGGACATCAGAGTTTTAGGTCCTTCTTGTCAGGTGGGATTATTTTTGGCTATGCCYTGTCTGTTCCATGACCAACTGCAAACTGGCAGTAGAAGTTAGTCTAAGTCTTACATACATTACTCTAGGCAAGGGACTAAGGTCAGAGCATTCACCCTGTGTTCCAGTCAGGTGCCATTGCCCACTCCAGCAGTCTCTTGACATTTGGAATAACTGAGCTGCAAAACCTGACACTCACATGATGACACGAGAATCACAGGGTACATTTTTAAAGCCATTTTCTCCTTCCCACCACACYAGAAATTATAAAGAAAATCGTCCCTCAAACACATTCTTACGTCCGGGAAAAACATGAGGATTAAAATGAACAGCTTTCCTCTCTGTAGGTTTATGYTCTAAAGCAGGTGTGTGTTGATCTTTTGGGGTCTGCAGGAAGGTGATGCTGGGAATGGCAAACTAGATCTGCTACAGTCAGTGACACTTCCTAGTGGCTTCATTATGAATATGGTTTTACTCAAGGGCTTTACCAGYTAAACAACTGTTACTCTATTTATGCACACTTAGAGAATGCACKATGTCAAGTGCTAAGCTTTTCAGGTAATTTCTACTTAGCATCTGCACAGACATGCATAGAAAATGTCAGAGTTAAGGCACAAYCTTTGATTGTTGCCTTTGGGTTAACCATTTTGTTTACAAAGACAGAAGATAGGGTGAATAAGTTTCTTCTAGTTCCTAACTTTATTCCCCAGAGAAGTAGATTGCCAGGGGACTGGTTTGAAGAGCAAATGCAYAGATCTTCACAGGATCAGCACCTAAATTCCTGCGATTCTTCTAATAGAGCAATTACTTTTCACATTTGATTTTAACAATGTTAGTTCCCAATTCAATTAACTCCGCCATTATTTTCTCTTGACAATTTCATGGCAAGTCTATAGGGATCCCATTAAAATGTCATTATATTGCTGCTGTGTTGTAAGACTTCAGTGGGAAAACAATTTCAGTKCAAGTCTACAGAGATCTTGTTATGAAGCTGTTAGAATGTGAAATGCAAATAGCTTCAATTATTTCAATGTGAGCCTGTGGAGTCCCAATCCTGATGTCATCATGACATGAAGTTGAAAAGAAAAATTCTTCTAGTCTCCATGTATGAAGACACCAGAATGACATGAGAATTAAGGGAGAAAAAGAAAGACAGAAAGGAACAAAATGCTTTTAATGCACTTGCTACAGTGATGTGAGACAGAAAGAGAATTCATGGGTCATATTTCATAATCACCATGTGACCTTGGCAACCCTGGTCCTGAGCCTTCCATACACACAGTCCTCTAACCACACATGCGGWGGCTTTACACAACTAAAATGTAGTGACAGGGAGTATTTTTAGAGCCCTTCAAGGAAAGGATCCATTCCTGCTGCACGTATTTTGAGCAGAATGCAGTTTCCCACGGCTTCCCCATGACACACATAAGTACTCCTTAAATCCATGGTAAGTCTTATCACGCCTGTACACTTCATCTGTGTAATTCTCTAGAAATAATTAGAAGAGAAGGATCACCAAGCCCTGAGGGTGGACCCCCACTGCGTGCTAAGGGCAGCTCCAAAGCTGCCTTGATACCAGGCGCATCAGTCACGCAGACACAAACCCGTGAAAGGAAGCTCAGATGCAGCTCAAACGTGCCCTGTGGAGCTCGTCTGACACTGCTCCTCCCAGCACATGTACACAGTGGGGCTTGGCTCCCTGGACACCGCCTGCCTGGACGTTGTCTGGATGGTCACTTGACCGCTCCAAACCCTGGGGTTTCCTTGTGCAGCTGAGAAAGCCACAGGGCCTGTGTGAGTGGGGCTGGAGAGGGCTGATGGTGCAGTGCTGGGTTATTGCAGTCTGGGTGAGTGAAGACAGCAGGATTAGCCCCAAAGACARGAGTCTGGTGCAGTTGTTTAAGGAGGGAGAGCCGTCGCTGTGGGAACAGTACAAAAAGTGATCTGAACAAGTGGGATCTCTGTGTGTTCACATACTGAATACAGTGTCTAAAATGTATCTTTCCATGTTGTGCCAAGCATAATTTTTTTGTTGTGCAGAGCCTGCATTCCCACAGTTTTGTGCAGATATACTCCCCTCCATTTGCCAAAGGTYTACACAAAATAAAACTAAAATAATGGTTACGTGTAGTAAACTCAGAAAAAAGTGATCCAGGTTTTTAGTCAAGCTCTTTGGACTTTGATCCAAACTTATCTGATCAATGACAGGCTACAAAAAAATACTCATTTTGCTGATAGGGGCCAAGAATGTTGATGATTGTAACCCATTCCTCTGTCACAAAAATATGGGTCTGAAAGGATAGCCCCCATTATAAATGAATGATTGCTTTTCCAGAAAATTGTCATTTTTGTCACCATCACCCTTGACCAGTCCCAGATATTCAGTACRCATCTGGGAATCCATGACTGAGGGAGAAATGGGATTTCCTCTYTTCCCTCTTCTTCTTCTTCTTTCCTGAAGGCTGTGTGAACATTTGACTGTTCATAACTGTGGCCTTCTGTGGATCAAATGAGCTCTATGRAGCCCTTCAGAAACATRGGACTCCTGAATGGCAAAATGTTRTCCTAGAAAATAGCTCATAATTACCCTAGGAGAGAGTTGATCTGTCCACATCCAGTGTGCTATTTTGTGTGCCTCCATATACTTAGGATGGCATTTCCCAGGAAAGACAGCAGCAGCACCACATACGGCACTGCACCCATGGAAGTCCAAATAATTCTGTAGATGCCGCAGTGCTTTCAACACAAAAAAGGCTGAGTTAAAGGAGTTGTAATTATCTTATGTTTCTTAACATTTGTTCAATGAATCAAGCTTCCAGCTTTGTTTATTCTGCTCTGAAGCCAGGTGTTCTCTGCAAGCTGATTGTTATTTTTGTTTGGTTGGGGGCTTTTTTTGATTGTTGTTGGGTTTTTTGTTTGGTTGGTTGGTTTATTGTTTGTTTTGGTTTGATTTGGTTTGGTTTGGTTTGGTTTGGGTTTTTTTTTGTGTTTCTGCCTCACCTGAGCATGACATGGGTATCATCTATCTGCAGCATCACCTCCAGAAGTGTTAGACAGGAATGACAGTATGGAGGCTGGATGGTTAAATACTCCTTTTAACTACTTACKGAAGTGTGAAAAGGAAAGTACTGTGGTAACACCTCAACCTCTTTCTGCTGATATTGCCAAATCACAGAAATGCTGTGGTATATTATGCAAGCTGCTGCAGTTTGTCAATGCTCAGAAATCTTAGTTTGCAGCTCACCCACATGGGAAGCACCGGACTAGAGGATGTGCTGGGAGTTTCGTGCTCACACTGCCAAGATGCACTGAAGATAGCTAGTGACTTGACTGGAAGATTAGAAGATTTTTACATTCTCTTTTCTGAGCTGCATATTAGGCAACAAATGTAGGATATCCTTCGGTTTAAAAGTGGCCAGTGTTATCACAGTCTCCCCAGCTGAGCAGCCACAGTTGGTGTCAGCTGCTGTAGCTGTGAGMTGCTCCCAGGGGTAGCATCTTATGGGTAATCTGTGTTGCTTATATGTGGATAGACAGAGCTCAAGAGGGTCTGCATCCTYTGCACTGCAAATAATACAGGCTTATTGAAACATTCTTAATCTGCCTAATCAGGACAGAAGATGAATATGAACAGATTCACTCATAAAATTCSTCTCTCTCCTACTTCTGTACTCCCAGACCTCCTCTGCGAACAGCCTCTTCTGCAATGTATTTTGCTATTTCTGGATCTGTTCYGAGACAGAAAGCAGAAGAGCACCAACACTGCTCAGGGTTAGCTGAATTTAAAACCAAAAAAAACTGAAAAACAAAAGTCAGGCAAACTAAATTGTATTTGAAACCATTTTCATTTACTACAGGTTACTTAACCTAAATCAGTTCACCCATCTCCTCTCCCACTTAGTTCCAATGTTTATTYTGTACAGAAATTAATAGAGATGGTAAGTGATCACCCTTTGTAAGACATTTATGAATGAACCAAATCCCAAATTTGCATTGCCCAGAGCTGGCAYTGTAAGTTCAGCTTTCACAAACATCCTTGCAGAGGCGGGTGTCTTGTGGAGCCCGTGTGAAACTCATCAGGCTGAAGTGGTTCTAACAAGAATCAGATAAAAGGCCAGTTGAGAGGTACCCTGGCTCTGGATAGCTGGCTGCCAACAGCCTCTTTTGCCACAGAAGAGAAGAAATAAGGCAAAATGGATGGCCAGAGAGGGCAGAGGGAAGGCAGTATGAGAAAGTTGGAGACGGATGCCAAGGTGGAACAAATCCACATCCTCCTCCCATCAATCAGGATAATATCCCAGATGCTTTCCTTCCCACAGGGGTGGTTATCACTGTTGTCTACTCCAAAAAACCTCCTTCCTCTCTCCCCTTTTCCTGTCATAAAGAAGCCCAAATTCTCAGTCTGTTGGCTGGGACATGATGCAGCCCCACCCACACAGTCAGTCTTGGAAAGGGGTGAAGGGAGAAAGGGACACTCTCAGGCTGGACGCCCTGTCCCAGGGCTGCCCCAGACTCTTGGGTGCAATCCCCACAYAGTCTGGTTCCTCTCCAGGTCAGAAAACCATAACAGATTCAGTGTGGGCCTGCTGGGACTAGATGGCAGGTCCTGCACTCTCCTGTTGTACTGCGAGGCTCAACTTTACGTCAAGTGATTTGTCAGTATTTTCCTGCTAGCATTTGGCTTTTCTCTTGGCTTTGCTTCCCACTGCTGTTAACTGGCCTGACAAATGAAAGTCATTCTGAAACTATGTGGCTTTGTAATTATTATCTTTGGTAAATGTTTTGAAAGCTGAAGAGTTGCTGTTTGCTCCCTCACAAGCTGCAAATGCCTGCCAGAAGTTCAATTTAACTGTCAACACCTCTGCTCATGAACTTAAATATTTTGGAGTCTGTCTTTATGGTTACACATATTAGCATGTTCTGCTTTCTGTAGGACAGACAACTGGTTGCTAATAAGAATGTACTCCTGTTTAGTCATGTTTCTTTATTTAAGGCTGCTGTTGAACCAGTCTTCATCTCTCTGTGCAAGAAATCATGTCAGAAATAGGTTTTCTGAGTTTCTGTTAAATAGGTTTCTGTTAAATAAAGACTCTTAGTGTCCCAGTGCCTTAAAAAATCCAGATGCTGGATAACCTCATGGGTGACATTGCTACCAGCTTTTTGAAGATGGAATGTAATGCCTGGAAAAACTTGTGATAGTTTCSCAGTTCCATGAGCATTTTCATGCACAGATACAAGCACATTTGGAAACTGCAGCGAAAGAACCTGTGAGCACTGAATTAGGTACAGTGACAACCAGGTAGAGAAACAGATTGGGAATAGAAGTTTAATAGATGTATTCAGCCTGTAACAAATGAATCAGCCCCCATGTTTCAGTGCAGTAGATGGCAAACCCTGTGTTCTCTTTGGAAATCAATCAGGTTATATGCAGTGTTGGCAGAAAATGGGTACCACAGGTGCTTCTGAAAATTCTCCCTGAGATTTAGGTCTTCAGACTGATGCTCAATTCCCCTGTACTTTATATGGAATTAGAAACCAGTGTGATCTTGAGATCTGGGGCCGCAGAAAGGTTTCAGAAATGTTGATGCACCCAGCTGCCTTTAATTTCACATGAGACATTGTATCTACATCTGTAAGTTCCAGAAGGCCAAAGAAACTCAATCCTCCTACATTCCTTTGCATCCTCCATCCTGACAAGGAGTAGGAATAAGAATTATTTGTGGTGGGATATACTCATTGGGTTTGGCTGGACTATTAAAGAAGGCTGAGAGGATTCCATACACATTAAACCTTTAAATATAATGGGATACCCTTAGCAGATATCCCACAAATTGCCTGTTAACTCTGTATTAAGCTCCTCTTCGTTGAGATCCCTGTACATTCCCAAATTATTATTCTTTCTCCCTGGCTGGACAATGGTCCATCTACAACCTATTTCCCATGGGAAGAAGCAGGAGTTTATTGTTAATGGAACATGAATAGAGAGAACCTGCCCGAAAATCATCTCATGCAGAAGAACAGTTGGGCATGACCACAGTTCTTTTTGGGGGTACAGGCAGAGCAGGCAATTCTCTCTTTCAGATTTCATGAGATCTCAGTGCCCTATTTGATACTGTCATCTGCAAGGAAATGGCCTGATTTTCAGGGTTGCATTTGCACTCCTCTGAAAGCAATTTCTACTAAGTCTAGGTCTCTCCCTTTGSTACCTGTGCAAGAATTCAGTTAAAAAGTAGAGTGTTCATTGTTGAAGATATTTCTGTGGGTGACATCAGCAAATTCCTTAATAAATGCCACAAAAAATAAATGACAAAACCTCTGGAAAGATGAGCCATTAATTAGWCCATTTGTCTCATATGTCACCACCTAATCTGTTATATTACATCCCTCTACATYTTCCAACAAAAATAAAGCTGCTCTCATATTAATTTTGGACTTTGCCATAGAAGGAATTTGGTTTGTGTTCTTTGCTGGAATTTTGTGTGTGTTTGTGTCCAGAGCAAATACATTAATGAGACCTTGAGAGTTAAAAACTCTTTAACATGGGAGGGAAATAATCTCCAGAGCAGAACAGTGCATACTGAAGCATGAATAGGATGACAGTAAGTACAAGCAGCTGGCTAGAACAGATTCACTGAAGGAGAGGAATTWTATGGTGATAAGGGATTCATTTAGYTTTAAAAAGGGCCTAATGTGACAAATAGCCCAAATGATAGAGTTTCCCTAATCATCATGGATGAATTTCATGCCATGCCTGTGAGTCTCATTGCACTAGCACCTTTAACTCACCTAGATTAAACTGTGGTCCTGTGAAAACTCAGAGAGCTCAGGCTCCTGACACTGCCTTTGTGCACCCCTCTTTGTCAGTGTAGATTTTATCTCACAGACACTCACATGCAGTGTTGTAAAAGTAAAGTGAGAACTAAAGTCTTCAGCAAGGTACTTAAAATGTGAATTGTTGGTCAATAGTGAATATAATCCCACCGTTCAGGCGTGTAGTTAGGATACACTAATGAATGTTCTTGGAATGTGATTTCTGAGAAAGCAGTTATGCCTGAAGCTGAATTTTAGAACTGTCAAGAAATGTCAACATTGCCAGCAACAGGACAGTCTAAGGGAGTATAGCAGCACGTGGAGCTGAAGAATATAAGTATAAGAATAGCATTGGCTGCAAGGTAACATTCTGGAGGAATCAGAAAAAACATTTTTTTAAAGAGAAAGCTGTTCTGTAAAGYGGTAACAGGAACACTTTTGCTGTGAGAAAGAATGGCAGCAAATGAGCAGAAAGACTGGGAGAAGTGGCAACTGAAATAGAGTTTCTCAGCTTCTATGAACAAAGGTAGTAAACAAGGTGAGTTGTCTGAAAAGTCAGTGAAAGTTCTATGAAAGGATATCCAGATGCATTTTAAATATCATGTAGATAATGCTGAAGGAGGAATCAGCTATTGTGAGCAAAAGAGATAGTTCTGGTAACTAAACGAGGACTGATGGTTTCTGTTTTGGCTCCCTAAATAACCTGGGCAACCCACTTTGTCCTCAGAATCACTCCCCAGCCACCAGGAGGGGACCAAAACAATCCCGAAATGCAGAGGAGTCAGCACAGGTATGGTGTGAAATGAGCCTGCAGGGAAAGGGACCACCTTAGCGAGTTGTGCCTTGGGGACACTGCCTGCCCCGTGTGCCTGTGCAGCCTCCTCACGCCCCACCACACCTTGGTGCTGTCCACTGGCATTGCTGCTCTTCGCAGGGGCAAGAATGGGGAGAAATGTCTTCAGATCATTCAGAATTTAGTCTATCATTTGCAGCTTGTATTCTCAATTGCCAGGCATGGAAGATAAAAAAATACTGCAAAATCTTTTAGAAACACGGAAGTTGTACAGCCAGGTGCCTCTGCATGGGGCTCTGTCTGTGTGGCATGGCCAAGAGAGGGGCACTGCAATGGGACATATCATCAAAGGAGGGATGGAGTTTCCCTGGTTTAGTTCCCTGCTGATACCTACTCTCTCCCAGGAGAAACTCTATACCCATAGAAGCAGAGGAATATTGTTATGCATCTTCTCAAGAGTAAAAATAATGGAAATCTATACTTGAACAGCACTCACACCCTTTGCAATTTTGCCTGTTGTGAGTGTGTATGTGTGTATTTTGGGCTGATTTTCTCTATTCAATGAGTAAAAAATAGTGGGGAATACTTCAGCTTTCAAAGTTCTTCATTAAATGCCTTGGGACAGCGACACAGATACAAACACATACCACCCTGGAAATGCTTCAGAAGGGCTGTCTGCAGCACTCACCTGCCCAGCTAATATCTTGTTTCTCACTAGAACCCTTTCTGAGAGGTTTTGAGCCTGCACAATTCTCTAACACACCCATCTGAAATGCACTGGAGAAGTGCCAAAATCAGTGTCATCCTCACTGGCGAGGACAGCTGTGGAAGATCCCTTCCTCATTTCATGCTGCCATGATGTGCCTTTGTTTTTCACACACACATGCACAACTCTGACTTCTGCTTGACYCTCCAGGGGAGAGAGATGCTGAAATTCCTTGTTCCAGATGCACTCTTCTGTACAGTGYATTTAGCAATGCTCATTCATCAACAGAACCTGTACTGTCGCCTTCCAAACAGCAGGAGAGAGAGGAATGTGTCAATGAGTCAAAGTCTTCTGTGCTGTGCAATTTCTCCTCCACCTCCCTGAACCTGCAGCCCAGGTAAAGTGGCCAGAATTAATATAAAATGTATAAAAACAGGCATAGATATGGCTTTTGGAGAGAATTCCCTTGTTATGCGAGCCAAGGAAGCACCATCAGTYCCTGGACCTACTTTCCATCAGAAAGCCAAATCATTCTTTCCTGTTCTCTTCCTCATCCCTGAGGATTACACAACACCTGCRCACCTTGTTTCCTTTCTAGGAAACMTAACAGGACACAGCACTGCTCTGGGARCACCRACCTGCCTTGAAACCCTGCAGCAGYACATTCAGATCTACCCATACTCTGCTATGCTGGGAATGGCCTCCAGCTTGAGTGCTCTCGGACAGGAAGGCTTCTGAAAGCAAGGAGCTGTCTGTCTCCATCTCTTCCCTCATGCTAAAGTACGAAAAAAAGCACATTTCAGAGAGTCTTTAAGATTAAAAGAAATCTCTTGCCTTATCACAGGAGCCAAGCTGTCATAAAAAATGTAGGTGCATGACATCAGATGTCCAACAGGTGACTAGACTGCTCTGTAAACCAGGCTTAATATCAGTTCCCACATGCAATTTAACAACCTTACTTCATAATCCCAAATTCAAAGTTTTGCTTTCTGGTCTTTGTGTTTCCTTCCACCTCAACAATGTGACAACACAGATATTGCCTTAAGGAGGTGCAATAACAAGTACTAATTTTAGGCAATGACAGGGCCACATCTGAACTCRAACAAAGGCTCAGTACAGCTTTTTCATCGCTGGGGAATTGCTTCTTACTGTGTCCAGAAGCACAGTTCCCAAATAAAGTCAAGATTTTYAGTACATTAATTCACAGGAACTGTCTTGCTTCTGAATTACTCACAATTATTCTTCAAAATATTCATGGCTAAATCTTGGCCAACTTATTAACAACTCTCTTGTCGGTCCAGTGGAGACCCCTAGGTTCAAGTGAAATAATTAAAAGAATGGAACTCCCAAACTCAAGGATAGAAGAAAACTACATTGTCTTTGGGGCTTTCAGCAGTAAGGCAAGCATGAAACAGCATGAAATATGACATTGCCCAAATGCTCCAGTTTATGTCTCAGGTAACCATTTACCTTCAGACCGCAGAGAAGGAGGAAGAAGAACTGCTGAGCTGTTGAATTGTTTAACAGTAGCTGTAACCACTGCCTCGACCCACACCCTGGAGCAGCCTCCTCACTTTCTGGCTCCTGCTGATAATGATACCACTGCAGCTCCTCTCTTGAGTAAATTGATTCCTCATTCTGGTTATGTTTTCAGGTATTAATGCATTTAGAAAGTTCTCTAATCCATCCCAAAATGAAACTGTGATTCAATGCATTGAATGCATTGTTAATGCAGCAATGTTAATGCATTGCTTTTGCTTGGTCCTGTGAATAAGTTGAACTTGTACGTTATCACTCTTTGTTTAAACACCGTGACACCTCACAAATGCACAATGTCTTTCAGACAGGAACTTCAAAGCATTTTTTCAGTTACCAATTTAATCCCACAATGCACCAGCCAAGTCAGCTGGCAGATATATCTTTCCTCTTCTAAGCTAGGCAAACTGAGGGGGAAAACTCAGACACATATGTCCAGTATGACTTATTTTCAAAGACATCAGCTCCTTACACCTGCCATTGCTTTAGGATTCCTGCATATCTTTGAACTTCAGATAACATTTCTTGAAATAAATAATGAAGTGAATAATGAAGTGAACAATACATAAATAAAGATGACAGAATATGAATGTATTTTCCTGTTCTTTTTGTGGTCCTTTAGACCTCATAACTGGTTTTATACATGCAAGGAAGATGAATGGAAGGCCAGGGGCTTGGGGGTTATTTTGCCAGAAGGAATGGTTTGTGTTCCTGAACAAARACACCTAATTTTTTGTGAAAGCTGAAAGAGGAAGAAAATTCCATACTACTGGTATTATATATTCCCTTGTTTATGCACACTGGCCTGTGTCCAAAGCAGAGCGTGTGGAAACCATATGACTACTATTGAATGTGTGCCTAAATCAAATTTGCAGTGTTTTTACTTTGCTTGCCAAGCACAAGCCTCCAGTGGGGTTAGACACCATATGTTAGGTAGAAAACAGGTTGCAGTTTTATTGCCTACCTTTCCAGGTACAGGACAATCTTGCCAAACTAAGTGACATCCAACTGTATAGAAACTCCATAAGCGTCTGGTTTAGTCTGGATCCCAAAGCCCATCCTGATTTCTCCAAAGTGGTTGACCAAAGCAGGCACCTACTCCTCCAAAAGCAGTGTTGTTAAGCAGAGAAGGCGATGAAGAAGGTAAGGCTTGGGGTCTTTCCTCCATCTGAACTTGGGGAAAACACATTTGCAGGAGAGATTGATAGAGAAGGCATCAGGAAGCAACATGCACCCTTCRCCACTGTACTCTTTGCAGCAGCACTACAAATTTCAAAATGTGTTTTTGTTCCTTGTTGGCAAAAACCCAAATCTTTTAGAGCAGAGTCTGTGCTGTAGATTAAATATGTGTTTTGCTGCTCATAACTCCAGGCACAAATGGAAGAGCCTGGTCAAGCTGCCAGTTTCAAAGGGAAGGGGCTCAAATATGGTTTTCYACTTTTGGCCAGGAACAAAAAGGGAATCCTAGCCACTGGGCRGCTGTCATTTTGGTTAGAAATTTGGAGTCTTCTAACATAAATGCTACAAGTGGCCATAGTTCAAAACAAAGGTCCATCCAGCACAGCAACCTGTCGCTTAGACAGCAAACTCATATACCCATGTTCCAACAGCTTGCTGCTCAGGGACTTCCAGATACAAAATARTTTTATTTACTGGGTCTTTATTGATGGTTTTCTCTTCTGCTAATTGTCCCTGTCTCTCCCTGAATGAAGATCAGCTTTCACCATTCACAGCACCACACAGCAGWGCATTCCTATGCTTTCCAGACATGTGTAAAGGAATATTTCCTTCTATTTGCTTTGAATCTTCCTCAATTTTCTCATAAAGTATTATTTCATACATTTGGCCACCTCGTCATCCTTCTCAGCACCTTTTCCAGCTTTGCTATACTCTTTTAGAAATTGAGGGGCTGAGAACAACATGCAAAATGATACGCATGGGAAGGGTATGCTCTAAATTGAGCCATCCCTTTATATAGGCTGCTTTTTCTCCATATGCATTTGCATTTATTTASATTGAATCTCATCCGCCATCTCAGGGAAGAATTACTTTACCTTCAATATATTTCAGAGCATGACATTGGTCCGTTTATGGAGGTTCACATCAAAGAAAATAAAGGAAGGTTCTGAGCAAAACATAGCATACTGACCATGACCACACAAACTACACTTTAAAGAAACCACCTATATGGAAGGACTCACACTTCTRAAAATGCTGGATTTCCAGATCAAAAATTTAGTAGAAGGATGAAGGTAAGAATGCATCCTGTATATATAGTGAACTAGGCATGAAGTATAATTGTATAAGAATGTGAAGATTTTTTTTTAATATTCGCTTTGGGGGGGAAGTTTCAAAAGCTCAGCTAAAATACTGCCAGACCATTGAATTGTATTGTAATGTCTAGCAAGTACTTTTAGCACTTATTCACATAAGAGAGATGATAAGTGGCATCCACATGTGAATTTGGAAGCAACAATCAGTTGTGGGGTATCCTACAAACAGAAGCCAGAGTCACCCGGGTCTCAAATATGGAACACTTGGCTTTGACATTACACTCCTCAGCTGGCATTATCTCTGTGCCCTGCTCCAATGCAGGCACTCAGAAGTGGATATCCAAACAGCAGCTCTGCTCCTATCGTGGTTAAAATAAATAAAATTTACCATATCTGCTATGTAAAATCCAAAGGTGATCAAAAACTGATTTTACTATTGAGCTAGAGTTGCCTGTTCATCTACATCACAAATCCTAGGCTCTGTTTCTTTTTGAGAAGGCCCTATGGCCTCCATGCTTAACGTCAATCCTCTTGGAGCTCAAAAGATCCAGTCTGCTGAGATTTATGTACTGTTGATCTATTCAGGAGTTTCAAAAATMAAGATCTGTCACAAAGCCACAGTGTCTCCCATCAAGGCCTGCCTATTGAGCTGCTGGATATTAAAAAAATCCCTGTTTGATCATGATAAGCACATGTCCCTTCACAGTGTTCCCAGAGATGTTGTCTCCTGTCTGGTCACCCATGTCCATTTGCCACCATGACTGTGCTGCCTGGGACCCTCCATTGTGACTTAGAGAGAAGAATACAAAGAGACACCAGCCTGAAGCATCTAATCCAAATGGCCAGAGCAGCTGAACTGCTGGGGAAAGGGTTTCAACGCTGATAGAGAGCAGCACTGCACAAGCACTCTAGTTCAAATCAAATAGGAAGCCAGGCAGACAGACAAATGGAAAATACAGAAGTCAGGGTCCAATGGAAAAAAAAAAGAAGGGAAAAATGTTCAGCCTATAATCAATCATGGGCACTGTAGAGCATTACAAAAAGTCTCATATAACATTCCAGCCCCGGGATTATCCCATGGTAGAGGGGAGCTGCCCTAGGATTGGTCTTCTGACCAAGCAGCAGTATCTGCTGTATAATTTTACCAGCTCTGAAGGTCCTCTAGATGCATGCACTATAGAAGAAACATATTGACTAAAAGATTGCAACCCTTCTACTGGATGCACTTACAGCCACTTACAGGCTAATGCATCAAGTCTCTTCTAGGTGGATGGGAAGCCCTCAGAAATCCATTCCAAGAAACACTGCTAAACAACAGTAATAGACTGTCTGTAGCTTTCCTCTGAAGGAGAATTAAAAATATAAAGCAGAATCAGTGAACCCTCAGGAAAAATGTGTGCAGTGATTGGTTATATTAAGTAAAACAAATTTAAAGTCAGTGTGAGAATCTGGGGAACCCATGAAAACAGCTGGACACGGGCATAACAGGCACTTTGGAGTCCTGGCCATTGCTGGGGAGCAAGGCTCTGCAATGCACAGACCTGATTGCCATATGGAGAGTATGGCAAAGCAAAGACAGTTGTCAGTTTTCTGTTTACCTTAGCTCTCTGTTTGCTCATTGATCTGTCTGAACACCTACAGGAAGACATCAAATCAGGTGGGAAGAAAGTCCAGACCTGCAAGGTTGCAATGCAAAAATTCATCTACCCAAGAGCACAAAATGGGCAGGAGAAGACAAAGAGCTTCACTCAATGTTGCAGCCTAATAAAAAGACAGAAAACACGGTAGCCAAATGAGCATCCCCTGAATGACTGGAGAAGAGTGCATGAAACAGCCCCACAATTGAACAGGTTTGATAGTCTTTTCTAAACAAATAACAAAAAGCAGCTGTTCAAGCTTCACTGGGAAAGAGATCACACAAAAAACACAGACACGTGACCTTGGAGAGAGAACGCTTCTGATAGCTCMAAGGAATAAAGAAGTAAATGGCTGGTTGACATGACTACAGACACCAAGGCCTTGGGTAGAAAAGTCAGGAGAAACAAGAAGATTATGAAATAAATCAAACCAATGTGGTTCAAACCAAGAAAAACAATTCGGTGACCAGATGGAAGGTTCACAATGTCAGCAATAACATAAGCAACAGGAGACGTGGAACAGTTCATGGAATTCACAGAAGGGRTATCAACCATTTAATCTCTGATGGGTTGCTGGTAAAAGAACTTCTCAAAGGGGAATAAACTYTGGAGTGACACTGAACAATAGTTACCATGTGACATGTGTCCCACACTCTCAGCTATAATACCTGTGTGACACCCATCAGCAGTGCAGTGATCCTTCTCATTCATGGATTTATGGGGTGAAAATGGGGAGTTGGTTTAGAATTTGCCAGGCCATCCAGCTGTGCCTGCTGCATGGGACCATGGYGTGTGGAGGTCACATTGCAGATCTGGAACTGGGACTGCCTTCCCAGARGTTTCAGAGAAACCCCGCTGAAATGTTCAACCTTTGGAGCGCAAGCTCCATCTCTGCTTTTTACTGCCCACTGAGTAGCACATTTTTCCACTGGACACAAGCTCCCAGAATCTCTCACAGGAGCAGTATATTTATACTCTAGCCATTCTCAAGGTCTTTGTTTTGATACCAATATCCATTTTCACACAAAATGCACATACAGAGAAAGATTTAATGCTGAGGCAGGAGCAACAGAAAATTGGCTACTAATTTTTGTAGCAATTTCCAAGCATTTGTTTTCTCTGGATTTAAGGCAGGTTGGGTTAAAACTCCTTAAATGCTATAAACATTAATTTTAAAAGACAGTCTTCCTTTRGGCACCATCCGAGCAGTGGAAACAACCACAGAAAATACAGAGGAATCAGGTATCACTTGTAAGAAAGTAACTGGGGATGTAGTATTCCATTACACAGGATGCATTTGTACCATTTTAGCTTGCACAGATGGAAATATAGTTCAATGTTTCAACATCATTTGACTTTCACGTGTTAAAATATTGATAAGTGCTGCACAGGATAATGCCCCTATGGTTTCAAGTAGTAACTGGAGCATGATGTTTATTGAAGTGAAATACAGCAAAGCCTTTAACAAGTATTTAAAATTCTGAGAATCATTCTCAACACTGTCATAGATTATTTCTTTATTTTTCTTCAGCTAATCTTTGTTGATATCTTCCAGTTTGTGGATGTTAAAATAGAATTTGTCTTCTGATCACCTCAATGCTTCTGTGTTACAAGAGATTCTTTAGAAAAAAAATAAAAATATTTCCTATTTGAAAAATAAAAATATTTCCTATTTGAAAACTACAATGCTGCTGTCATACACAAAATAACAAGTTTCAATAAAGAAAAACAATGCTGCATAAAATAGGCATAAATGGACCATAGACTCTCTGTTCTAAATATTTATGGACCTTTACGCTGCAGCAGGAATATTTGAAAGCCATAAAACACATGATTATCCAAAYTGCTCAACAAGGTCTGACTTGTATCATGTTAAAGCTTAGGGTCTAAAATGCACAGTACTTCCTACACCACTTACAATTGCTAAGACCAAATTAGTTCAGCCAAAAGTCAGCAGAAGCCAAAATAGAAGTCACTTCAATAYATTTGAAGGGAAGATGAGCCAGGAAGCATTTTCTGGAAGTGCATATTGCTGGTGTAAGACCACCATTCATTCAGAACTCATCTATCCAGTCTGCAGCATCCGATTTGGCACAGAGATATTTTGGTCCCCTATGAAAGCAAGGCTTCATTTTATATTTCCCATTGGCACAAGCATGGAAAAAATCAAAGAGGAGGGCAGCTCACCAGATATAGTTCAGGTGAACAGACTGAAAAGGTTTTCGTATTCTCTGAAGGTAATTTGGAGGAAAAAGAGAGGTTTCCAAAGCACTGGAGCAGCCATTCATCAGGGTACACAGATCTGTAAGGGATTTAGAAACTTGACTCTCAAGCAGGTAATTCTTAGGATGCACTCTTTAACCACATCATCTCATGTGAACTCTGAGTAGGCCAGAGCCACACAGGAAGCCTGAATAATTCCCAAATGAGTGTTCAGTATCAGGAGTAGTGTTTGCAATTCATGTGTAAAGGAACATGGCAAAGCTTCTCTCTACTTAACCTCATGGTAGTTTTGAAGACCAAACAGCATTCATTGTTAGACTGTAAACAGAATATTGTTTTCCTCTTCTAAAAACAAAATAAGAAAAATAAATCCTATTTATCCTACTGTGCTTTGTCTGACTGCTTAAGACAAGCATATCTCAATAGTTGTTCTCTGAATACTATTTAAATTTTATGTAAGTACCCTTGTTTCCTAATGCATGCACTTATTTTAGCACATAAATCATAGTAATAAGAGTTATCAGTTTCAGTGTAAATTATTATTTTGCAGAGCAGTCTCCTGTCCTTCTAGTCATGTTATTATCTGATAATTAGAACTGGTAAAAATGTTCTGATTGGTCTATTTCAATGATGATTCATGAAAATTCAGTGAATTTTCTGGTTTTTGCAAAGAATATTGGTGCATTTAATTTTTAAGTTGTTGAAGTGCTTCCCTTTAGTTTTTGAATTTGGATTAAGAGAATAGAAAAGCTGATATTGTTAAGTCAAAAGAAATCTGTACTAGCAAGGAGTGCTGCAAACGTACCGAAACAGAAGATTTTGGTAGTTTATGGAGATACTCATGGATATCTACAGTTCCAAAACTTTGCCTCTTTTTTGCTCTAAAAGTTTGAAATGTTAACCTTCACATGGAATAAATTCCCTCAGTTTTATAAATCTGGTAAAGATGTTGAACAACAGGCATCAATGAATTCAAAGTTCCACTTACAAGCGGTACAAGAAGTACTACAAATGATCTTGGAAAAAAAGAATTGTATTACTATGAATTAGTGATGTAGCAAGATGTTCAGGCTACTCATTATGTTTCACAGTGTCATATGTTGAACACTATTTAAAACAACAATAACATAATTTTTCCACTGGGCTGTGCAGACTCMTTCTTGATGTCTTTCTTTACACAAGATTCTGGGCCATTCCCTTGAATGAACTTAATCTCTGGTTTAATAAAAGCTAGTCAACACTCTCAACACAAAGCCCATTGCCATGATCTCAGAATCATTTGGAATGTGCAAAATGACACAAATCTTTCCYCTGCACCACAACTCAAGCTGAGAACACGCCTCAGCTGTGCTCTCGGTACGCYTGCATCACAGTCACAGAGGACCCACATGATCATATGCTATAGTGCCCCAAAAATAATTTTCTCAAGTGCAGAGAGGCATTTAACCAGAGTGATCGTGTAACATCTTCTATGGCCATCTGTTCAACCTCGGAAGCACAGGTATTTTTGAGCAGCACGCAGGTTAAATGTGCACAGCCAGGATGTGCCTCGATACAGGAGATTGGTGCACTGTGCAGGTGGAAGTGAAAGTGGCTAGCAGGTTAAAAAACGAGTGATCACGGACCATAGCTGTMATGTGGGCGAGACACTGGCAAAGCACAACCTACAACGAATATGTGCTGCCAAAAAAAAAGCTAAAAAAATGCTTTTAAAGGTAATGTTCTGTTTGATGTTCATACGTGSTGAGGCAGAATCTCTGTGAACAGGCAAACTCAGAGTAACAGCAGTAAGATAGAAACACAGGGATCTGTTAACTTCCCAGAAYGGCTTGCTCATCACTCAGGCGCCAAAAGCTGTCACATCTGCTCTCTACAGAGTGTCATTGTATCGCTTAATCAGAAACAAGACACAATTAAAGAGGGAGTGACCCTCAGAGATCTCACAGAGATGGATTTGACACTCTGCCATTGTGTGAAGGCCTTGTWCTGTTGATCAGTACCTCAGGCACCTCACACTGGACTGCTCCTCTGCTCCAATCTCATGGAAACAGTARAAATGGGCAGAGTATGCAGGGGGTGGGAGAGAATTGCCAGCTCATGCCTTTTTCATGATGCATTGTAAATGTCTTTGGTCTTACTTTTAAAATCTACAGTTTCAAAATGTATAATATAATTGTATGCATATCCTTAAAAAGACCTGTATGTTATGTTTGATAGTGAAGTTGAGGCGAGGTGGGAGTCTGTGGGTTGTGCATTATTCACTGATCAGCTCTACAAAGGAAAACATGGTGTGTCCTGAGTGTTTCCTTCTGTTCAGAYCATGCTGCGTAGGTGGCTTTTCAGAATGAGGCACAAGCAACTTAAGGTCTCAGCAATGCATCACTTGCACTGTTGGTGCTCTCCTTGGAAACTCTGCATTCAGTTAGGTGAAAGTCCCTGCCACCAAAGACCAGGTATCCCAGAAGCTGTGACATGGAGCCAGGGAATAGTTAAACTAGTCAGGCAGATTCATCAACCAAGAAAGTAATGCAGCTCAGAAAGACTACCTCAGAAACCYACCTCCTAAAGATGAAACCTAAGGCATTAAAGGAATTAGGACTTAAATAAGTCACTGCTATAGAAGGATGTGGTCCATGCAGCCAGAATTCCTTTCCTTAARTTGTATTTCTGTCACATGGAAGTAGAAAGTTTTGTACAGTTAACTGTGGYTATACCCTGCTTTGTTTGGAGTAAAAAGCAGTACCAAAGTTTTTCACAGTGTAAGGGACCACGGAGGTGGCAATACTTTTCAGATGGTAAATCACTAACCCCTGAGTGAGGCCCTGCAGGTGAGCTCTGGAAAGGGATGCTTGACCTGAGGGAGCTGGTGGGTCCAAGGCCTAAAACTTCTTGTTGCCCTCAAAATGCCCCAAAGCTGTTTGATGCCTTCAGAAAAWTCCTATCCCTGTGTATCTGAAACGTGGGCATTGTGGAGGCTTCACTGGAGCAATTATAGGAGCCTTAGCTCRAGCCTCAGCTGATAAGTGACAGTCAAGCYCTGAGTGGATCTGGCCCAGACAATYTACAGGTGGAAATGGAACATAATACTCTAAAAATTTCTCCTAGCCACACATTCCTTCAAGAAGTTTTTAATGCATATGGTATTRTTTTCATGGGATAAAATTACTAGATGGTGTCATTATTTCAAATCAGCAGTCGCTTGGAAATAAGCAGGAAATAACGTGAGATAATACCCTAGAAAAAAATGCTGCTGCTATAAAAACAAARTACTTTCTAGAGAAAGTGTTTGCAAAATGCAGACAATGCCAAACTGACATTACTTAGGTAGTATGGCACCTCTCCTGTTGGGATTTGGGGTGGAGTTCAAAGAGGTACTGAAGAGGAAAAACTTTGATACCAGCTGCCTTTAAATCTGACACTGGTARTGATACAGGATATCTAATTTTTTTTTCCCTGAAGAACGAATGATTGCTCTTTCACAAATACATTATTTAAATCTCTTAGCATCAAAGATATTAAATATCTACTTTATTTGTATAAAATCAGCTTACACCTGGAGCTGGAGTCTGCAAAGGTACATGCACATSCTTGGTTCCAAGTAGTAGAATTCAGCTCCAGTATTAAAAGTGTAGTTTTCCCCTATGCTTAAAATTAATGGCGTGGCGACCTCCCAGTGCCACTGGTGACATTAACATTCCTTTTCCCATCAGGTGCACTTCCCACCGTTTGCCATAGACTTTTTTCTTCTCGGCAGTGAAAACAGAGGGAAGTTTCAGAGGAAGGGGTGACTCAGAGCCGTGGGACCAGTAGATGGCAGCAAGAACACGCTGAAAAGGCTTTCCTCGCCCAGCCGGGCAGCCTGGAAAACGGTGCAACTTTAAGCGGATTCAGTATTTGTCTTCCATATTTGGAGAGTGAAAAGTATATGTGACAATTAGAGGGTAATGCAATAATACAGTGCAAATAGGAGAGTGAAATGACTGTGTAACCACTGAATAGGTCCCTGATTTAATTTGTTTGTACTAACCTAACTTCTCTGCGATTGCAAGTTCACCTCTGAGGGGCTTGGAAAGAGGGATGGAGATCTAACTCCTGCCAGCCACCAGGAGCTTCCCCGGCCCTCCTTCTCTGTTTCATTTTCTGTGCACGGTAAAGGTGATTAACACTGCTTTTAGGCTGAAAAGTCACAGAAATCTGCAAATGAAATAAATATCTCCCTTTACACTCTGGCATCATGGGTTTTTTTTTTTCTTCATGGGCGATTCTGCTCTCTGCTACAGATCCTTCTGGAAAAAAAAAATTAGAAAAACAGTTAAAGCATGAAAACAAGCCCAAAATATGTACATACACGAGTACGATTTTTTGTTTTTCCAAAGTAACCTGGGGTCTGGGCTGACTCACCATGTATTGCAATAATTGCAAAGATGGAATGCAACAGCTCCAGAAAACTGCCAAGAAGCAGACATAAAATCTAAGCATCCGGGAGGCAGCTGGGCTTCTTAATTATTGGCAAATATATTTATATATAAATATTTTGCCAAGCGGGATTTGGGTTAAGAGTTCCTGTGAAGTGACCTTTTGCTTTCCTTTGTTTTGTGTCTGTACACATGTCCTAGATAGATACATGGGGAGAGAGACACAGACGCACAGACAGAGATAAATGAACGGATTTCACACAGCCCTCCGAAATCCCAAACGATGCCTAAATTAAACGAAGAGGGATATGAAGCGAGGCATAAGTGCAAGCACAGATTTCAGAACTGTGAAAATATGTCMGCAGAGCATCATTTTTTGGTTCAGGCTGATAATCACTCCCTGCTCTCATTATAAGATCAGAAGGGCCATCTGTCCTCTCTGGATAATTTGGAGCTCAGATACAGTGAGCACCCTTGTTAGAAAATGACCCTCCTACTCTCTGTAATCACAAGCACTTTGCAGCCCTGGGATCTGCACGAAACTGGGGAGGAACAGATTGGTTCCAGATCAGWATTGATTACGTATATATTTGTGGTTTATTTGGCCCTATATTTTGGTGAAGAGGTTTTTATTTTGGAAGGGGGACGGGGCTCGTTCTCTGCCGCAGCTTTTCAACTTGTCACATTCACTACTTCGGACTTTCCTCTCCCTTCTCGAGATGTAACACTAGGATGTTGCATGACACGGAGGAGTATCTTGATTCCGTAATGAGACAAGTAAGCATCAATCTGAACAATACTGCTGGGGAAGCTGCTTCCTAATACGAGATCCCTGTTTGCAGGGAGCTGTTTCCCCTCTGATACACKGTAATTCTCGAGTGAGTGAGTCACTCATTCACAGCTGCTGCAGAGAGGTGTAAAATTCAAGGATTCTTCAACGTTTGCTCTGGACCTGCAGACACAAGTAAGCCAGTGACTTCACTGATATAGAACAAAGTCATTAGCCAAAGGGAAAAATCTTGGCCAGGGAGCATAAGCTGCCTTCCTCTTCTGACCCAGATTTAGTGACAAAGTTCCATGCCCCCCCCCCCCTTGTTTCCAGTCAACGAGACAACTTGATCATCGGAAGGGCAGGACCAAAGTACCCCTTTTTCGGAGGAGGGTTGTTGCAGGAATTCATCCGGGATGAAATCATCCCATCGTTCTCGTGTATCGTATCGCTAATAGCAGAACAAAGATGACAAACAAGACGGACAGTTTCAGGACATCAGGACACGGGGAAATCGCAGGTGGGAGGAATCCGATTTTAGCGCTAAGAGCTTCGTCATCTCTACCGCCCCGCTGTAAGAAACTTGGGGTTTCAAGAGGTAGTTTATTATTATTCTGACGGTAGCGGTTTCTCCTCATTTGTAAGACAATGATGTTTAATATTCACCGAGGAGTAGTGAGGTGGCATTTGAGCACCGCCACCCCCAGCCCCGCGCCGAGGGCAGGGTTCTCGTTGCACAGAGCTGCGGCTGGCAGGCTGCGCTGCRCCCGCGGGGACCGCTCCCGGCAGATCCCGGCCGAGCCTGGCCCGGCCGCGCCGGGGGAGCCGAGACTCGGCGGCAACCGTGCGATTTCTCCCGCCGGGCCCAAATCGGGCACCTTCCCGGGCGGCTGCAAAGCCATCCCATCCGCGGAGGCGGACAGGTACTAAACGRCATTTGCAAACTCAGCCGAGTTCAGACCACGGTGTTCGCGCAGCCGGCGGGGACGGGCGCTGCCCCWCCGGCGCTATCGTTCCCAGCTTTCCTGGGGAGGGGTGGCTGAGTACTCCTGGACTGGAGCGGGCAGAGACTAGGCACACTCGGGCCGACATTCAGCAGGCATCTCARGATCGGGTTTTTTGGCGATTGGCATCAATAAAACATCTGTGCTAAAAATCAGAACAAAGCAGAGCCCAGGTAACTCTCTCTGTAGACGCTGGCTGGCCTTAAGGACAGCTACGCTTTTGGGCAGTCAAAATAATATCTCCATTAACTCCAGATAGGTCTCTTTGTCCAGCAGATAAATAATTTCAAGGGCGGTTTTGCTGGCTGGGCGGAGGGGGACAGTTATGTTTGGTTTGGTTTTTTAAAGRCTCCTGATGTACCCAATTTTTCGCCTCCCTCTCCCTCTTTCCGTAATTTTCCTCACTAAGAAAGCGTGTACGTATTTGTATAAAACTCGAGTACACTGTGGAGAAGGAGAGGCAGAGAAAGTGGGTGCAGGACATAAAAACTCTAACAACAAGTTGCCCCGAATACGYGAGTGATATTCTCGCCGAATACTTCTACATCTGCTAGGCAAGGCGTCGGGCTCTGTACTCACTTCTGTGTACTCCTGTGGAAGAAAACGCAGTGAAATCGCTTTACGTGCTTATATATATGCGCGTGGGGCTATACAGACAGATAGGTAGGTAGACTGCACTCACGTAATCTGCCGGTGTCTATCTATCTGGGAGGATTAGTTATCTCTGCATCTATTGAGAATTAACAAGGGCGAGAGATTATGTATCAACGTACAGACAACGGCTATGAATATGAAACCTTACGTACATAGGTAAGACGGATTCAGTCAGCCACTCAGCTGCAAAGCTCCTCTTTAAGGCTGCTCTGTCTTATCCTCTCAAAGCCCTCTGACAATTTCCTCCGAGTACCTCCACCGGGGAATAAGGAGGAGAAGGCTCGGCACTGCACATCCCTGCTTTTCACATCTGAAAATGACAGACATATGTCACCGCCGTGCCTGGACTTAGCTGGAAATGGGCCGCCTCCCCCGACCCCGCCACACACACCTTTTGTTCCAGGCAAAATAAACAATTCGGAGGAGCTGGGAAGGGGTGTTATGCCAGAAGGGGAGAGACGGCGGGAGGGCCACGCTCCCCCCACCGCCCCCCGGCCCCGCGGGCKCGGGTCTCTGCGGGAGCCCGGCGGGATGGGAGCGGGAATGCTCCAGGGCGGGGAGGGGGGAGGTGGGGTCCCTGTCGTGGAGGGAGAGGGGCGCGCCCAGCCCGGGGAGCGGTGGCGGAGGGCAGGGCGAAGCATAAGGCTGTCGGGCCGAGCCTGCCGCACCTCCAGGTGCGGGGAAGGGGCCGGGGCTCCAGCCGGGGKGCAGCAGAGGCAGACGGGGTCTGAGGAGAGGAGGAAGGGTAGCTGTAGGACTGAGAGGGTGTGGGGCCGGGGCCGGGGCAGGGGTCGGGGAGGTGCACGGCGAGGTCTCTCCGCCGCGCAGGACTGTATTTTGCGGCAGAAACTCTCTTGAGCGCAGACAATGGAGCGGGATGTTTACTGCGGGCGGGAAGACAATTAGCAATTCATCGGGAGAGATGTGTCACCCAAATGTCACGGGGAAGCTAACATGACATCTGTTTTAATGGCTCCGTGCTAATAAACTCCTCTCGAAGGGCGGCTTTGTGGGGACGTCAAAGATTATTTACAGAATGAGTCAGTTTCCAAACGGGCTGAGGCGCCGTCGGTGGCGGCGGGAGMGCGGCGCGGCGGGGACACRGCGCCCGGGACGCCGAGGCGGGAAGAAGCCGCCGGGAAGGGGCAGCGCTCCGGCACGGTTCGGCCCGGCTCGGCACGGTCCCGGCAGGGTCTGCCTGGCGGGGAGGCGGTCAGAGCGCCGAGGGAAGCCGGCAGTCCCGGGCCGGCGTTCTGCCTTCCCCCCGCGATCACTGTGCCGCGACGGGAGCGCGACGCGTRCTCCGAGGGGATGTACGTCCACCTYCGGGGCTTGCTTTCTGCTTAGCTTTGCCCGGAGCGTGGAGGAGTCCCAGTCCCGAGAAAAACCGCCCCGTGCGGAGGGCCCCGAAGCGGCAGGGACAGGAGCTCCGTCCTGGGCCGCAGACTCGGGGTCCGGGGTGGCCCGGCCRCAGAGATGGAAGTTCCCCGGTACCGGGAAGCAGCGAGGCCCCAAAAGAGCGGCCGGATTTTCACTGAGTGCCACATCCTGGATTACTGAACAAGGCATGCTGCAGTAAAACACACAAGTAGACAAACTAAGGGAATCCATTTAGAAGTTAACATAGTCTGTCTCGCTCACAAGCGCACAGTGGGGGGAGACAATTTAATTTCCCTCAAATCCATACGAAAATTTTTATTAGATTGTTGTTTAGGTGGCATTAAAAGGTTCTTTTAAAATAGGAGAGGGGGAATCCTATCGAACCTCTGGCAATTGGCTTGTATTCCTGTGCCTCCTCGACTTTCGCCTTCTGTAAGGCCAGGTCGAGGAGGGGATGTGTATAATACAACCAACTGTGCTTCCAGACACCTCTGTGTATAAAGAGAAAACGTGTTTCGGTGTCCCTGTCTCTATACACGCATATATGTGCATCTCATCCGTGCAGAGAATGCATACTGCACCTTTTTAAGACAAGCAGAGAGAGTCAATACAAAAAGTCTTTACTCGGGCAGAACCGACACTGAACGTAATAGCAGGTTATTGCAAACCTGTCTTCGGTACTTATTAATCGCCCAGATCAAATACATTAATGGATAGCGAGAATGAAAACAGGCTGAGAACCGTCTGTCGTCCTTTCAAGGGCAACGAAAACGCGGTGCTGACACCGGGTCTGAAAGCCACAGCGTGCTCCGTAACCTGGAGAGAGGAAGGAGGTGGGCCAGGAAGTAGGTGGGTAAGAGGAAAATTGCCATTGTCAGGAAAACTAAATGCAGTTTTAGGTGGCCCCCACCTGAGACGAGTAAATAAGCTACAGGTTTACTTTTCTTCCTGTCTCCAAAGGTATTGTATTCTCAGAGAAACGTTGGGGCAGGCGAGCACCTGCCGCACACGTGCGGGATAACCGAGGGGACAGAGCCTCTGGAACAGGGGCTCCTCCTGACTTGGGACCCTAGGGTGCCGCTTCCCCAGCTCCCACTGRGGTCATTCTCTCCCAGCCCTGAACACGTCTCCCCGGTGTAATACAAACCTCGTGGCGGAGAACTGCTCCCTCGGGCTTCGATGGGAGGGTCGTCCGGGCCTCCGGGGAAAACGCACTGACCGCTCCCCGGGACATGGACCCCGGGGAGCAGAGGGGTGAGGGAGAGTGGGAACACCAAAACTAGTGCCACATGCCCTTTACTTGCTTGACTGTTTGTACCCGTGTGCCCGCACAGGCCCGCTCTCTGTAGCTGCCCGGTGTGGGCGCGTCTGTGCCCCCGACTTTTGGGGGAGAGAAGAGCCCCCTCTGCTCCCTCCGCTTAATTCCTCGCTGTTGCGCTTCCCCCCGRCGCCGAGTGCCGGACAGAGTCTGCCCGCTGTGGACACGGGGGGCATCGGGGAGGCCTCGACAGGGCGGGGGCGGCGGGGAACGGGCCCCGGGGCGCGGCGGGCGGAGGGGGCGGCCCCCCTGCACAGCCRCCCCAGCGGCCAAACCTCTGGGAGTAGGGGGAGGCAGGGGAGGGATCCTGCTCTCCATTCCAGCTATTTTCAGAGCTTGGGAGCCCGGTAAACAAAACGCTCTTGCTATCTCCTCGCGCAGATAAGGCAAGAAGTGGCTTTCTTTAATAATATGATTGAAATGTTAGGGGTATGATGCCTCCTCGTTAGTAATATTGGCTTTGCATGCAGAGCACAATCCCATCCCTCTAGACTGCTTAGCCAAAACAGAGCGTAAACTCTGTAATTAGTAACGTGTTCCATCATTAAAGAGCCCTGCTGAGAATTTCTATTTAATAATGGTCTTAAATTAGTTATGATGGTAAATACTCATCTGGAAATTCAACATCTAAAACCATCTACAATCTGGAAATGCTCCAGTGTTGCTGTAATCTCCTGTAACACAGAAATGACTATCACATTCAACCATCGCATTAGAAATTCGTCGTACCGTTTGGTCCACTAATATACAGTATGGATGTGTTAATTAGGTTAACCCATAGACTGTCTGCTTCACAAATATTTAGAAATAAACAATGAAAGCTCCTATTTAATACGATACAGCCAGGAAAGAGGGGAGGAGGGGCGGATTTGACTCTTTCAGTTGGAAAGTCTTTTGTTTTCAGATAAGGTGGAACTGCAGCATCGGGTGTAAGTTCACCAGCAAGCAGCCACGGACACAGCCACGGGCACGCACCCACGCCACCTCGGCCGCGCTCAGCAGCTCCCCGCGACACTCAGCAGCAGCACCCACGGCGCCTCCTGCAGAATGTGGCTGTTAYCATTCGCCTCCCGGCCCAGGCAGATCAATTCATACCACACCTTTTCTGTTTGGGGTTCACTGGAGCTTTTTTTTATTTTATTTTTCCATTTTAGAAAACAGCTTGCTTCTTCTCGGCCATGGTGTGKCCCCATATACAGCGGGGCTTGGCTACGGCAATCTTTCCAAGAGATTTCAAAAAGATTCAAGGAAGAACAAGGAAGAGGCAGCAAAASAGTAAATAAATAAATAAATCTGGCTTCCCCCCGGCTGCAAGTAGAATTAAAGTTTCACAGACAGACTGCGATGCAGGTATAAATAAGTCATTCAGGTACGCTTATCCCCACTGGGCATATAAAGAAAAGTTATTTGTAATAACAATAGAAAATCAGTAACTGAGATAGTTGGGGGTAATGGTAGGAGCAAAGGGAGGGAAGGGAAGTATATTTCTGTATTTACCTAGACGTCTAAACGTTTATCCTCTCTAGCACTAACCTTTCATGTTTAATGAATGAATCTGCATTGCAGGGCTTTTTCCCCCCTCCATGTGCCGGCTAGTTTTAAATCTGCAAGCACCACAAAGAGGCCGTGATCCCATCTGCCTATGATTCCAAATTAAAGTTCAAACGGATGGCTTACACACTGCTGATCCTGTATCATAGCCTCTCGCGACCCTTCAATTACTATTTAATAGAATTACAGTGTAAAATCCCAATAGTCTTAAAGAATGTTTTATCACAGACTGAAGAGAGAGAATATACAGACACCTCCAATGTTATTGAACTGTATTACTGACCTATTTAGATATTAAAAGGGAATATTTAGTGTTCTACAAGATATTACAAGACCTCCTTTAATCTGRAAACATGCATATGTGTGTACACATATATATGCCTCGGTGTGTGTGGACATTATATACATCAGCTCCACCCCATCAGGAGCGCACAGAGCCACWCTCTCCGGATGCGTAGGTTCACCTTTGTCCACATGCACACACACCCATGCGATTACACACTCTCCTCCAGGTCGTGTCGAAATTGGTGAGTTTTGGTAAACTGCAGCATAACTTCATTGTTGTCAGWTATTGCTAGAGAGGTTAATCCAACAGGAAAGCAATTTTTCCATCACTCATAGAAAAATAATCTTTAATTGACCCTGTTATTAAATGAACTTCCCCTAATGATGTTTCTACGGGGACAAAAAAAATATGCAGTATTGCTAAATGCCCCTCTAATAACTAGGACTGGAATTAATGTCAGTCGCAGTCTGGATTTACATAACATAAATCTTGACTTCTAGTGTAGTTCTCGTCTTTCTTTTACTGCCTGTTCGGCAAAGGACCCTTCTGCCKCAGGGAGAAACGACTCTGCCACTTCATCTCGCTTACAGCGAGGTGATTCTAACCGTACACTTGGGGGTATTTATATCTACACTTTATTCAATACTCTTCAACATCTTTCTTCTCTTGCAGATCGCGAGGTGCCAAGCCACTTTGAAGCCTCCTGGTCTGAAAGCACCTTGCTTTCAAAATAGAAAAGAACAGCGTCAAAAACAAAACCTYGCAGCCGTCCTTCCTCCAGACACGGCAACACAAATCCCTTTCGTATCATTTAATCACAGCTATAACCCGACAGCCCTTGCCTTTTGTCATTACCGTGCTAGAAGGGAATATTTACCATGATGGTTGGYAATATCCTTAGTGCTTTCTCTTCCCAACTCCTTGCACCCACAGAGACACACAGACACCCACCCGCCTCCCTGCTTTCTCCATCCCTTGATCAGTTTGCAACTGGATGGTTTGGTTCATTTCCCCCTTTTTTACACACCATTCACAAACTTCTGTGTATCTGGGCTCTCTGCAGGGTGGTGATGTGGCTGCAGACTCTCTGCATTTTGTACTCGTGCATGTGTGCGTGCGTGCGTGTGTGTATGTGTGGGAGTGTGTCAGTCTGCACACCCGTGTGCGTGTGTGTGCTCTAGAAAAAGGCAATGTTTGTCTATCCTCTCCCTACACGAGGAATCCAGGCCAGAGCGATGTGGAGCTCAATAAGAAACTGCATGAATAAACACGAATAGAAAGTTGTGCTCAGCTAACCGAGGAAATCAGAGCAGTACCAGGGCACCAACGTCCACATTTCTTTTCACTTCGGGCCGGGGCAGTAACCTCATCTGGGTATGCTAAAAATTGAGGGCAACGGGCAAGCAGATTCAAGTCCCTCGAAAAGGCTGCTGTAATCGATCAGACAGAGAGAGATGAGGGTGACCGAAGCCCACTCCTGACCGTGGAGGGCCAGCAGCAGCCACGGCCCAGCAGGAACACAAAGAACCCCCAGCCATGCTAAAGGGCTCGGGCAGCGGCCATAGAGAGGGAGGGAGGGAGGAAAGCAGACAGGTGGCGTCGGTGGTTCCCAGACCTCCACGCCGGGTGGCACGCACGCCGGTGGATCCGCAAACCCGAGCTAGCTGGGGATGAAGGCAGTGCCACAGCAGTGTTACAGGCGAGGGGTGGGCGCTGAGGGGGTTAACTAACGTCTCCAGACTGCTCCGGAACCGGCTGCTCTCGGCCCGACTTCCGACGGGCGGGGTCGGGCAGTGCCCCCGAGGCGGTGGGCGAGAGGCGGCGGTGCGGGACGGCGCGGACCGGGGGAGCGGGGCAGCCCCGACCGGCTCCCGGGGAGGCGGCCCTGTGTGCTGCCGGGCTCCGGCCATCTGCCTCCTGTCCTCCGGCTTTCTCTTAAATATTGATCAGACGCACTTCAGCTTCCGAGTAATTTCATCTTAATCAGAGGCCGGGCTCGGCGCGGATAATAAACTAATGCTGGAAAGGGACTGTGGATRATGCCGGGCCAGGGGCAGGGAGGAGGCAGCCCTCCAGTTTGGCGGGGCTCGATAGGSCCTATCTTCCCGGGGCAGATGGACTTAGAGGGTGAGAAGGCTTAAACGCAGCTTTTCATAGATTTACACCTCAATCAGCCATTCAGGTTTTTTATGCAAATCCTAAAACAACATCATTTATCCATTACGAAGCCCGGCTTTGAAAAGGCATATCATTAACTGCACCCTTGGCACCCCGAAACCGTGCAGGCACCAACGCCCCCTGGGTGAGCGTGTGTCTTCTCCCGCCACCCCCGGCGGCCCCGCGCAAACCCCGCCGGCTCCCGGGAGAGGCCGACACCCCCAGAGCGGCTGGGGCAGCTCCTCCTTCGGGTTTGGGCTGGGGATCCGACCAAAGAATTAGGTTTTGGGGATGGGGGTGACAAATACCGTGAGAGGAAAGGCCCTGCCTTCAAGCTTAAGCTGTGCTGGAGTTTAAGGCCAGGTACGGGTGGGGCGAGACTAAGGGCTATCTCTGGCCTCCCCTAAGAGTTACGGCACGACGGGGCAATCTTCGGGAGCCTTAATCAGAGGGAAGAAAAATCCAAACCTATCARTGTAAGGCCGAGCTGAGGTAGATTATTGCAACCGGCTTGACGCCTTCTAGCTGCAGCTTCGAGATGCGAAAATGAAAAGAAAGAAAAAAAAATTCTATCCCAAACTTTCACRCCTCTCAATCCTTTCAGGTACTAAATTCTGTTAAAAATACCGCTGGATGAGAGTGACATTGCTGCCAGAGAGGAACAGAAACACTGCCCTTAAAAACAATGTACCGACATCAAAGGTCTTCCTACCCGAATCGGGAGGTGACTGGAAGGCCAGTTTGTKCTTCTAAAGGCCTCTCCGCTGCCTCTCTGCCGGCGGGGAGAGAAAAAGCAGCCTAAGCCCTAGCGTGAGACCCGGCGAGGGTGCGGGCCACTGGGGAACCTTTTATCCCCTCCTGGGTAATATTTCTCCCTTCAAAAAGCGCCGTGGGGGAGGGGAAGGACSGGGTCCATCACACCACCCACGCGGAACACGGGAGGCCTATTGTGCGTCCGCCCCCGGGCGATTCCCGTCCATTTCAGCTTCGTACGACCGGAATTTATTTTCTATTAACTCCCCACTCGTGTTGGCGACGGGCCAGTGCCGCGGCCGGAGCTGCCCGTGGGGAGGACCCCGCCGCCGAGCCGCACGTCGAGCGAAGCCCGAGAGGAGGAGGAGGCGAACCCCGACGGGGCGGCCGCTGCCTCGGGCCATGCGYGTCCTTCCCCGCGGTGGCTCCCCACACGCGGGGACGTGTTCCCTACGCGCTCGCTTTTTCTTAGGGGAACCTCAGGTGTGTGAACGTATTCGCACATCAGCTTATTCCCTAAAGTTACCTATTAGTGGTTTGGTCTAAGATCTCGCACCCTAYGGCGGTTCTCCTAAATCCACAGGTAGCCTCTTGAGGTGTGGGGGGAAGGAAGGAGGGGGGAAGAGTCCATGCGCTTCCTATGTCTCTCGGTAGACCTAGGTTGGATTTCACCAAAAAAAGGGAGGAGGGAAGAGGCAGRGAGGACTCGGGCAACACAAAGGTAGATCGAAAGTCCACATTAGTTTGGAAATGGTCAAGAAATTCCAAGCACGTTTCCCTCTAAATCCCTGATAATATTCAAAATTGTATTTTCAAGTAAAAACAAGTTTAGAATTTACCTCTTGCTAATTCACGGCTGAATAATCTGCCCAGGGCAAAGCAAAACTTTGAGGAAAAAGAAAAAGAAAAAAAAAAAAGGAAAAAGGAAGAAAGAAAGATGCTGAAATACTGTTAGTCATGCAAATAAAGGCTTCTTTCAGCACATTACAATATACTCCGGATTCGAGGGGAGGAGCTGCAACCCGTTAAGGGCGAAGAGTTTTTGTTTTTGTTTTCATTTAAAGCTACAAAACAAATTTCGAAATGTCTAACCACTCTCTGGAGACACCCGTCCCTGCAAACAGACAGTCGGAGAAAGCTTTTTAACTCGCATTGCACAAAAAAAGAAATGACCGGGGTGGGGGGAAACGAAGGAGCCCGCCGTGGCAGAGGGGACACAGGGGGACATGGCCGTGCCCCACGCCGCCACCGCTATCGCAGCACTGTGTCCCCGTTGCCGCCCGCAGCGTCCTCACAGGATCGCTTGGTCCCTGTAAAATCCCTCCGGGATGTCCCGCCGAGCCGGGAAACACGGGGGCCAGAGGGGCGTAGGGGCCGCGCAGCGCTGCGAGCCCAGCGGCGGGACAGAGCGTGGGGCGAGGAGCCCACGGGGAAGGAGTGATTTTCCGTGGCGGACAGAAACACCAACATCGCTGGGTAGATAAGAAAATGGAATACTGTATTTGATTTAGAAAGTTTGTACATATAGATAAACACGCAGTTAAGGAAACAATAGTTTAAGCGTCCTACGTGGAGTTTAAGAAGAGACCCCCCAAAGCTGCTATGAAATACTCAAAATAGCTTTTGCATAAGATAACTACAGTTGCACCCTAAGCTTTTTTTTTTTCTTTTTCTTTTTTTTTTTCTATCGCTGAGGTCCCTTTTGAAAACCTAGCATGTCAGATTTTGACAGCTAAGTTTGTGCAAGGAACACCGAGTCAAGGAAAATAAAAAGGAGAGAGAAAGGGTGGGAGGGAGATAGAGAGAGGGGAGGAAGAAAGAAAGAGGAGAGTAAATATCATATACAAGCATTTCTACACATATATTACAAACTGGGAAAATGACCGCATCATTAAGATATACATAATTCATATAAAATTTTGAAATAAAAATAAAAATCTGTTACAGTCATAACTATTCTTTTTCCACATTTATAACCAGTACCCACACAGGCAGTGACAGAAGTGTAGAAAAAAAGGTGCTTACGAATAAAATGATTGTCTGCGGAACAAAAAAACAGAAAATTGCATCTTGGCTGGACCATCACTTGGACTAAAAAAAAAAACAAAAAAACAAAAAACCAAGAGAGGAAGAGAGAGGAAGAGAGAAAGAGAGAAATAGGACCAACAAAAAGGCGATAAACATTTGTTATTTCCCTCTTCAAGGAGTTCCTTTTAACTTTTTTTTTATTTTTGATTTTTGTACAAATTCGATCGGAGTTTGCATTTGTTTGTCTGGTTTCTGTTTGTTTTCCTTTACTATAGAGAATATTTTTTCCCAGATACAAATTTAATCATCATCATCATGCAAGTGGGTGAAATGCGTCCATGGAAAAGCGCAAAGGAGAAATCGTGCTTGTCCTAAAAAGAATACAATTGTCACTTTTGCTTTGTTTTTTTTTTCTTTCTTTTTATATATATAATAATTATTATTTCCCGCCCTCCCCCCCACCCTTCCCGCTGCAGCACCAGCGTTTGTGACTGTTGAAGTTTTAGCTCCATCTCTTGGTGGTGGTGTTGGCTGACGGTGGTGGTGGTGGTGGATTCTCTGATCCCTGTCTGTTTGTTTGCTATTATGTTTGGGTCGGGTTTGGCCTTTTCTTTCCTCCCGGYTGTGTGTGTGCGTGCATGCGTGTGTGTGTCCTGATTCTAGGTTGCCTCGGTTTGTTTTGCTCGGGACGGGGAGAGGGTGCTTGGCTGTTTGGATTTGGATTTTTTTTGTTTGTTTGTTTTCCGATATCATACATCACATTCCGAGTCGCTGGAGGTTACCGAGAGGATGGAGGTGCCCGTCTCGGCTCTTTCTGTCAAACTGGAGACGCTGGTGGTCGGGCTGGCCGCCGTGGACGGAGACTCGGCCGAGCTGTGTGTCGGGCAGCCGGGCTCTGCCAGCGACCGCATGCCGCTCTGTCCTATCGCCTGGTGCTGGAGCCTGCATCGCGCCGGGAGACAAAACAACAGCACAGCCCCGCTCAGACACCGGGCGCGGCCGAGGGGACGGCGCCCGCCCGGCCCTACGCCCTCCCAGGGACGGCCGCGCCCGCGGTTCGACCCGGCCCGGAGCGGGACGGAGCGGACCCCTCGGCCGCGGGGTGCGGCCCCCGGCCCGGCCCGGCCCGGCCGCTCTCCCGCAGCGCCCCGAGCAGCCCGGAGCGGCGGAGGATGCAGGGCCAAGCCGTGAGCCCGGGCCGCGCTGCCCCGGCGCGGGGGGGACGGCGCCCAGCTCACACACAGCGACAGGGACCGCGCTCTGAAACGGGACGGGGAGCGCGGGGACGAGCGCTTCCCTGTGCCCACGTTTGGAAAACACGAGCAGCGCCCCGCTTTCCCCGGAGTGCATTCATTCATCCCCGCAGCACGACGGGCCTAGGAGAAGCCGTGTGTGGGTGAGCCCCTCAACACTCGGACACCGCGAAAAGCTTAAAGGAGAGGTTTCCTACGGGAGAACCTTTCCGTTGCGGGAAAGAAACATACTGGATCCTCTTTATGCGCTCTGGCCAATACCTGCCTAAATATTTCTCAGTGCACAGACACTCTGGGGTCTGCGGCAGGGATGGAAGGAGGTCCTATCCCAGGGACTCAGCGYTATGAATAAAATAAAAGTAGGAGATTGTACAACATAGCGCTTCTCTGCCCTCGAAATTTAAGTYCTTTTTTCATCTGAAAGCCAAAATCAGTTTTAAACTGATTATTCTTTCATTGTCAACGCTTGAGGGAATATTACCTTTGAACATTTTTTTAAGAGGCAATAAATAATTTTTAGATTCTCTAGCATATTATAAATATTYCTGTGGGTCCGTGTATTCCACTCGAAACCCAAACAATGTTTAATTCAGGGATAAGAGCTAAAAGTCCTGGACTGAGCAGCCAGMCTCAACCTCTAGAGCCTAGGATTGCCAGTGTGAATTAAAATACACTCTTCACTCAAATGCTTCTCACTGGGGTATTTTTTTATTTACCTTCCTGCAAAGACGAGAAAAAATGCAGCCAGTTTATTCTACATTTCTCATTATTATGTCTAATTTCAGAGTCTTTGGTTTTTCTCCCGTTTACAAATCCTGGCGCATTCATCTGCTGTCAACAGCGTTGAGTCAACAAAAGCATCCGTAGGCAACTTCTGTTTATTTACAGTCCTAAGCTGATCTGTTTTCTATTTAATGGAAATTAAATAGCGAGGCACTTTTAGATTGCATTTCTCCTACAGAATCTTTAATCAATAGGACCAGTGCTATAATTAGGAGGAATTTAAGAGACAGCATTTACAAGAACAAGAAGTTTTGTTTACACGCTTACAGAGGTAGCGAAACTTAAATTAAAATAAAACCAATGTGTCAAACTAGATTAAGGGTCCATTTCCATTTGCAAAATAATTTTTACGAGAGTAACGAGAAAGAAAGGGGAAAAAAAGAAATGAAGAAGGGTGCCTCGCTTTTATCATGCCAAAGAAGAAAGRAAAAATAAAATAAAGAAAAAGACACCGAGAGACACGCAAATAAATGCAAGCGTAAATGCACAGGAAACACACGACCAGGAGGCCAGGTCGCCATGTGGTGTAAACACAGAAATGGAGATGCAGAAAAAAAAAAAAATTCCCGGTCTCTTAAATGTTTTTTTGGTCGGTTTTTTTTTTTTTCTCTTTTCCATATGCCAAAGAGCTCTTGGGTATGCCTGTGCCGGTCCCGCTGAGCATGCAGAGCTGCACGAACAATTGGAGCGGAGCCGCCGGCTCTGCCGAAACCCGCTCTGAACCTCACAGCTTGCCTCGGCCTTTCGGCGGGGCAACCGCGCCAGAGCCCGGCCAGGCGCAGATCCCGGCAAGCCGAAAGCCAAACCGGAGCCCACAGACCCAGAGCCGTGGAGTTTCCCGTCCCCCGCGCCAGCCGCCGATGCAGGGAGGCCGGGAGGGTCGGGCGCTGCCCCCGCCGCAGCCGATGTGCACCGCGCACTCTACACACACCCGCGCCCACGGAGCAGCCCATGCCCGCCGGGAGCCCCAGCCCTGTCCGAACCCCGGCAGCCCGTAGGGAGTCGGGGCAGGGTTGGAGGCRCGTCAGGCAACTTTGAGCCGTGCCTGTCCCCGTCGCATCCCTGTGGCCGCCGGGAGGAGACCTACCCGCCCGACGGGGGAACAGATTTCTCCCGGTGGCCGTGATGGAGAAGAGGAGGAGGAAGAGGAAAGGAGAGGCAGAGGCGCGCTGCCGCCCAGGCGGCCGCCGAGCCGCGGAGCTCGGCCGTCCGCCCGCACGGTCCCGCCGCCCACCTCGCCTCCCGCCCCGGAGCGTGGCACCGCAGCCCCACTGACCTGTTTTTAGCCGCCGCTGCTCTGTCTCTTTGCCTTCGGTTTTTGAACCAGTTGCCTACTTGCGTGGGGGTGAGCCCCGTGGCCTGAGCCAGTTCCCTTTTCTTGCTGGGGTTGGGGTAAGGGTCCTGCAGGTACCACTCCCTCAGGAGGCTGCGAGTCCTCTCCTTGAAGCAGTGCGTCTTCTGCTCGCCATCCCAAATGGTCCTGGGCAGCGGAAACTTCTTCCTCACCCTGTATTTATCAACCGGCCCCAGCGGGCGACCCCTTAGCTTCTCGGCCTCCTGGTAGTGCGCTTCGAGCCACATGGCCTGCAACTTGCCGTGGGACTCCTTGGTGAATTTGTGGTTCTCCAGGATGTGGTAGAGGTCTCGGAAGTTGCCCGTGTGGAAGGCCACCACCGCCCGGGCACGGAGGATGGACTCGTGCTTGTTGATGGCCTCGCATGCCCCCGGCGCCACCGGCAGCGACCAGAGGAACCTCCCCAGCCTTTCTATGTCTCCAGTCTCCTCCAGCGTCTCGCAGACGCTGGCCACTTGCTCCGGGGAGAAGTTGAGTGTGGGCAGCTGAAACATTGACAACTCTTCGTGGGGTGCCCGGGAGCTGCCGCCTCCACCGCCGCCGGCACCGGGGCTGCAGCCCGAGCTGCTGCCGCTGCCGCCGCCGCCGCCGCCGCTGGCGAGAAGGAGGGAGCGGTGGTGCGGATCGGCGGCGAAGTTTGGCAAGAAGAAATGGGTGGGATAAAGCTCTAGCGGGGACCTGAACACCATGGGATGACCGGGGAGAGGGGGAGATAAATCAAGGAGAAAAGAAAGAAAGGGAGGAAGAAGGGAGGAAAGGGCACACGCACCGCGCACGCATCCACACCCGCACACGCACACACAGCCACATAGAGGCACGGGGGCACACACACTCACACGCACACGCGGGCACACGCACACGCGCGCTCACACACACCCCACACGCACACGCACTCACACACACCCGGCCCCGCGCCGCCGCCGAGTCAGGATTCAGTGATTCAACAGCGATCGCCCTAATGACAACAGCCTCATAATATCTCCCCTAAATCCACAGTGAGTGCAGCGCTGAAACATTTTGTTTCGCTTTTCTATTGGTCTTCTGAGTGTCGTTGTGGCGTTGCCATGGCAGCCGCTGCCAATCACTGTCAGCCCTGCCAATCATTAGGGAGTACGTAAGGAAGGTTTTTACCACTTCGCCCAAATGCACGGGGGGGAGGGAAGCCGAGCGGTTGGTGGAAAAGCCTGGTTTGTTGTTTGGTTTTTTTTTTTTTTTTTCCTCCTTAATCTTTGCAACTCCTAATCTCAGCACTTCCCCTTCTCCCTGTCTCTCCCCCCTCCTTCTCCACATCCCTCCTAAATAAGGGATCAAATAATGCGAAAAGCAGTGTGCACATATTTGTTGAATGGGATGAGCAATTAGAGGGTGGAATATTATTGTGATCTTAACGAGCCTCGTTAAAGCTAAAGGAGATATGGGGGAAAAGTAAATGGGCCAGGCTGGGATACACGTTCGGATAAAGGGCTCCTAACTGAGACAATTTACACATGATTTGCACGTAGTTTCACTTCATTCTGCCTATCTGAGCACTAATAGTGCCGGGGAAGAAAAGAAAGATGAGATCATTAGACCCATCCTCACGCCGGTGACCCTCCCAGAAGCAGGCACATACAGTACAGGCTGGGTTTATCCCTGGTTCACCGAAGAGTCTCTCCTCCCCTCTCCCGCTCCGTGTCCCTCTCCGCGGAAGGAGGGATCCGCTGCCCGCGGAGTTCCGCGGCCGCTCCGCCGGGAGCCGCCCAGGGCTTCCAGCCTGGATCCGCTCCGGCCGCCCGGCTCCGCGACCGACCCCGGCGGCGCCCCACTCGCTGCCTCCCCCGTCCCACTCCTCGCTTCCCGCCCTCCCTCTCCTCGTCTTCCCTTTCCCTCTCCTTTCTTTTCCCTCTCTCCACTTTGTTTTTCTTTCATTCTGGCTTTCCTTCTCCCGCTCGCCTCGCCTCCTCTCGCCCTTTCCTTTCTCCAGAGCCTGGCGACCTTGCGAGGCTGCTCCTCACCCCCAGATCCGCCGGGGCTTTACACCGCGYCTCTCCTTTGCCCCTCAATTTCTGCCCCGAACTTGCAGGGCTCTTGCGTGGGGATGAGGAAATGGGTGAGAGCAAAAGTGGGTTTGAGCCCTTTTTTAAAATTTATTTTTTTTAATCGAGAGCAGGGAAAATCTCCATGGTGGTGGTTTGATTCCATCCCTCAGTAAGACACAGCTGGGTCGTCAGACCTTGCTACCATGCAACTATATTTATTATTAGGTATGTTGCTTTTAAGAAGATTTAATCAGCATCTTGAGCTGGTAACTCTTTTGTTTGGTTTCTGTAGCTATGGAAGTGTGATTTACAGAGATTTGTACGGGTCATGGACATCTTTCCAGACTTACTGTGTATATTTAGACAGGACTTTGCTTGGTGTTAAAAAGTGTATATTTTGAATAGGTTCACACACAGTAGCAAACAATACCGACATTGTAAAGGCATGTACAACGAGTATTGAAACGCAGCATCCAGACTTCAACTAATCTGCCCTCAATAAAGCTGAAATAATTATCCTAAGCCGCCTTTCTAGAAGAAAAATCATTGAGGAATTCAAAACTTTTTTAAAGATCTTTTCTGCATTCCGATGGAGATCGAGGGGTGAGGCTTGGAGCCCAAACTACTTTCAGACATCAATGGAGGGAAGGAGGGGGGGAAGTGAGATATTACAATTAAAATGTGAAAACATAGCGTGACTTGCCCTATCCGAAGGATAATAATAATACTGCTATGGGTGGTAGAAGTTCTTTAGCTGCGCTCCAAACTGGTTGTGATCCTTTCACAGCGCACTCCTCGTGAAATAATTCCAAGTGGCAGATGAATAGGTCCAGTTGGAAGAGCTGCTGGACTGGAAGAAGCTCGCTGTATTACACATTCATCTGATTTCCACTAAACTGTCATCGGTGTGCTACATGGCTTCATAGTCCTAATGGAAATAATTCGCCCTCTTAATTTTTAGTGATCTGCTTAAGCACTTCTGTTAACAGACTTGGGAAAAACTTCTTTTTACCCTCCCACCTTCCCTGGCTCGTATTTCCAGTCGTACAGCTAAGGAAGGAAAGAGACTTCTCAGCCCCTCTACAAATCGACTTGGAGGTATTAATWGGACAACAATATGTTTAGCCAAAGATTTTAATACACACGCACACAAAATCTTTTTCTTTGTAATCCTTTCCTTTTATGTAAAGGATTACAGAGGGTAGAGTGGGGGGAATTCCTGCGGGAGTTTCTTAATATTTGATTCCATTTTTCTTCAAGCTGCAAATTAAACTACCTTAAAATGTGTTTCCAGAATAACATCCCAACCGCCTCGGTTGTTTTGGATTGGTATCTTTTTTTTTTTTTTTTTTTAATCTCACTGGTCGTTCAGCTATAGCTAGAAAACCCTCTATTAGTATTCCTGATGAATCTGTGAAAGCTTCTGTATATTTTCTTTCTTTCTCTCTCTCTCTCTCCCTCTCTTTTCCTCCATCCAGACACCCTCCACGTGAAACATGTAACAACCGCATTCATGGCGAAAATCTTTCTTCCGCAATATCCTTCCGAAGGGTATTTCAACGCATCTATTCTATGTGCCTGTGTGTTTAAAACCAAACAAACCCACAACCCTGCCTATCAGCTAATATCAAGGTCTTCCTGAAGCCCCCTCTCGTCTCTRTGCCGCGATGGTCCAGCACAGGAGCTCTGCTAGCCAGAACCTCTTACAAGGACGGAGGCAGCATCCTCAGACGTTTCCGCCGGCTCCCGCGGCTGGAAGAAGCGGGTCACCGAGGCGCGGTGGTGGCTAGCCAGACCTCGGGGAGCGGATCCTGTGCTTGCCCAGCCCGGCCGGGGATTCAGCGCTCCCCTAAGCCTGTTAGGGACACACTCTCATGTCCTGAAATGTGCAAGCAGATAATTGTTGGCGCTCCAGCTTTGTGTGAGGAGGCCAGGGTGTAAATGGCTTTTAATGACTGCAGCTGCTGGCTGCAAACTGTCAATGGGATCGGCTAATGCCGAGCCCGGACCCGCCGGGCTCCCAGCCGCAGCCGCCGCCGCCGGGCGGGAGCAGCCGCGGGCGCGGAGAGGCGCGGAGCGGAG
>NW_026623449.1:215381-221953 GCF_030028575.1 Malurus melanocephalus | reverse complement strand
CGGTCGGCGGCGGACGAGGCCGGGCAGAGGCTGCCCTCTCGGCTGGGGAAATCCTTTCCGGATCCTGTAAGTTTGTTACGGGCGGGCGGAGGTCCCGCGGGGGAGCGCCCAGGGGGTGCGCGGCCTCCCCCCACCCCCTCCCCCGGCCCTTCCCCACCCCCGCGCTGGGGCCCGGGGTCTGGGGCCGGCGAGGCGGGGTCCCCCTGCGCTGACGATAGCCGTCTGCTCCAGGCCGAGGGACCTGCACTCCGTTTCCAGTCAATCTTACTTGGTCCCACATGATTTATTGTTTCAGCCGCTAGAATGACATGTGGCTCTGCAGGGCAGGGGAGCAGCCCTCCTGTTCTCCCCAAAAACCTCCCCCTAAACCAACTCGGGAAAGCCGGTGCTCTCTTCTGGAGGGAGCCCTACGAAGTTGTGTGCGTGTGTGTCGGGCTGCCAACCTGGCGGACTTTTCTGGGGTGAGGAAGGGAAGCGGAGAGAGAAGCTCTTTTATTTCACTGCTTGTTTTGATCGTCGCTCCCAGGAGTCTGCGATTTTCTGCTGCCTAGTTAGTGCCCCTTAATCCTGACTCGGGAGTGACTCAGTCGACGCTTGCGAGCGCTGATTATTTTTTTTTTATCGGGGGTGGCAGGGGTTCAGACGGGGCTGGGGCGTAGCGGTCGAGGTAACGGCGAGAGGAAAATGAAGCACTGCGGCCGCGGCGAGGGGGAAGGCGAGGGGGGGAGAATGGGAGAGCCCGGGGCAGGTAAAGGATAACCCACCGCGTTGGTCTTGTTAGGCTTTTCTTATTATTAATATAACGATTTAATTGGATTTTTGTCAGTCTTCATGGGCAAGCGCTGACAAATTTGCACGGATGCTGTCTTTGAAAACACATCTATCTTCTTCCTTCTTTCCTTGCTTCCTTCCCTCTTTCTTTCTTCCTCTGTCTCCTTCTTTAGCCACGATTTCCCGGGATAAATGAATGCGCATTTGATGGGTGTGTAAGATGTAGCCCATCCGGCTCCTGTAACAGAGCCCTGTGGATGCGGTGTGTGCTGTACCGGTCGTGACAAGAAACAAGTGGCAAGTGATTTTTTTTTTTTTTAAGTTGTTTGGATTGGCTTAAAAAGTCGAGGGGGTATTTAATTARTGGTCCAAAATACTGCTCCAGCTTCAAAGTTATACTTCCGGGGACCCCTCCCACGCTTTATTTTGCATAAACACCGAGGCTGGATAAGGGAAACGTGAAATACCAACAATTTTAATTACTTTTTTTTTTAAAAAAAAAGTGAGGAAAGGAATGAAGCTCGCCTTCGCGGTGAGATGACGGCTCGGGAAGCAGTAAACTTTCCTAGGAGGTGAGGGAGCCGCAGCCGCCTCCCGGCTGGGCTGAGCTGCTTTCCCCCATACCTCTGGATCTGCTGGCAGCTCCCGCCAGTCGAAAGTTACCTGCTCTTCAGCAGAAGCAGCCGTACAGTCGCTTGCTCCTGAATTAAACACAACTCTTAATGATGYAGCATTATCAGCAAGGGACACTTGATTGACTGATCTAGGTATGATATATGTGCTGGGCGTCTAAATTAAATATTAAGTGAAATACTTAGCTCTAATTAGAAATCGTAACCTAGCGATGAAAACTTGAAGAAACAAATTGGGGGGGAGGAGGGGACAGCCTTTAAACGCTGCAGCGAGGAAAGTAGCGGTGATGTGTACAGAGTCTGACATATTAGCAACAAGCAGCAACTTTGAAATGATTGACGTATCATTAAAGCCATCAGGCTGATTTTAATAATTCTTCAAGGAAAAAAAAAAAGGAAAGAAGAGCGAAAAAAAAGTGTGGAACCTCGGAGACAGGTTATTTATTAATCAGCGCATTAAACCTGAGAGAAACACAATTAGAATGGGGGAGAAGGAGAGAAGGGGGGGAAAATCTGTTGACGAATTTAACAAATAAACGTCCATAAAGAAGCTACCATCCAGCTCGGGGCTTCTCAGGGAGATGGAGATGTCAGAGCTAGATGCCTTCTCCCCCGAGTGTGCCTTCCCAAGGTAAACAAGCACACAGTTGTCTCAACTTTCTCCTTYAGTACAAAGTTCCTGGTGCGACGGAAAATTTGAATATTTTATCAGTCTCTTGTAGTGACCCTCATTAGGTGGGCATCCTGCTAAGGCCTTGGCGTTACAAGAAAGCTGCCCAATCAGAGCATTTGCACGCCTTGTTAGCGATGGTTAATGAAGCTTCCCCATGCACTCAAAGAAAGGCCCCCTCGATGTAGATTTACCTTATGTCAACTCGTTACTTCTAATGAATCGCATCAAAATTCTTCCCTGAATGGGGCCGAGGCGCCTGGACCGGGATCCCCTCCCCGCCCGGCGGAGCCCACCCCTGCCACCGCCGGCACTTTAGCGGAGAATCCGAGACCAAGGTGACGAGGCGCAGTTTGGCGGTGGGGAGGGGAAGAAGAGGCCGAGGGAGGGGACGCAGCGGAGAGTTCGGCCGGCAGCGGCGGGGGCACCGGAGCCTGCGGGGGGGGCTCAGCCCGGCCGCGGCTACCGGCGAGGGCAGCGACTGCGGAGGCTTCGCTGCTGGCAGGTAGACGTTTGCTCTTCGCCTCTAATTTCCAGGCTCCCCCCACCCCAACCCCCCACTTCCCCGTCCCTCCGGGCTAGCATTTTAAAATCAATTAGTATTTTCAATTCTTGAGGTGAATTATTCAAACAAATGTTTGGGAGACCCTGAGGGAGAATTTGGCCGTGACAAAAGGTTTGATTAGCTTTATTTCCCCCCAAAAGCAACAAAGGCGTAGGGCTGCGAGAACAATCCGCTACATCAGGGCATGTTCAATTAAATGAAAGTCATTAGCTTCGCCGTGAAAGCACTACCTTTAAAATCAGATGGGGCGGGCGGGAAGGGGGGAGTGAGTGTACTCTGATAATTGTAGCAGGAGGATTTAACACTCCCCCTCCCCCTATACACACAAAGCCCTCCAAAAAGAAGAAGAAGGAGGGGGGGGGACCCAAACCCAACACTTCACCCTTTGGAAATTTGTGCTCAGTCTAAACAATAGGAAGCCCATAATGCAGATTATAACACTCACTGACTCGAATCCATTATCTGCCCTCCACACTGTCTATATATTGATTTCCATATACTTTCTATTGCTCTCAATGACTGAGCAAAGCTCCAGTTAAGAGCCCGCGACACACAGGAGCGCTGCTTGAACTACATCTCACCAATACAAGCAGGAGCCGGTTGTAAACACGAAATGCTCCCACTTTCCCGGTGTAGCTGTGAACAAGTACACGACCACCCCTTCACCCGCCCCAAGGAAGCCGGTGGCCGGGCAGAGCCGGTGCGCTGCCCCGGAGCCCCCTCCCGCCGTGGGGAGCACTCGGATCCCCCCGYGGAGCCACGTCTAGGTGCGCAAGCCCGTGCCCACGAGAGAAATCATGGGGCCGCTGCCCGGGACGCCCCCGTCCCGAGAGCGCCGGAGCCGCATGCGGGGAAGGGGGTCCGRGTTCCCGCGCCCCTCGGGGCGCAGAGCCGGCACAGCCGGGCGGGCAGAGCCCTCCGCCAGCAGCCCCTCTCCCCAAGACCTGAGCTCTTAATGAGGGATGACGGTCGTTTCTTTAACTCTGAGACCCAACAGAGCAGAACTTTCCCAAGGCAGGATCCTCTGGACGGTAAGTTTGATATTTAGATTAAGATCACTTCCTCACGGGCTCCTGTAGTGTGTGTGTGAGTACGTGAATGTGAGGAAGACGAGGAGAGGGAGCGTGCTCAGCTGAAAGTGACCGTAAGACAGAGAGAAGAAACCAGCAGCAGAACGACCTGATTTTTTGGGGAAGTGCTCTTAAAGGGAGGTGGGGTGGGAGCGGGAGGCMGCCGAGGCTGAGACGAGGAGCGCAGTCGAGCTGCCCCTGCCTCTTCGCAGCCTTCCTCTCCAGGGCATCTCTCCTGGCGGAAGGGAAGAAGGTGTCGAGAGGGTTAAAGCGCCGGACGAGAAGTAGAAATTTGGAAGCGAATATGTGTTGGGGGAGGGGGAGCAAAGTGGKAATTCTGCTGCCATAAAGACTCCAAATAATCCACTCGGAACCTGTATAGATCGGAGAGATCCGGGACAGCGTCTCAAATGGTCACATCTCCCCCACTCTCCCCTCCCTCTCTCCCTGTACTTTAATGAAGATTGTTAATTTGCTTCGAGGCAGTGCGCTGGGTTGATAAGTCCTCCCCAGCTAATATGTTAAAGTTTAAATACCAGCAGGTGCAAATTCACTCTACTTAAGGTTATAAAAATAATGCCGAAATTCAAGAGCACAAGAAGTCAGCCTTTGTATTGTGATTTATAAAAGGGAAATTGCGCTATACATAGCCAACTATTTACCAAAAAAACCCAACCCCCAAAGCCCTGAAAGTGCTAAACTCTTCTTAATGATGCCGAAGGTGAAGTTGTTTCATATTGGACAAAATGGGAATTATTCTTTGTCATGTAAATCACMCTTCACTTGACCTCAGGTTAGAGGATAATGTTCATTCTTAGTTCACACTAAAACTTATTTAAATTAGAGAGCCTGAAGAATCATTTCACCAAATCCGCGTAATAAAGTGAAGAGGACTTAGGGATCTTCATTCAAAAAAACCCATGGGTTAGGAACGTGTACTTTAAAAACTGGTATTTGCTACAAAACTCAAGGATTAGGAGGTTTTTATTTAATAAAGTTATGCTCCTTGGATTTCCTGAGAAATGTGTATATAATTTCGCATAACAAGATTAAAAGAAAGGAACAGATATGAATCAAAGGAGCTATAGATACACAAAAGACCTCCAAGTAACAATTACTGTAATACATATTTTAAAATAGAAAAAGAAAAAAAAAAGAAATGAAAAGATATTTAACAATTGGGTAAAACAGAAATGAAGGTTTGATAAAGAAGATGCAGCTTGCGGTGCTATTTCATTCAATAAATATACTTTTGGCGTGGAGTGACAGGATGTGTTATTTTGACACAAAATGAAAGCGTTACTGCAGATACAGAGACACAGATATACACGAAGACAGCTGTATACACTCATTTATAAATTAGTGGGTGCACGTGGAAGGAAATCTGAGCGTCTCTACTTTCCAAAGCAACACTGAAAAATATCCCATAGGTGAGGCACTGGGCTGAGGTAGGTTTAATATTGAAGTGCTAGAGATTATTGGAAATCAAATAAAAATTCGACACGCACAGACCCATTAGAGGATTTAGTGGTGAGGAGGGAGAGATTTTCCAGGGCTTTTGTTGCTAATGTTTCAATGCTAGGCGCTAACTTTAAGAAAAGTGTCAGTAGAATAACAAATTGAGGGCATGAAAGGCCACTGAGAGAAAGCAAGCAAGGATGCTCTTGACTTCTTAGCAGTTGCTTAGAAAGGATCTCGAGCTTAATATGGGGACTCAATCAGCGGAGAGCACAAAGCTGGGGAGAGGGAAGTTGGGCTCAGCACGTGCACTTTGGTCAAGTCGCTCGAGCGAGCACCGGAGGGGGAGCGGCGGGCGCGGACCCTCCCCGGGCTGCACCCCCGGCCCCCCGCGCCTGGCACTGGCGGGCACCGCCTGCCCGCATCCCGGCCCGGGGCTGCCGCCGCGGGTGGGGACGGGGGCTGGGCACACGCACACCACGGGCTGTGTTAAACYGGTGCCCCTCTTTCTCCTCTGCGAGAGCCCAGGAAAAAGCTGCCCCGCCCGGGACAGGCGCGGGGGCCGAGATGGGGCACCAGATAGAGCTCAACTTGTCCCTTTAGTGGAGCGCCAGCAGGAGGTTTTGTTAAAAGACTCTGTTATCAAACTCGGTCTTTCTGCGAGAAACAGGCGATTTTAAAGCCCGTCTGTAAAGATTTTTAACAGCTTAACGAAATATCAGAGATAAGGGAAATCTGGAAGATGCTCCCGGGACATCAGACCTTAATGTGCTCCTTCAGCGGCGGAGGGAGCTCCATTCTGTTCCCTGTACGTATTATACTGCAGACAGGATTCGATATATACTCTATTTAATCTTGCTCTGTGACAGAGCTGTTTAAGTGTATACCATGCCTACATTCTTTGTATCAAGACCAAAAGGATGCATTGTTGAAAGAAAACTATTCAAAATCTTTCATCTGATAGAAACGATCCAGCAACTGTGAGGCAGCTACAGCACAATGGTTCTGTCTGCATAATAGGTATCTCATAAAAATACAGCGTGTCATTGCAACAAAAAGTTAAAAGTCTTAAATGTATCCATCTTATATATTGCGCGAAGTCAATAATATTCTAACCTCTCCTGCACCCCGCCATTAAATGGTACACGGCACTTTAAAATCGAGGGCATTGTGATTGAAATCCCAGTCTCTAGCTGAGAAAGAGGGGAGCGAGGTAAGTTAGCAAGGACCATTACGGATGTAATGACCTCAGGGTAAATATTCATTAGGAGAAGGGGATTCCTCTTCTAATACCCAGTCTATTTTCTTTGGAATGCAATATCACGGAGACTAATGTGGTAGCGAGACCCAAGATTTAAGAAGAGATTATTGCCAAGTGTGTTGGGAAGAGTTTGGGAGATCCTTTT
>NW_026623449.1:193327-213571 GCF_030028575.1 Malurus melanocephalus | reverse complement strand
TTTTTTTTTTTTTTTTTTTTTTTTTTTTTACCCCTTTCTTTATTTGCCCTGTTTTCCAGCCTGCGGTTCCTGAAGGTCAGATGGAGAGGTCATAGCTCTGCATCCCCTATAAATAGATTTTGATATTTAGACAGCTATTGCTACTCGATATTAACTTACAGGATAATGGCGAGAGATACCGTATGCGCTGAACCTGTTATTCACGAGTGAGCAGCATCTGTCGAATACAATTCTCGTCTTTTTGCCCTGTTTGGCTGTAGCACACGTCAATAGGGCGAAGGACGTCTTGAAGCTGGGGTGGGGACGGGGAGCAGGACGGCTCTGCCGGGGCACAGTCGCAAGTAGTGTTGAAACTATACAAGGACCTGGAAAGCTGAAGTCAAGAGCCAGGTCGGCACAGACAGGCTCTGAGCGAGTGCAGGACCAGTTCAAGAGCGGCTGGAAAAAAGATTCCAGCAGAATTTTGACACTTCACTTTAAAACATAAAGAATGCTGCTGAGGTGGAAGGGTCATAACTCTGCACATTCACAGCCCAATTTCCCCTATTTCTGACTTTTAAAACCAGGGGTTCCAGGTATATCTGAACCAGAGGCTCAGAGCTCACCGCTAACCCTTTTGCTATTTACGGAGCATTCAAGAGAAGGCAAGTTCTTCAAATGTGGGTAATACTTTGAAGGGATCACTGAGAGTTCTCGTTTCCTTTTCACAGAGCATCCCCACTTCTGGCAGCTCCCAAATACTTCTCTGCCTTTTCGCGCCGGCTAGCCAGAAAGGCCTTTACACGCCCAGCCGTCCTCGGTGCCGGCACTTTCTTGGCGGTGCGATTAAAATGAAATTTACGGCGGGGGCTCTAGCTGAGGCTTTAAAGCAAGCCCACCCTCAGCCGGATACCCGCCGGGATGCACCGAGCACAGACGGCCAGCGCTTTGGGAACTGGGGGAACTGGCCGGTAGTGGCGGTCTCCATGCAGKAGCCGCTCGGTTGGCCAAGCCCCCGCGGGACGGGGTGAGGAGTCCGGCCAGGCTAAAAATGCCGTGTCTCCCTCGTTGTGCTGGCACACCCGTGGGTCCTGCTCCTTCTGCGAAAGAGATTTCCCTTATCACTGGCGAGACCGCAGACTCTAGAAACTGGTTGCAATCAAGATCTTATGCCGCAGGACGRGAAAGCATGCAAGCGTTTCCATTCACTAACCTGGGCATGGGAGGGGAGTGGTCGTGAGAGGCGCCGGTTGTGTGTGAACTTTGAGGTTAAAAAGAGATAATCTGGGGAAGGGGAGGGAGAAAAGGCGCTGGGCGGCTTAATTTAATCAATAAAATGTCTGAAAGAGTTGTCGAGATTTGATTCTCCCTTTTGCTAGTTTAACTCTCCCTTTAGTGTTCATGTGTAACATCTGGTACTGTGCATGTACAAGGGCGTTTTGGGGGTGGCGTGGGCTTTATTTTGAGAAAAGGGATTACTGCCTAGGAAGAGACACAAAAGAGGCAGTTTTAAGATGCTGCGACTTCCTAAAGCCTCGCGGATTTACAACCAGCTCAGCAGCAGCGAAGCAAACTTGCTGTCAGAAGTTTCCCGACGTGCAGGAAGGACGAGAGCGTCTCGCTGCCCGGCCGGGGACCTGCGGGCTTTGTTCCGCGGGGAACGAAGCCAGGGGAGGTGCCACCGGCGCCCCGCTGTCCCCGGGCGGCAGGGACACTGGGCGGAGGGCTGGCCGGGCACTCTCCCGGCCGGGCAGGTGTCCTCTTCCGGGCCGGCCCGAGGCGGCGGTGACCGCCCTCYGCCCTCCGCCCGCCGGGAGAGGCGGCAGCGCTTGCGCCAAGAGCCCGACGGAAGAGACAGATGAGAATTTTCTGGGTTTTTTATGGCTTGCCAGGGGAGGGAAGGTGCCGTCTCTTTCCAYCCTCGGCCTCCTTCACCCATCGCTTCTATCGGGAGCTCCGGAGGGCGCCGGGAGGGGGCCGGCGTGCACATCCCGGGAGAGCCGGAGGGCGCCGGGATGGGGCCGGCATTGCGAGCCCCGGGCACACACGGACGGTGTGCGGAGCTGGCACAGCCCCACCCGGAGCGGCAGCCCGAGGGCTGCAGGACGCAAATCTTGTGCTCCTTCCATCTCAGGGCTCTCTTTGACCTRATGAGCTGCTCGGGGCGAGCTCTTACGGTGGTTGTTCCCGTAAGAAAAATCCGAGTTATTGTGAGGTGCAGTCCCCATACATTTTTAACCATAGTGATTACTAAATTAATAGCAGGCCCTAAGACAGATGTCAAAACGTCTTGAAAATGTTTATCTGTGAATAATTGAGAAGGTGGTAAGACGCATTATCTGATTGTATAATGAAATATGTATGAGGAACAGCTGTTTGCAATAGTCACCTCCCGTTGTTTCATTAGCCTAGAGCCTCCTCTTTAAAGAAGCGCTTCCCTGAAGTTGGCCATTCAGCGCCCGCCGTTTCCACCGGCGCCGGCGGCCGAGCCGTGCCTGCCGGAGCCACAGTGGGGAAGGGGTAACCCGGTGTTGTCCTTAGGTCGGTCCACAGGCTGTCCCCGCGGTATTTCTCGCTGGTGGTCTGCTCCTAGGGCGGGAGGGAAGGGGCGCGGATAGGGTCCGAAGATGTTTTGCCGGGTAATCTCAACCTGAAGAGGATGCCCTGAGAGGAAGGATCCTAGATGCTCATCTCGGAAGCACGGCAAACAGCCAATTATTAAGATTTCATGCCGAACAGCGACAGCCTCCTCGACTGCTTAGCGTTGACATAAACTTCCAGACGTCGAGCATATGCTGTTGCACAGCATTGTTTATGTGTGGTACCAGATGTTGCTTTGCATCCTATTGTCTGGAGACAATGTTTAGTTCAGGTTAAAATATCTTTACTTAAACTGCTCAGTTGGCCATTGTGTGAGCATTAGTGAAGTGTCATGGAGAGGTAATGGGAAGTCCGGGGAGGTTAGCTCTCCGAGCGTGGCCAGAAGGTCCCTGGTTCATGGTGGGGTTACAGCCACCACTGTCATCTTTTGTTTTCCCTCCTCAGAGAACCCTTGTCCTTCCTCTAAAAGGATGTGCCCCGCTCTCGTTCCCTTCGGAGTTTTCTCCGCGGTTTCATGAAACGGCCCGATGTTTGTTTTTCTAGTTCCCCTAAATCGCTCGAAAGAGGAAAGGAAAGCACGGTCCTGCGTCACCGCCACCCCAGGCCGGGCCGGTGCAGGCGGAGCGGGGCGGCCCCACAGCCCCGCCCGGGGATGCTGGCGCCGGGGGGAAATGGGTCCCGGGCTCAGAGTTCACGCTCCAGCCAGGGCGGCGGCTCCCTCCCCCAAAAATGCCCGGCCGAGCCTCCTTCCCTCTCTCCCTCCCTGCCGGGCCGGGCGGGCGAAGGGGCGGCAGGGCGAGCGGGCCGGGGGCAGCCCCCTCTCTCCGCCCGGGGGGAAGAGACCCCCCTGGAGCCTTTTCTTCCCCTTAACCCCGCAGTTTGGGCCGGCTGCGGCGGCTGACCTGTGGCAAGACTTTTGCTCCGGGAGAGAGGGGAAAAAAGCTATAGACTTTAATCGGATTTCTCCCCAAACACTTCTGGTATGTTGTTGTTATGCATCTATATGGAGATCATTATTTATAAATGAGCGAGTACGATCAGTCGCAAAGACTTTAAGAGCCCGGATTTGTGTCATTAAGTTGAGGGCGGGGTAGAGTGACTTAGCGGGGGACGRAGGTGGTGGCCGGTGGGCGAGCGGGACGTCACCTGCCGCCCCGCTTTCCCTTTAGCTACCCTGTCACCCCAGGCGAGATGTCCCCTCTGGGGACATCCAGAGGCCTCTGCCTGGCCTCACCCCCCTGCCCAGGGCCGGGCTCCGCCGCCGCTCGGACGCGCCCCGGCCGCGGGCAGCCCGGGGCTGAGGGCCGTGCCCCCGCCTGCTCTCTCCCTGCAGTCCTGCTTAGCACAATGGAGGCAGATTTTCCCGTAAACCAGGTGCCCCGCTAAGACTGGAGAAGACGTGAGAACATTTTCCAGCAGCAGCAGCAGCAGTAGGTTTTATCGGTCCCTGTAGCCCCTACCTCCTCTATTCCCCGACATTTGTGAAGCTACTTCAGGGCACAGTTAACATCTCTCTATATGCTCGAATTAAACAAAAAGCCACACTTTGTATTTCAGCATCGAAAACAGAGGTTTTGCAAAGTGATGCACCGTATAGTGTAGATGTGTTTTTGTTATTTTCAGCATTTTTTGCCTGTGCATAATCCCTTATGCTTTTTATTATAGTYCTACACAGTACAGTTCATCTGTAAAGACACTGCTTCAGAGGGACCTGTTGCACACAGTGATGGTAATTAGTAACCTTGGTAACAGTTTTAAATAAAGATTATAACAATGATGTCAACTGTTTTTATTCATCATACCGTAAATGGGGTCTCAATATTATTGTGCCTGTAGAGGACAGTGTTTAAGAAACAGTTATGAGGTTCCACTTTACTTATTATAATGCGAGTTATCACTTTTTACCTTGTCCTTAAGTAAACATGATCACGGTTCTAAATAGTATAAAGATTTTCAAACCGCTGTGGATTCTGTAAACTTTAATTTTCTGAATGAGGTAGATATTATTATGAATTAGACTTATCAGGCTCCAAGTACCCTTACGAAGAACATCGTAGTCTTCCAGAGAAATACCTCAGAATAAGTACTGCTTAGAAACCGTAATGAGCAATGCTAGCAGTGGCTATACCATTAGCCTTCTGCACAAGCTCTCCCCTCTATTAAAGCTTACAGAAAATGCTCACAAGCTGAAAGCGAAATTAAATATAATTGCTTTTATTTACCTATTGCTTTTATATAATTAAAATATTTTTAGTTACATTTATCAAACAGCATCCACTTCGTGTATTACCTGTCACATCTATTAATCCATTTTTCTGTATTAACTACACCACCATTAGCTATTAAAATATGTGTATATGCACATACATATTACATATATTTTCTTTGTCAAGATATGTTTTAGTTCTCATTAACAAAAAATATTCTTGTGGAAGATTCTTTGAAGCATGTTTTTCATGCACATTTATTAATAATCACAGTTGTCAAGAATTAGATATGCACAGATTGCAAATKAAAAGAAAATATTATAGGCAAAATGAAATATACAGTAGAATTGAGTATAACTATTTTTCCTCCTTAAAATAAAAAATTTACAGATTGAAAAACTGAGCTATTAAGCTTACTTAAAAGATGGCTTTGTTGGTTTAATTATACTGTAGTTATTTTATAAATATGTTTCAAAGGAAGCTTGCCATATTGAATGTCAATGAAGCCTGTAAAGAAAAGACTTACAAAAGCTAATGCATACCAAATACCAAATTTTAGTCATTAGCATTCCTATTTATTACAAACTAGAGGAACCTATTAACAGACCAGAATTTCTGTTTAGCTAGCATTACAATGTTTAGCCATTAAAATAAAATAGGGCAAAAAAATTACAATCTTCTCACCCTGCCCTTTAGAAGAACTACATGGGTTTTTTTTGTTGGTTTTTTTTGTTTGGTTTTTTTTTTTTTTCCTCAGAAAGACAAACGTATCAAAAAAGCCTGATACTGGAAACTATGATTCTTCATTATTAACATCTGTATCCAAGCAAAATCTACACTGTTTGATTCAGGCAAAATTTCTACTTTTATCAAAGGGCAAGAGCTGTCTGATTAAGCAATTCAAATATTTTGCACATACCTTAACATCTGCAGGGGAAGGACTTCTGGCTATGGGGAAGCACAGGTTGGCTTGGGGCTGCTTCAGGCCTATAGGGTCAAGCCTGGAGGCTGCCAGGCCTCACCCAACATCAGTAGGCACTTCTCTATCACATTTGGTAGTTTAGATCGAGTCTGGGGTGTGCTTAGGATGGAGGAAGGAAGGACTAAACCATTCATGAGCTTAGGCAGGCTGCTAACCAGAAGTTTCTTTTCAGTGCTTGTCACAAAATCAGCATATTTATTCATGTGCTGTCTATTTGTTCAGGAATTTATTTTAAAGCTCTTGGCCAATTATTTCTGCTTTTCAAACACCCTTTAAGAAATTGTATTTTTGTTTCTTTGGAAGATGAGTGTGTGCAAATATACTACAACTCAGAATTTTTTTAAAAAACATTTGGTGTATTATTATGTAATGTATTCAACTGCTCCTATAAATGATAAACAAGGTTTTTTATGCTTTTCACCAAATGGTCTCCTTTGTGAATAAGAGGAGCTTTTGGGACACTGGTATTCATGATGAGGTAACAAGCTGATAGATCTTTTCCCTTTCATTGTATCCCACACGGTCCTTACCTTCTCATCTCSTGAGCATCACTCCTAGAGACTCTGYTGTGTCTATTCCAATTGACASAGAAATTCAAAACAAGACCAAAGAAGCAGCACAACATCTACAGAACTTCTGGATGACAGATGCTGTCAAATGCCTGTTTTGCCTCAAAGATTACTTCAGTTTTCAAAGAATCGGGGGGGAGGAGGCAGGGAGCGGCTCAGGAAAGTTCAACCCATCTGTTAAATCTTTGTTTTCTGATTTTCATTGTTAATTTCTAAACCAGGCTTTGCACTTAATTTAATAAAGGGTTTGGTTTGACTAATAAGGATCACTTTTGATTTTGATTTTGCAAGAATAGAGTGAAGACTCATACAAAGAAAATTCACTGTACAAATATCCTGCCCAAGAAAGAAAGGTTCGCCCTCACTCTCCCTACAGAATCTGTAAGTACAAGAAATTTGTTCTCTTCAAAGATTTAAACTCCCTGGCTTTAGGATGCCATTGTAGGGCCGGTTGTTTATAGCTTTTACATGAACATATGGTGAGAAGTTTGATTGAAATAATTCTACAATCAGCATATCTTAACATGTATGAAATATTTTGAATAAAGGAGTTTCTGTATGACCCCATTTAAATGATCYGTGTTGCTGCTTTTCACTAATGAAAACAAAACTGATTTGAAATTTGCATGAGTGTGATGTCTGGGAATAACAGTCTCATGAAATCAAAATGATGCAAGCTGTCTCTGATTTTGCTAAGATAAATTAGAATTTGGGAGGAAGARTCTCATGGAAAATGAAATATAAAAGCAGACAGAGTTTCTGAAATTTTAAGAAYGCCTGTTTTTCCTGGGAGATTTTTTCTGAGTCAAAGATCTTCAGTTTATTATCAATGAGAAGAGTAGCAGTTCAAGAAGCTGCAGACAGCCCAGATTAAAATAAGTCTGAAGGAATCTTGATATTGTCTCTCAAGTATTGTAACTTTCACTAGGAGAACTTCTTCTAGGTCAGTGTGTCTATAACCCAAAATGGAGCTGATCCATGGATCTACAACCCAGATGCTGCCTGGAAAGACAGATGTCTTGCATATCTTTCGCTTACACTTGGATGGCATGCTAGATAACTACCATTAACAGTTCTTTGGCAGAAAAGCTTTAATTTTTAATATTTCTGCCTACCAAACCCAAACTGATTTTACTCTAAGTCCTGCTGCTAGCATGGTAAATGTACTTAAAGAAGAAATCGTAGTAATGCAATAGTTCTGACAATGAAGTTCAGACAGAAAAAAAGAGCAGCCCCATGGAAGAAAAAGCAGTGTGATGAACCACCTCTTTGTTCATAGTGTCCCTTTGATAMAAGGCAGAATGCAAATGTTTGAACAAAAATGCTTCAATTGTTGCATTCTSAGCAATGCTTTCCCTTTCTCACTTTAAACCATCCAGAGTCCTTTGTAGCCATATAYAGTATGCGACAGAACAATTTGGAAAAGTTTCATCTATCAAGTTTAACAACTTTCTGGTGTAACTTCACAGAGGTTKATTGCTTATTCATGTGGAAGTGAGTACACCCAACTTGTTTTGCCTGGTTTTGCTACTTTTGCTGGTTTGCAAGGCTGTTCTGGTAGCTGCAAATGGCTTCTCAGGTGACATTTGCTGACATTCAGTGGTGTATATTTATCAGTATTCTTCACCTCGCTTCTATACRTGTAATCTACTTTATTTTGTTCTTCATAGCAACCTCCTTTCCACTGTCCATGCCCTGAAAATGATAAATGGCACAGTGGCATATTTCCCTAGCTGCACTGAAATGTCACCGTGAAAAATCTTTAATGGACTAAGTGTAGCTTTTCAGGTTATAACTTGTCAAGCTACGGAGAAATTCTAGAATTTCTCCCTAATCCACCATTCTTTGGAACCACACCACTGCAGACAGAGCCTAATTATAAGTTACACCAGTCAGAGCAGGACAAAAATAAATGAAGTAGAAACTGTTTGATCAAGGCTTATTTCATACTTGCTTTCTTCACTTGTGCTGTGTTACCTGATGTCCTCTGTTCAGGCTGGTGCTGAATGAGCCTTACTACTCCTGTGTGAATATGCATGTATGCTGAGACCTGGGGTATTTCAAAGAATTTGTTTATCATTGTAGCACTGTATATATTTTTCCTGCTTCTGCATCTGGGAGTGCCAAAGGAAACCCCCCATCCTGGCCAAAGAAATGAAATGCATTAAGAAAGAGTCTTTGGWGGCACCTGTGATTAAAATGAACACTATCTGGAAATAAATGGTTGAGAGAACATAGTGTTACAACCCTCTTCTGATCAGGTACTGAAATGGTCAAGAATGGCTGACTTAAAGAAACCTCAGAAGTAAAATGTACCTGCCCAGGATTCAGGGATCTAGAACACTATCCTGCTTTAGGTTTTCTTTTCATTTTTCAGCAGCTCTTGATCAGCTTTTTGGRCATAATGCTCAAGTCCACAATGTGTTAGTGTGAGACAAAACAGTTCTTGAGAACATTCACTCCTRCAAATCTCACTGCAGATGGTACTCTTAGGTATCATTTTTCCTTAGTTTTCCCTGCCTTTGCAATGAATACTTAGAAGGAATGTCTTAGTTCCTTGGAACAAGACACCTTTAAAAAGAAACCCACTTCCCTGTTCTATGATCCTAAAGCATCATGCCCAGATTTCCTCTCATTGTAGAGCTAGAAAGCACAAAAGGAATGAAATGCTAGAATGAAAAAACCCATTTGTTTTGCAGAAAAAGGTGAATTGTGTATTTTATCTGACAAAGAGTGGATTTTTGACATTGAGGGACAACAGCACCACTTTAGGTCATGCCATGAAGTAGCATGTAGCTGAAATTATTTTTATGTGATTTTTCTGTTACTTACACTGAAATGGTATTTTCTTTATTAGTGAGAACAAGAGCTTGTAAATCTTGAAGTGACATGCAGCATAAAATACTTACTTGGCTTTTGATAAGAAGCCAGGGTGGAAGTGCTTTAGAGTAAAACCTACGTCCTTTTTCTCCCATTCCCCATACCAACTTGCACCTTATTACAAAMATGCTTTTACAAGGCCTGGGCACTCTTATATCCATACCAGTTCCAGAGYGTCCACATTTCACTCTTAGGACTCAGGTGTTCACGTACTCTSTGATGACTTCCTGCAAGGGTATGGCTTTAAATCCCTATGCCTACAAAATTCACCCTGTGGGGAAAAAATCTCTTTTCTGATTAACCTTAAAATTAGGTCAGTCTTAGGAAGTGTCACAAGTCCATCAGCTTTCCCAATTAACATTTTCAGTGCTTATTTACTGTGTAGGCATAGATCACCCAGTATTGCTTTAGAAGAGAGTTTGGACCTCACATTGCTTCCAAGGTAAAGTTTAAAGGAAAAGGAACATCTWTTACTAGAAGAGCTGGAAACAAAACAGTTGGAGGAAGGACATGTGAAGGGACGTGTGGCTAAAAGATTTTTCTCCCTAGTTAAAAGTTGRACTAAGAGAAAACACTGCCTCTTCCAGTAGTTTATATTGTATTCTTAGACCACACTACTGAAACAGCTACAGTATTACAATGCTTTGTACTGTAGGTGTGAGCAAAATAAACTTACAATGCTTTTGAAATGAAACTCTATCATACCTTCAAGGCCTTGGCTATTTATCTGCGGTTGACACTCCCTGGAAGTCAACAGTGGCTCTGTTCTTGGATCTAGAAATTCTAAAATTCTAGGCTTGTCTCTAACATTGTTCCTAGAGGACAAAGACTTTTCTCTAGTTAACTCTGCAGCCCTCAGTTTACCCTGAGTTTGGTTTACTGCATTTACTCCCTGTCCTAGTGAAACCAGAGGAGTATGTTCTGCTACCACTGCACTCGAGCRCCTGAGGAGCTCTGAAGAACCTTGGGGTTTTCTACTGCTTCAAAGCACCTTCTCCTTACTCAGGAGTGTAAATTCAGCCACTGTCTAGGGTCAGAACATGGCTCTGAGAGTCTAGCTTGTGATGTTCTGGGGCTGCAGCATCCTTCACAAAGAGCTGCCTGCTCCACAGGCACGAGGCCAGCTCAACCTGCTCTTTGCACCTCTTCCACCAAAGCTCTCTGGGGCTAAGGAAGCAAACGAGCATTAAGCCACCATGCAGAAGATGCCAGTTTGGCACCTATTTTTTCAGCATGGCATTGCAAGGGATTAAGTTTTTCCCATCTATTTATTTAGTTTGACTGTTTATGGCCTTTCAAATGCAACTGTCTTTTCTGTGTCCAAGTGCCACGGGGGATGGTTTGGCTTTGTGAAAAGACGGTGGAAAAAATGGAAATAAAGCAGCTTCCCTAAGGGCTTGTTCATAAGAGACACTGCTGCTTGTGGCTTGTTTCCCACGGAGGACAAAATTTATCCTAGTGTTTGACATATATGAAGATACCACTCCTGCTCTTTGCCAGCATCAAAAGGGAAGATGTACTCAAAGATCTCAAGCTGCATGCAGAGACTATCAACAGCTTCAGATTAAGCACAGCCAACATCACTGGGACCAAACTGGGTATTGTATTATTGTTCTTTTTGTCATCCTTTTTATTCTTGTTGTGTGTGTTCAATAGTTCACTTGAAAAACAAAACACTGAAATAAAAACCACACACATTTTTCCTACTGAAGTGGTCTACCAGAAAACAAAATTAAAGTACTTATTTTTAAAAGATATTTGAGAACTGGTCAAAGTTAGAGTAAGGAAAAGAAAGTATTCATATTGGCCTTTTCAAAAGCACTTACCTGATGGCCACTTTTATCTTATTTCAGTAGGAGTGCAGCAAAAGCATCACCACAGTCCAGAGCAATTTCACACATAGAAGCATGGACAGATTTCCTGGTGAACATTTAAGGGTGTTGCAGACCCTCTCCTGTACCCTTGCTTGATTACAGGCTAAATTGTGGCCAAGTTTCTGCTCTGCTCCCTAATACATATTATAGGTGCAATCATCTCTGTGTAAATCCCTATGTGGATTTGGGCCTGAGTGTTTTTGAAGATCCCACCCACATGGGACACCCGTAGGTCAAATGAAAAATTGCATAAGCTATTAACTAAAGCTATAGCTTATAAAAAGTTACCCACAAGAAAGGTACACAGGTTAGTGCTGCTCCAGGGCATCCTTAAGTCACACTTCAGCAAGTTATAAAGTTATCTTTGGAGAGCAATCATACCAAGTTGTCAGCCATGTAAGGGTAGATTTATGTGTCTCTGACATGTCAGTTGTCGTCTTTGCCACTTCATTGCGGCTATGATATTTCAGCAGGAGGTAACCACTGCTATTCCCCTGCCTGAAAATCCACAGAACTTTCTACTGTAAACATTTATTACCCTGGGTATTTTTCCATCACAGGGCTGCATCTCTGAATTCATCTATATGTTTGTTTAACTCTCACTCACAGGTCAGTGAGTGATTTTGTCTCAAATTTTTCTCATTTTAATCTGAATTTACATAGCAGAAGGTTCACGGGTGAACCTTTTTCCCACAACAAACCCCATATTTAGTTGGGTTTTTTTTAGTGATATCATTTAAAAGGACAGAGGTTTTTTGTTTGTTGCTGAGGAAGTAATGCAGGTCATCGTCCTGCACTGGAAGAGTTACCATCTTCATTGTGAAGGAATCTAGTGGTTTTGTTAATAATCTACTTGTGTTGATGCAATAGTGTCATTGAGCTCTCCTCCAAGTCTGGACTTGTTTCTCCCTATATTCTCCTGAAATATTGTCTGCAAGTTGGAAAAATTACTTGTTCTGGCTGAGTCTAAAGTGAATAATTAGAGAACAGAAACTCACAGAGGGAGCTTATGTGTAAGGTCTTAATTTTCTCGAAGGTGAGCACAGTGGCAATGCCAATGCCAGGCAGACCTGTGTCCTATTGAAGTTACACTGGAGGCTGGACCCTCATCCCAAGTTCACAGCGGTGAGCACGGATTTGGCGTTTGGGAGACAGAGGCTGGAGAGAGAACAATGTGTGGGCCAGTAAAAATCTGTAGCCTAAGTGATATGATCCTCCCAATGTTCCTAAATTTTGCACAGAATGCTYCCTGGAGACACATTTGCAGAGCTCCCATTTCAGCAAATGGCACTTTGCTTATTCTTTGGAGATGCCACACGGGTAATGCAGTCACACTCAGCTCAAAGTGACCATATGAATTCTCTTCTGCTCTCTGACTCTGCATGACTCTTCTGCTCTCTGGATAGCACAGGGTATTTATTTTATGCCAGGAGGCAGTAAGGGGAGCTGAAGTGGGGCTAGAAAAGGGAGAAAAGACACCTTCCCTTCCTCACTGCCCTTTCGGTATTGCTGCAATGTTCTGCACAAGGTAGAGCTCATCGTGGTGTATAGTGGAGATCTGCTTCCTAACGACAGAACTTTTTTGTAAAAATCAAATTTTTCTCAAGTGTGTTTTACCAGAATAAATACTCAGAAGCTACAAAGGAAATGTTCTAAGAACTGTAGTGGTATCACTTTTTCAAGTTCCTGGTTATTTCCCTTCTCTCATTTAGTTATAGCAAAATTTACTAGAGCCCCATATCACTTTTCCCCTAATTCTGTGCTTAAATTTCCTGTTTTCTTTACTGATTATTTTTTATTATTCCCTTTGGTGTATAAATCTGATTATTCTCTTTGCCCAGACCTGCCTACTGTAGTCTCCTTCCTCATGCTGGGAACAACTTCTTCAGAAGGCCTTCCTATTTCTCTTTGGAATTCTTAAAAAAATAAATTTTCTTTCTATTTGACATTAAGGCTCCTCAAATATTTGATCATAATTTATTCTGAAGTTGTTTCCTTTAGACTATAAGTATCTTACAAGTTGAAATACATCTGATCTCACTGCTAACAGCAGGCAGGGTTCAGARCAGAACTGAGTGAGGCCAAGTAAATCTTGAACCCATGAAACTTCCCATCATTCCACTAATGCTCCAGTTCTTCCTTGTAGCAAACATAAGTGCTTTTAGACAGTTTGTTTTTATGCAAACAAACAAACGCAGCCCCCAACAAAAGAGCATGTGATCTCCCCATGCACACTGAGGTTCAAATTCCTGACCCGCTGTCTCTCTAACTGCGGATGACTGTGTCAATTTACCCACAGCCTGAGAGTTATCCTCGGGCAAGGTGCACTCCACAGTTCCTCCTGGAGATGATCTGCTTCCTATAACAAAGCATTCTTCACAGTCATTATCTGAATTTGCTTCCTCATATACTGGGTGGGCATCCCCACGACTGCACTGCAGATCTGTGCTGAAACCGAGCTGCACTTTCTAATGAAAATTCATTTCGTTGAAAAATTCCCGATCAGCTCTAATTTGGAAGCCCCAGCTGAGCTCCTGCTGTGAGACACATATCATAAGAGACAGATCTTGCTGTGAAGGGCTGGCAGGTTGGAGAGATGAGGGCTGAGAAGAAAAGCACAACAGAAAGGTGAAATGGCTCCCTCAGAATCATGCAATGAGTCAGTGGCAGTTTTAGGTTTTCTCAGTGCCAGCCACAGTCCATGCTACCTCTCACATCCTGAGCTTACAGACAGACTTAGCTTTTCCCTGGTCATCTTTTCATTAACTAGATTATTCTTGCATGTGGGTTAATGCTTGGGTGCACAAGTTCAGCAGTTTTGAACCTTACTGTTTACAAGGCATTGTGTACGTATATGGCACCATCAAAAACGTTGAGGTAAAAGATAACAAGGATGTCACAGTGAAATACTTAAAAGCCAGACCCTGTTGGACCAGAGGAGGCAAGGGGACAAAGAAAATCAAGTATTGTTCTGACTAAAGTCTGTCAGCTGCTCTGAACAAAGTAAGAAACATAATTCTAATTTTGGAGTTTGAAAAAACTGGCATACGATGGTGCATCTGAGGCTGTACAGGTTATTAAGCCAATTGTTAGAGTGATGCTTTACTTAAATTAAATATTTTTGGATGCTTCCCTAAGCTTCTAAGACTTTCCTTTTTTTCTTCTGGTCTTACACTGATTAGGAACAGAATTAGAGACAACTTGTTGTATATTATAAATAGCATACCATTGTATTTTGTTTATTTTTCCTAGGAGCTTTCTGAAACTAAAATTTCTCTTTGAGGACAGCTGGTCCATGCCCCTGAGGAAAAAGATGCTCATGTCAAGACTGAAGTTAATAATTTTAATTTACCGATTTTGTGGGAATATTGTTTTGCTTCTGCAGATATCTCTGTCTCTCCATTGTTAAAAAAAAGCAACAATACTTAAACAAGGCTTTACATCCTATTACCCCAAAACACATTTAATTTTGTTTGACTAGATCATGTCACTATGTTAATAGAATAATTGCTATTCCAAACATGCTTGGTGAACTTGAATATCAAAGTGAAGTTTATATGTTTAATCGAATATATTCAGTAATTCCAGTGGAAAATGCAGATAGGTTTTCCATCAATATTTCTTTGACTTTTGAAATGAATATCTGTTGCCCAAATTGTCATTCTTGTGGATTCATTTTCTTTCCATATCCAAGCAACTGAATTTATTTGWGAGACTGTTTACAATGGCTGAAAAGGGAAAAAAACCCACAAGTCACATTGGCAATCCTCCTTGCTGGAAGTGCTTTTACAGGTATGTGATCAAGGGAAGGAAACAAACCTGCAGTTTTTTATAAATTGGGTCATAAAACCAGTTGCAATTTCCAAAGTCATACTGTATTTTTGGATGTATTATAAGAAGGCTGCTATTTCTTTTTTTTTCTTTTTTCCTCTCTCATGTAGCACTTCATCTTTCCTTTTGCATGAGATGATGACTTAAAGCTTTTCTAGTTCATTCAGAGTGTTTCAGAAAAGAAAAGAAAAAAAAAAGCTTAAAAAATATTAATTGACAAAAGCCTATCCATAGAGCTATCTKGTTTGGGAACCAGGCAGGGAACGTTGAGTTGAGAGCTGGCCATGGGCTGGTGTTGTGCAGGCTGGGATAGAGTGATGTGAATGGGAACAGGAGGTTTGGGAGTGGTGGAGCTTCTGAGGGGAGACTTGAAGAGACAAGAAGTGGGATATAAAGTGGAAGGATCTAAGGAAGAATGATACTGAGAGCACAGGAGCAGAACGGGGACTTGCAAAAAACCTGTAAGACCGAGAGGGAGCAAAGGGATCCTATGATGCTCCTTGCTGCTGTTAACCCAGCCACCTCTCTGGATAACATTCTGGGAAGATGCCCAAAGCCAACTTGCAGAATATGGTTTGTAATCTTTCCAGGTATTATCACTAAACTCTCTAAATTTCCTTTAAATAGCTTTCTTCAGTAGTGACTGCTCACGGACTCAGGCAGGACAGAACATTTGTGGATGGGCTCCTGGAGGGCAGAGTGGCTGGCAGAGAGCAGGTGATGGCAGTGCCCCTGAGCACAAGTCTATTGTGTTTGCAATTTATATCAGGAGTTGCCCTGAACCTTCCAGGCCCTGGAGGATTTTCTGTCCTCAGGGAATGTAAGGAAGTGTGGAGACAAAGGGGGAGACTTGAAGTATTTCTTCAGGAAGAAAAAATGTAAATATTCTTGTGTATTGGTTGATGGTTTTAAAAGATTTTGCTAAATAGTATGGTTTTATTACTTCTAATGGTGGAAAAACAAGTAGAAAAGAAAACATAAAGTTGCCCTAGGATCACAGGRGATCCTAGATATAACAACCGTGTTGTTATATATTTCCTCAGATTATCTTAGTTGGAAACCTCATTTGAGATTAGACATTCTTTTCAGCGGTATAGTTCCTGTTAGGTTATTATAGAATTAGGGATATGATGATTTTACAGTTAACAAACAGTAAAATATAATTCAGCCTTTTCACCACATTTAAAAATGCTGTAGAACTGCTGATGGAAGTATGTTATTCTTGCTTCTAGATAATGAGGATCAAAAAATGTTATTTAATATGGAAAATCACCTTTCCCAATATATTTATTTTCAGCCTCTCAGTCTACAGTGTATTCAGAGTATTTTGTGTAGCTTCTCTGCTCTGAAAATCCATGCGCAAATTTTCATGGAGGTAGATAGATACAGATATACCTATTTTTCTTTTAGGGGAAAGTGGCTGCTGAACAAAACTTGTTCTTTCAACCAAGCAGCAGAACAGCAATATAGGGTCAGAGCTGGAAGTCCTTGTGCTGTAAATCCATGTCAATTCAACTAAGACCAAGCACTTGTGAATATTAAATTCACACTAGTGTAGCTGAGAGTAGAAATGGCCTTTGTTTCTGAAACCCTTGGAGTCCGAAGTGAAAAAAAAGGGAGCAGGGTTTAACCTTTAAACCTTTCACTGACCTTTAAGCAGTACTTTGGATTATATCTGCCCTTGTTAATCTGAAGCCACTTGCAAACATAACTGGCATTCCTGCTTTTTAAGTATACCTTACATACATTATAGAATGGGTTGGTAATCCAAAACTTTGTCTCTTGTTCATTATGTCTTTATCACCTTTAAAAGTGCTGCTTATCTTTGTAAACAAAATGTTACAGTTAGCAGCAACATGAGAAATGCTTTGTGTAAAAGCACATTATTTAAGTGATGGACAAGCATAGATTTATACTCTTGGAGGTGCAAACCCACATGTTGATCAAGACATTAAATTTTGCAGAATTCCTATATTAATGTAGAACTGTGTGAGGACCAGYTTTGTTAATGCCTCTTTCCATCCACCACAGGTGAGTAGAAACTTCTACAACATCTAATCAGACCATTATTTTTTCCTCTTTGGAATTTTTTTCTATCACACTATTCACATCACTACTTTTCATGTACTTTTTTCTCATATACCTTCTCCATACATATCTTCATTTTGGTCTATTTAATCCAAACTACAGGTACAAATGACATAAAATGAACCATAAATTTATCTTGGACAAGATCTCACAGTTCTCATAATCTAAACAGAGTTTAATTAACATTAGAAACATCTACTGCTTGATATAAATAAAATAGTCTAAAACTGGTGATTGTCATTTCCCCTTTTCATTCAYACAATGATTGCAAAATGTCTTGCCATTCACATGGAAATTTGTCTTCTAAGTAYGTCTGTCTTTAGTGGGAAAATGTCATGGGCAGAGCACAAATTTATGAGAGGATGTATATGTTTAAAAAATAACTGCTATGCCATATTCTGTGTCCATCATTTGGATCAAGAATTTTCTTGCTGGAATGTTACAGTAACACAGAGGCACTGATGCACTGCTCCTTACATTCAAGCTCCTTCTCAAGTACAGAAATACCAGGCTTAGAAATTGCCAAAATTTCAAACAAGTTATTTTGCATCGAAATACGAAATGCTGAAAATATCTGAGACAACCTAGGGCAACAGAGGCCTTCAAGCTGGGTCAGTGTGAGAAACACCACTGTAGGTTTAGAAAACTGGATGTATCCCCTGTTTGTTTCCCTGTAAAGTTTTACCAAGATCTGACATTGTAAAGACATTGAGTCTCATAGGCTTTTAAAGAAATAGAGTGTTGATAAGCAGAGAGCAAACACTGAAAGGTCTTGTGATGTAGCTGGTGAAAAGCATCTGTATTTTGTGTTGGATATTTATTTGAATATGAAAAGTACTAGAAATCTTTTTATCATCTCCTCATCTCTTGCTGTTGAATGTTGGAGAATGACTAAATCTCTGGAGAGGGATCAGATCTGTAAAAATTGTCAGTTGTTAAGACAAGGTATTCAGTGAATAAATGAATTATTGTACTGAAGTCCTTTATTGAATACTCCTGTGTCACTGCTTTAGTTAAGTATCAAGAACACAAGCATTTAACAATATTGCTTTAAATTCAAAATGCCTTGAAAGGACTGAGATTGAATTTGCAAATGTAATCAAGAGTAAAACGTGCCTTGGATTACATGTCACTTCTTGGGATGTTTTGACATAACACATTTAGAAAATACTTTCCTGCGACAGAAATTATTAAAATAGATTTCAGTTATCTGTGACTTCTTGCAGAGTCAGTCCAGTTCTTGGTTAGTTTGTTCTCTGCATCACAGTAAGCACCAGCTGACATGCTCACTTGTACATCAGCGTGGAGGCCAACTGCTTAAGGCTAAAGTGCTATTGTGCTCCTTGTGTGAGTAATCCTATTAGCAGCAAGGGAACATGGGCATGGATAAATTGTAGAATGGTCAGAAGTGAAAAAATAACCTCACTTCTTTCTCTTTTCTAAAGATGATCTGTGCAGCTATTTTAGACAGACCTCTTGAGTGATGGTACCAACATCTTCAAAGCCTCCATCTTTTTATCTTCTCTCAGGGGTACGAAAATCACACCAGTTTTTCAATATGTGTTCAGATAGGCACACTTAGAAAAGTACATAAGCAAATCCATTCAATAATCCTCCTCTTCATTTCCAAAATACTGGTACCAAAATAGCAAGTATAAGGATACACAGGGAGGTGTTTTCTCTGCGTGTTTGATGAAAATGCACTTACTCAAGCAGTTCAGTATGTAAGGACCAAAGAGCAACCATGTACATAAAGGAAAATATACACCATAAATTTAGTATTAAATCTACATTTATTAAATTTATTATTATGTTAATGATGGCTTCTCAGTATAAAATTTTAGTATTACATTTAGTATTACATCAAAAAATAAAAGGAGTTTTGTTTGTCTGCCAAGCAGGCAAACACAGGCAAATAACTCCTACTACAGAGTTATGCTCAAATTTGCTACTCGTAATTGTGAGACTTGCAGAAATCCAGGAACGGCAGCACTGGGTTTACTAACAAAATGTCACACGCACTTTTTCAGGAGGGCAGCTAAGATTGCTCGTTAATAGTARCATTCTCAGAACAGCATCATTAGTTCACTAATCAAATCACCTCCCCACCCATCTAGGCCAGGCAAATTCCARAAACAAAAAGATTATTACTTTTTGCAGTGCACCTGTTCTTAGCACATGATGAGAGGATTGTGAAGGCAGTGATGGAGCATCCATCAAAAACATGTTTCTTCATCTTCCATGACACAATTGCTGTAACAGAAACAGAACAGAGAGAAGGAATTTGGTTGTTGTGGTGATGAAATCCAGAACCTGGTTCTATAACCTGCTGATGCCATGGACCTTTGCTGTCATTTGGCAGTGATTATATATTTGCCACCTTAATTAATAATTATGGATGTTGCATGACATGATGTTACACCCTATCTGAAAAGAAAATGAGTACTGACATGTCAAGGACTTGACTAAAAGGTGTTTTGATTTCTCTCTYGTTAGTGCTGGATCTCACTGTTGATCTGTTATCATTTTAGCTCCGTCAGATGGAACAGCAAGATGGGCAAGGGCAGGTTCTTCTTCCCACAGCGTCCTGGCACKGGTACCAGCTGCACAAGAGGCAAGGCAAGGTTAGAAATGCACTAAGGCAACCAAATASCAGCTAACAAGTACCCACCACTCCTGCTCAAACCCTCCTGTATTCCGTGGATGTTCCCACATGCARTGGGTGGCAGAAAACAGCAGCTGCCCCATTCCTTAAGCCATTGTTTAAGATTGTGGRACTCATGCATTTGAAAGCTTCATGTGGGAAAAGAGAGTCGAGACCAAAGCACTCACCCCCCAGGGAAAACGCACAGTCTCCACACTAGTAAGCACRGCAGGATGTTGAGCACCACCACCAAATTTTGTGCAACATCTCTTGGACTATTTTGATGTCCCCRAGCTGAGAAATGTGGTCTGTGTATAACATTTCAGAAGCAGCCCCTCTGGTGACGCACACATAACCCTGTTCTCTGCAGAGGTCAGAGGGAGTGAGACATGAAAAAGGCAAAAGAGGAGGGTTGCCCTGGCCTGGCAAGCAGGTGGCCTTCTCCAGCTATGTCATAGCAAGTCRCCCAGGAATATTAAAGCTGGAAATTGAGAAGCTTTAACCTGCTTAAGGCCCTGGGGCTCTTATGCCTTCATGTAYGCTTGTGCAGAGAAGATCATAAGACTTGCAGTTGAAAATACAGATACAA
>NW_026623449.1:160881-193256 GCF_030028575.1 Malurus melanocephalus | reverse complement strand
GAGCAAAACTCCCCCAATTTAACTTTGCTATAAGGTTGACTTCCTCCCCTCAGAAGCATTAAAACATCCTAGTACATCCCAGTAAAATGATTTCAGGAGATGTTACTCAGTACATAAAAAGCTACACAAATAAACTTCAAACATGAAAGTACCAGATTTTAAAGCTTGGAATTTAAAACTGCAAAGTGCACAGAAATAAAACCCTTGTGGACACGCTAAAATGTCTAATTCATTATTATTTCAAAAAAGATTAAAAAATAATTTCTTAACATTAAAGTGCAATCAAGCACTGAAGAAATTATTTAAACTTTCCATAGGAAAAAAGCACACTCTAGAATGCTGCAAGGGTATTGATGGCTATTAAATATTTACTTTTCTCTCTAGCTCACACTAGAAAGAGTAATTTGTATTTGGCAGAAACTGGCTGCAATTACATTAGTCAATCCAAAAGCCCAACTTGCTCATACAAAATGCAAACAAATTAGTTAAAATGGTCTAATTAGCAGACTGTAAAAATGCAAAGCAAGGCTGGCATAAAAATGTGTGCTAGACAAGTATACTTTYACAAAATAAACAGAAAGGCAAATATGAAATAGTCTAATAAATCCTAGCTAAAGGACTGAACCCAAATATTTAGGGATTGTATACTTTAAAAAAAAGTTTCTATGGACCCTTAAATATTTTCTTGCAACCCACATTCCGTCATGAATACATGATTAATAAACCACAGCTGAAGTTCTGGGATTTCGGTTCAGTCCTCTGGAGCTGTGTGAGGACAGGTTATGTAGACATTTTGTGTGAGAATATACACAAACAAGCTCCTAGGAAAGCTAGTCAGAGTGCAAGGTAGCTTTGGAACACACAAAGAATATAGGATGTGGCCTATGGAAGGAAGGTCAAGTCATTTCTTTACATGTAGTGTATTTGTTTTGGTTTCCACAATTAAGATAAATAACTGGAAGCATACGGAAATGTGGAAACAGCTTCGCTGAAAGATAAAACACATTTGTTCTTAGGAGAAGTATAAACTGTGGGCATTGTCCATTAGGATTCAGCTTATTGGTTAAAAAGAATCMCCACAAAAACTTTATTGCAGTCATGGATATATTAGGCCAGAAAGGGCTTCAGCATCTTTTGCTTTATAACACTGTTGCAATTTCTTAGTCTGTGGGGTTTTAACTCTCTAGTTTCTACACTATGGGTATAATAGTCCATTATGACTTGTAATCTATCAGATAAAATAAGCTATTGTGAGATGATGGTGTGAATTTTTCTCCATATCCTTYTCATCTAAACATGTGTTCTTCTGTCCTTCAGCATAGTGGAAGCCACATTCTTTTTTTTGTGCCACCTGACAGATGGCAGARGATGGGCTTTGGCAAAATCATTAGAGATGCGTTGAAGAAACAATAACCACGGACACCCTCCAACAAAAATGTGATGTTATTTGGCACAAAGAAAGCATTGCAGCAGCAAAATCATTCTGCCTTCCCTGAAGGAGAGGTCACCCAATAGAAAACAACCCTTGRCAAGAGCAGAGCAGGGTCACAAGGTGTGGTCATTATGGCCATTACCACTTCTAGCACATAAGAGCTGAGTCACTCTGCTATTCCACTGGAATGGTTGATGGTGGCACCTTCACTCCCCCGTGCTGTCCTCAGATTGACTCTGTGCCAGAGGCTCAGTCCATCAGTCTTTCTGATGGAGGGTATTTATTTGGTGGGAAGAGGGTTTCATTCTGCAAGATGTCCCTGTGACTTTCAGTGCCATTGAAGGAGTAAGGTGTTTCTGAGTGTAAGAGCAGAGTCCAGCTGAGATGGCCACTTATTTCACTTAGTGCTTGACAAATGGCTTTGGGAACGGTAAAGCTAACAAGCTACATCACAGAAATGAATCTTTTCCACTTTCTTATCCATTGCCAGACAACCCCATCTCACAAAGTTTTCCATATACTGAGAATCTTGAATCCCACAGAGCTCCCCGGTGATGCCTGGATAAAAAGGATGTTGGATATATGAGGAAGGACACGAATAGCTGTCATCAAAAAGGGCAGTTAAGAGAATCAAAGCTCGAGGTATGAGGAAAGAAGTCTCATCATGTGGGAAGATTTCATCCTGTTGTAAAGAAATTCCATTTTGGTGTCCCGGTTGTGTGGCTCCATGTGTCATGAGTGACAGACAGGAGATAGAATGGCTGTTCTGTCTCTGCTATGCTCCTGCTAAGATACCCAGGCACTGTGGCTGCCACCTCTTTGAAGGAGCTGTGGAAAGAGCAAAATTCAGCGCTGTGTCCAAGCTGTTTTTTACAATGCTTGATGTCCTGTTTTGTTGCTGCCTCTACAGGCAGCTGCAGCAAGCCCAGGTGAGTCAATCAACCTCCTGCCTGGTGCACAGCTTTGTCCGTTCTTCTCTATATCTGCCTGCAGCTCCGTTACGCCGGGGTTGCCAAATGTTAGGAAAGGCATAGATTCCTGAGCTTTTGCAGTTTTCCTCCCAAAACTACTCRCCCCTTCCATGCAATTCACTGGAGAYRCAGATGAATCTGAGGGGAACACRTTTCAGCCTGGTGCACCCATCRGATAAGAGATCTCCCTCTCTTATCRTGGCATCCAAATCGCCTGGTCAAACAACCCAAGAGGGGAAGTGGAATATTTCCTATCACCTAAATCTGCTGGGGATAACAGTGCTGCATCTGTAAGACAGCCWCAGCCTGATTTCACAGAAAGCTTGGCTCCCACTCTGCCTGCTCCAGGGAAGAGGATTCCTCTAGACTCAGTGACCGTAGCTCATACACTGGTTACATCTGGTTGCCTCTGTTTTCAGTGGAAGAGAGATGGACAGAGTAATGAGACAAATGATACAGATATTCTATCTTTAATAAGCCTGCATGAACAGAGGTGTGTAGGGATTTCCTATTCAGGAAATTGGAACAGGAGGAAATGTTGGATGGGAAAATGGATGGATGGGAAAGTGAACACAAAGACACAGGGAAGGAAAGTGATGGAGATGAAAACAGAAGTAGAAAAGATGTAAGAAATATATCAAGAAATAATGTGTAAAGAAAKTAAAAAGGCAAATGACAAGGAAGGCTAATTGTGCATTTTGTTGCCCAACAATGTCTGTAGCTGCAATATGACAATACAAACCAGACTGGTTTCATAGGTAAATACAGCATGTTCACCACTGGGGAAAAAGTGTGAGGGAATCAAATAAAGAAGAAAGAATAAATGGTCAGTTTTGTCAATGAAAACAGGGTATTGCTGGAGACCCATGGGAACCTGGGCTAAGCTCTGTATTAACTTTGAATCACTCAAATAGGAAAACTAAAACTTTTCAGAAGAATTAAAGAAAAAACCCTCTTGATACACACATCGTGACAGACATCGAGGTGTTGGAATGTGTCCAGAAGAGGGCAAGGGAACTGAGGAAGGGTCTGGAGCACAAGCTTGACGAGAAGTGGCTGAGGGAATTGGGGGTTTTTAGCCTRGAGAAAAGGAGGCACAAACRGGGATCTTATTGCTCTCTGCAACTACCTGAAAGGAGGGTGTATCCAAGTAGGGGTCAGTCCCTTCTGCCAAATAAYGAGTGATAGATCAAAAGGAAATGTTGCACCAGGAGAGGTTTAGATTGGATAGCAGAATAAAATTCTTCATGGAAAGCGTTGTCAAGCACTGCCTCAGGGATGTGGTTGAGTCGCCCTCCCTGGAGGTATTCAGATAACTTTTGGTTATCTGGGAACATGGGGACATGGTTTTGTGATGGACTTGGCAGTGATGGGTTAATGGCTGGACTTGATGATCTTAAAGGTCTTTTCCAACCTAAATTATTCCATGATTCTATAATTCTATGAGTGTCTGGATAATACAATAATAGTCAGTACATTCCAGTTCAATAATGACAATGTGTGTAGGAAAAACAAACACAGCTACATCACCATGATCACTAAATTAACAATTTCATCTCAGGAGACACATCTTGGAGAACCTGACAAGTATGTCAGCCCAGTGCTCAGCACCAGCAAAACAAACTAAGAATGTTAGGAAAATACTAGAAAACAGATAAGAAATTATTCTGCTGAATAGCTGCCTGTGGTATATAGTCACCTTGTCTCAAAAACRATACAGGTAAATACAGAAAATGCACTGAAAGACAGAGAGGATTGTCAGCTGCATTGACTGGCTTCTAGATGGAGATGTCTTAAAGAACAGAGACCTTCTGTGTGGACAAGAAGTGACTGTGTAGACTGAAGGTGACAAAAAGTGACTGAGTGCTGTTTCTTCAGATACACAGAGGTAAATATGAAGTATTATTGACTATTTATCAAAATGCAGGAACAAGCGTCACACAGGACATCATTGTGGAACAAACCAAATGAAAGAGAGTATTATGTTTTCTGGAGACAGAATACTGGAAATTTTTTTTGTTGTTTTGTTTTTTTTTGYYCCAATCTAAATGATCTTTTTGATAATCTATGAGATACAAGCTAGAAGAGAAGTGCTTTTATCTTTGCAGGGGATGCAGAGTAGCTTAAAGGGATCTGAGCTAAGTCAGATGCTGTAGGGTAAAAACCTTTCATTTTTTTCCTGAAGAGAAGACAACTTCTTTATCTTCAGCTCTGAGGAAGCTCAGGAAACTTGCTGTACCAGTCTCACATCACTTCATGTCCTACTWTCACCAGCCCTCTTTCCTTTGCTGATTCGGTTAACATTCTGCTGCTTAGGAAAAAATTCAGTCCAAAATTACACACAGAAGATGATTAAACAAACTCTTGTTCCATAACTTTAAACACAACAGTTTTTTCATTTGTTACTGKGCACCAAGAAGATCTAGAATTTGTGAGGTGAGTATAATTTATTCCAGACTCATGCTGTAATAATTCATGTTCTTGAGCCTTTGCAGATGTCCTGATAGTCACCAGAGAGCAGTCTGCCAACAGGAGCTTTTACACATATTTCATCTAAATCAACACTCCAAATGCAGCATCGAAGGTGCAGTGAGTTTGTGTGGATTTGTAGCACTCCCTGGAGGACTGTGTGTCTAAAAACCAATAAACATTTCACAGTTCTCAGTAAGTGAAGATTTTCATCATTTTTGATGCATGCAATATTGAATGAATTTCTCATTTTAATTTCAGYATTATTCCACAGGTAATAAGTAACCAAAGAATAATTTCTTGCAAATGAATGATAAAAGTGAAAATAAATATTTCTATACATAGATGCTGCTGTTTTTTCATTATAAACAAAGCAGCAAACCAGAATATTAATTCATAAATGACATGTATTTTGTGCTAATTGAGAACTACTGCAAGATATTGGTATTTTCTGATCAGAACAAGTAAAAAGAAGACAAATAAACTTATATTGCTTTGTGTATTTTTTTGGTTTTGTACATATGAGTGTGATGAGTGTCACAGGTCAAGTTGGAAAAAGTTAATTCTGCACGATATTCATTGTTATAACCTGTAAGCTTATGTGGAGATGAAAATTTCTAATTATTCCTCTGAAGTCAGTTGATATAAAGGAATGACTGAACATGGAGTGAAGATCTCAAATTTATTCCTCAAACAGCAAGATGCTGTTTCTAGAATGGAGTAACTATGAAATGTTTCTGAAAGGCTGATCAGAAACCATCGGTGCAGTTGCAAAAGTGCAAACATATTGATGGAGTGTGTGGCCAGTGTTTACAGAGGTCTGTGAATAWTAACTGATCTAGATAAATAACATTAGGTAGGGTTATGCAAATACACATCAAATAAATCAAGGCTTCCTGCTCATGCATAGAACAAARCCACACTTCTGCATATTTTGTCTTTAGGTTCTTTTGGGTGGTTTTTGCTGGTTGGTTGGGTGGTTTGTTTCACTGAAATAGGTGACAACAGACACGAATTTCATCAACCAAAATTTTTAAAGGTTGAGATTATTTGGAGAAAGGCCACAAAGTGTCTCTAACCTGCCATCACAGTCTTGATACTCATAGTCACTTGGGGCCAGCAGGTTGCATCTCGCAAATGTGCATTGCCATGCAGATTGCATTGATGCAGCTTCTTTGCTTTATCCTGTCCAGCATTACTGCTGGTTCTATGCTAACAGACTAATTGTGAAATGGTTAATTCASCATATGAATAACTGAAATGAACTTATTTAAGAATTCTTTATTTACAGGAATTTCTGTGCTGCAAACCACAAAAATTGTCTTTTTTTAGAAATTCAGTTTCTATTTAAATATGATACTGTTCTTTTACATCTTGAGGCTCTTTATATCCCTATAATATATGTGATTCGAACACAAATAGTTTAACATAGAAGCAGTCCCACTGTGTCCCCTACTCTATAAACAGCATTTTACACTCCGGTGCAGAGAAGTTTTAGGGAATCCTTGCACAAAATCTGGGGAAAGGGAGGCAAATGCTTAATGTGACGCATGGCTTTCTGTTTTTGTTTTATAATCTAAAATATTCAGTAAGAGCCAAATGAATTATGTATTTTTCACACCTGCTAGTCAAGCACTTCAGAAGTACCAATTAATTTGTTGATAAATTTGCTTTTATTTTTTAACAAGAACACACAGCTGTGTGAATGGTTACAAGCAACAGTTTTCAGCCTACCTCCAAGTCCCACCTCCCTTTCAGTGAACAGAACTCCCTACAGCAGCCTGTCCTCCGCAAGGGCAATGGCTCTGTGTCCTGCTCAGGTTGGAAGGTTGGCTGTTTTTTATCATAAAGGGACACAAAACATTCCTTATCTTCTCCTGCACGGAAAGGACAAATGATGCTCTTGGCACAATGGAAGCCATGCAGTGGCACCAGGATTTCCTGAGACCACAGAGCCCTCCTGGAGGTGGGTGGCATATTGTCTGTGTTCCCAATAGTGTTGGCATGGCATGTTCCAGGGGAAGCGACTGTCACCAGAGCGAGACTCACCCTCTCCTTTTCTGCTGTCTTTCCTTCAGTTGTAGATTTTGTTTTAAACCAAAGGACTCAAAAATATGCCTGCTCAGAGCTCACCAACTAACGAACCACACAGCAGCAACCCCTGCTTGAGGCTTGCACGGGAAATGGGAAAAATCAGCAGGGACTTTGAGTGCGTCCTGAACAAAACAATGCAGTTGTTGTAGGGAAAATATTATGTTGGAGGGACTGCCTATTTCCCTGGATAGGATGCACGAGGAAGTTGTTTGTCTCAGGATGCCAACCACAACTTGTCCTTCCAGCTTACCACKGGGGAGAGCTTTCTCTCTGCACCACTCCTTCCCCCCTCTTCTTTTTTGTCACTGTTGATATGTGCCATCAACTGTGGAGGCTGCTAATAAATTCTCATGCACATGAATTTGTCTTGACATCCTTTCTGTAACACACTGATTCAATCATGTCGACTCTCTTAGCAGCTTGGAAAAATCAAACACCACTTCTTAGCCAGAAACTGAAAGGAAATAGCAAGATTTTGAGCCAGCAGATGACATCCATTTGTACATAAAAACATTTGAATGAAAGACAGTAGACAACAAGATGTCACCTGGCTGAATGGGTCTGCATCAATTGCTCAGGTTGGACATGGAAGTAAAAAATTCTCAGTGAAAGCCAGGGGTCTTAACGTTGTTCTCCCATCAACATCCATACTTTTCACTCCCATCAACATCCATACTTTCCAACCTAGCCCTACAAACTTTGCCATTCTTGCTGCCAGCCCAGCAGCTCTGCTGCTATTGCAGAACTTCTGGAGGGTACACCACTAGGGTAGCCTTCGGCAAGGAAAGCAACAACTGTGCCCAAGTTGTTTTCTTTACTGAATGCAGTTTCCATAATTGCATATATAGTTTTCCAATGACTTCCCAAAAGATTAACCCTGTTGCATGGCTAATGAGTTGCCACAGTACATAGTRCAATCTAAATGTTGAACAGACATGTTCTACCATCTAGCTGCAGGTCTGGGATATCAAGAAATGCTTTTCATTACCACAAATAAGAGTTGGAATTCTGGAGTCTGATTCAAACCATTCATGGGCTTTTTTCACTAATTAGAAGAGGGACAAAATCCTGTTGATAACTTACTTTATGTAATATCTTAAAAGTYGTGGAAAAATTATGTGCAGTTCCTTGTATTTTATATAGACTGTAAAATAGAGACTTAATAGCCTGTTTCTTCTTAGATATAGGAACAACTTTTACACAAAAATGACCCACAAGAAATATTTTATGATATTTAAAAGCATTATATAGATCTGTGATTTTAAGTCTTTTCCTTTGAAACTGAATACGGCTGGGGATGGCAAATAAATCAGATACTCTGARTCCTAACAAACATTTGTCCTGAAAGCTACTAGAGTTACTAGATGCTTGGACAGGCCATGTCCCCTCTGAAGTCAAAGTTTTGCAAGCATCCATCACTGGAGATTGAGAGATTCTATTCTTCCCTTCTCTCCCTGTGGAGGCTGAGGGGAGGAAGCAGGTTGTTATAAATGACTGTCAATGACTAAAAAGAAAAAGTGTCAGTCCCCACTATCTATTTAGTATTCAAGTTAACTTACCAGTTTGGGAAGCAATAATGCAACCTGAAATGTATCATGAAAGTGTGAAACACAAAAAAAATCTCTTGGCATCTATTTATTAGAGTGCGCCACTCACCTGAGTGAGTGCCTTCAGAGCTGCAGAAAGTTAAATCCCATGGCACAATGCTTTTGCAGAACACTTCCTTTATTTATAGATTTCACACTTGGCTACCTTATCTCCATTGGCAGAAACCCATTTTAGGCACATCAACAAGACCTGAGCCTACATTTAACACTGGAAAGGTATTTTTGCAACTTTGTTCTCCAGTAGGAAGTCTTGGTGGTACTTTGACTGGTGATTTCTCTATTTCTTATGACAAAATAAGGAATTCCTGACTGCTGGAAAGTTTACTGGACGCCCTCTTTGTTACTTTTTTTACTACACTGTGACACTTAGGAATGAATGGAGTAAGAATAAAATAAAGCTCTTCTATTTACAATTTTTGTGAATCAATTTTTAGTGGAAAGGAAAAAGTGGAGTGAAATTTGGGCGTTCTAGYAGTCTTGGTTCTCTGCTCCTCTGAGTGTCCTATATATGAGAATATGGAGGTGCAGCCCATCTCCTTTAAACAGCCCCATGCAGGGTCAGCCASACTGGACCGCAGCAAGGGGATGTTTCATACATGTGGTGTTAGCTGCAAAGCAAATTTTTATTGCACTCTTTGTTTCTCTAAGCCCTTGTTTCCTGCATAGAGTGGTCAATTAAAAAATCCCACCAAAATAAAGCACCTCACAGTTTTCCCAATGACTCCATGTCTYACATTTTACATAAAAACTTCTTATATCACCTCAGCTAGCTTGCTTACATATAATAGGTGCTGCTGAGTAGTACATCTGGTTAATRATTATCTTTTACATATTGATATTAGTACCTGAAGTGGGAACAGCTCATTTCCTGAGTACGATTACCATTTTGAAATCTTATGCACGGGGTAAAAAAACCAATTCTATAAATTAAACAAGAAGTTCTGAGAACTTATATCCCCCAGTTCACATCCAGATACTAATGCATCTCATTTACTTTGTTGCTATTCCCTTGAGTTATCTGTGTCATGCAGACCAGTCTTGCATGTCATGTTAACTATCCGCAGAAAAAAGCAAGAAGTGTACTTGTAACAGTGCCCTAAGCGAGCATACAAGGTAGGTAGAAGAACATAAAAAATTCATCACTGTTACATTTCAAGTTGCTGGGATATTTTCATTCCAATAGGACAGAACCCATGTCAGCTAAAGATGGAGCTATAATTAAACTGATATGGCATTCACAATTGCCTCGAAACCCGCTGTAGTTGTCATATGTTTCTTTTCCCCATCTTTAAACTATATGGAAATCAATTATCTCAACAAACCAGCTGTAAGGACTGTATGCCAACCACTTACACTTGAAGTGAATAAATTATTTGAAATTCATTATTGATGTGAACAACTCTCCAAGATTTAAAGCACCAGTCCATTTTCTGTGCTGAGATTCACATGGAATTTTAACAAGTTCAGCACTATCCTCCGTTGTAAATTCGTATGGCAAACTGTTATGCAAATAGCTACAGTTCAGGGATTGGCGAGCCGTGCACAGAAAATTATGCTTCAGATGACAAAGTGCCCGTGAGTTAATGGTTCTTTACATTTAGTGACAAATTTGTTCCTGATTTACCCCAGAGTGACAGACACAGGGTAAAAGGGGGACATCGGAGACTGAAAATACCATTTGTGTGTCAAGGATGTTAGCAACCTGGAGTGGTGATAGGCACTGGTGTCTACAGGATATGAAATTGAGTTGATGTGATGTCATTTTGGCTCTACTGTAACCTGGTTATCTCTTGCCAAGACTTCATGTATGATTAGTCAGCTCGGAGAGGACAGCAAGCCTTATCAGGCACACTTCCTGACATTCCTGTCAACTTAAGAAATGTGGTTAAGGAATTTAAGATGAGGTGTCACATCTTCATATCAAATCCCATTGAGTCACCACCTACAAGTTTGAAGACTCCTTCTAAAAATATTAATGAAAAGGAAAAAGGAAGTTTGGGGTGGATATGACCTTGCAGTGCACTTTGCATGCTACATCCCTCTAAGTTAGTGTCTTTATTATGTATACATTTTCTTTGTATACACAGAAAATAATTGCTATACAGGCTGTGGAAAAATAATATTAATCAATACTTATGCAAAAGCATCAGTTCTGAGTTAGCTGACTTCTAGTCTGTAGAATAAGGCAACCATTTAGAAGCCTGARCAATTTTAAAAGAAGCTCCTGGTGTAAAAAGCTTGCCATCCCKTATATTTAACAAGGACTATATTTGGAATGGTTAATAGACAGATGAAAATACTRAGCATAACAATATTTTTTCATCTCTTCAAAGGAAAATTCTGCACAATGTAATAGTCACACTGTATACAGACTCTTTCAAGTTTCTTTTCAAAAGCAAGKTAGCAGCATGCTATTTTCATGCCATTACATTTGTCCAACTGCACAATTTGTATTAATAAAGGCAGTTGCGTTCACTCCCTTGCAGTGGGGCTCAAAGTTAAAATTCATTGCTAAGTCGAAAAGATTCCTGATATGCTGCAGACCAAARCACTGCATAAACAAGGCACACTAAAGGGTCTGTTTATAGACCACCATCTGGAAGATTGAACATGCACAAGTACCCAGTTTTTCAGCCATTGTCAAGGAATTCTTCCAAGAATTTCAGGGCCTGGTAAAACCCAAAGAGTCTTCTCAGGCAGCACACAACTGCTTTACAACCTTTAAAGAGAAGCTTACAGCACCAAATCCTGACACATAAAGTACACATTCCTTCAGTAACAGTTTTTCTAGTTAGTAACTATAAATATATCTATACTGGTTAGCAACCCAGGGAAAACGGACTCTACGTGGCACAGGCAATCATGTATCCTTCACTTAGAAATGACCCTGATGCTTGCAATGCAGGTCCAGGAGACSTATGTACTTTGTAAACACATCTGAGAAAATATACAGAAGACTGAAATTTACTGTAAGAGCCCTGTTAAAGGAAACATAAAGCTGTAATTGCATTATAACCTTCGTTTTTTCTGTTACTGAGGAGAGCAGCCATAAACTTCTTTTTGCACCTTGCCTTATTTATTTGGTTGACTTCACTTTTCACCAAAAAATCACTTTTTGGCTGAATAGTCCTACAAGGGCTTTTTTGCTTTTCCAAAGCCAGTTTGTGACATTTGAAAATGTGAGTTCTTGCTCCAAAATTTWAATGCCCTGCTTAATAAAACACAAACAGGGACAACCAGTGGGAACACTTTGAGCAGACCAAATGACTTAGACCTTTAACTCTATCACTTTTCTCATGACAATGAAATGCTAAATCAAGAACATCTCTGACCTGTATGTTTGGCAGGCTAAGCCCACGATGTTCAGAAATGTCCTCKGCTTGCCTTGAAGAATTGTCAGCAACAAGAACAAATTCTCCTCAAGAAACAAACGGTAAGTAGTAAATCCTTTTGTGCACAAGGACAGACACCCTGCCCTTTACCAAAATTCCATGACTATTTCAGAGTAGAAAAAGACAAACATAAAAGAAGAAAAGGTTTAACACCTCAGTTATCTTGAGCTGAGTTATAGAAACATTTGGTGATTCAGAGAGAAAACATATATTGCTAGTGTACAGCTTCAATCTGAAACTATGTAAAATTTTGACTATAGAAATTWTCTTCTGAACAACCATCTTCCTAAATTCTTCTCCTGTAGAACAATAATTTAATTGTGTAGATCTCTCAATCTATAAGCAAGCATGAGAAGAGAGCCATCAATGTCTTTGGACTACAGCATCCTTTCCAAAATCTTCAGTCTGAATAYGTCCAAGGACACCACTAGACCTCTCCTGCTTGGATCCGAGAGCTGGGTTGATTTTAGCTGAAACATTCTGATTTTTCTGGGGAAAGACACCTACTTTATTAGATACTGGATATTTTTGTGTTAATATAATCTTTTAAAGTGATACTCAACTGCAAATTGCCTCTGCAGTTTCTTGTCACCTACTTTAATATTTTCACCACAGAAATGGGTAAGCACAAAGCCACTGTCAATGCCTTGCAATCCTGGGCCTGGAGMAAGACTGAGAGATAAGAGTTTCCTCACTTCTCTCACCAGTAAGACTCCAAGCATGCTTAAACTACTTGTGGTTGTCTAGGTTCACTACGCCACAGGTATCCCAAAACCAGCCACCACTCTAAAATACCCCTCTGGTATGGACACACATCACCCAGCTATAAATGCTCTGTGTGGACATAACTCCCAGGTCTTCATGTCTAATTAAGTCATCATACCAACAGATCCTTGGCTGGTAAATGATGATGATCTCTCTTTCTGAAATTGTCTCAAAGAGAAAGAAAGAAAGAAAGAAAGGAAGACTGTTGAAAGAGACAGAAGTTTCTCCTGTGGATGTTTCTGTGATAGAAGCAAGCAAAAAATCACATTACAGGACTGTCATTAATGCGTGGAAGGTGATGAATACAGATGGAAGTTCATAGCAGTGGAACCTCAAGATAAGATTTGCTTCACCCAAATGTTGGTGCCTACATATTTGGTGCTTGGTCTGTCCATTGCCCAGACTGCCTCCACAGTCAAGCAAGAGAGATGGGCAACCCCAAAGTGCAAAATACCTCCTAGAATGAGAAGTCCAAGACCAGAGGAAAGGAGTCCCTTGCAGGGATGGACTATTTTTCTCCTTTGATGACGGAGCATGTTGAAGGGTGTCAGAACAAGCTATTACCCTCTGAGTTCTGGCTCTAGAATTTCAAGGGCAATTTTTCTATCTGAACATCTGGCTTGGGCTTATCTCTTATCCTTAAAGCAAGACCACTCATTAGAATGGAAATGATACTTCTTAATATTTGCATTTTTAAAAGTACATTTATAGGATAAAGTAGCTGATGATCAGTACATAATGCAAGGCCAGTCTGTGGCACTTAGCTTTGCGGGAGACAACATTAAGAGCTTATATCGACTCTAGTCTTACTCTTATTGAGGTCACTGAAAGTTTTACTACAGACATAAAGGAAAAGAATCTCAGGCCCAGAAAAAGCTACCATCAAGCCCTTGCCATTGTCTCAAGGGAAGAGGCAGTTGCCTTCTACCCTTGCTCTTTGAAAAAAATTATTTGCTTTTATCACTGGACATTTTGATTTCTATTTCATCCCCCAAATTTCTTCTGAAAGAGTTTCCTCTTCTACCATTAGCTCCAGTGATTGCTTGTGCCCTTCACTGTGTCTTCAAGCAGCATTCAAGTTCCAATAAACAAACWAATGAACAAACACAGAAATAACAAATCAATAAATAAGACATTCTGTCTCTATCTATAACAGCAATAGGTCAACACAGCTCAGTTGTAGTCAATGGGAAGTGTCCTGATAGAAGAGATTCCCTGCTCCAACTGGTCTTTTGTGGGTGCTCAGGGACAAAGAAAATAATYCAACTTCCTTAACACATTTGCTCTTCACAGTAATGAGTCAAATATGAATGTTTGTATTGTATTTCACTGAGATGGGATTAGAATAAGAAGCCAGGAGAGGGGGCCTTCTACAGAGGCAGAAGRAAAAACAAGCAAGCCAGAGGAAAAATGGAAACAAACGGAAAATTATTTGGGATAGAGAGGGAACAATTGAAATGGAATGCTAAAATATGTATGTAGCATCTATTTGGGCAGGGATACATACTGGAATATGACATTCTAAATATGCAGCTTTTGCCTTACCAGAATTATTTTAATTGTCAATTATCCCTTTTGAAAATGGGTGGGAGTGCCACACATCTTTACCTAAGAAGAAAAATAAGTTATTATACATTTTATAGTAATAAGCTGCCCCGCAAATCCCTGTAATTAACTGGAGGGCTTGCTTTGTAGATTCCAAAAGCTTTGTCATTCTAGCTCCTGCACTTTTCTCTGGCAAATGTTAGCCAGGGCTCTGGCAAAAGGACAATTGTTTTTCCACAGATGGGACAAGAAAGAACCTCAGGGCTCTGGCCAGAACTCATTATGCTGTTATCCATTCCCAACTCCTGATTTCCTTGAACAAGGTCTTTCAAGGGTGTTTACGCCCAACCTATCCCCTCTGGGAATGTCGTCATCGTGTGTGTGTCCYGTGAAACACACTAGTTTTTCCTAAACATAGCTTGGTTCTGCTGTTTTTGCTGGGCCTTTGACAATGTGTCATCTTTGAAATGTCATTGCATTAACCTTTTGCTGTGTTTGGGGTGCCAGTGTCAACTGCAGGCGCCTCTGGAAGGATGTGCATTTGATTGGCAAAGACAGCATGATTGACACCGGGTTAGTCTTCTGTCAAAGCTCAAGTGTATCACTGCGTGGCAAAGCTGTTCTGCTCAGTGCCACCTGTCCCCAGCCCCTGCCATGTTGGTGCATTTCAGCCCACTGTCAAAGACAGCTAACAACTGGTATTGGTKCTGCTCCATCAAAAGCAAACCTACTGGTGATCAGTGACTGAAAAGCCTCAGCTTAAGACAGTTAAAAAGCCTGTATTTTCATTCTATGTGCCTAGATATCTGTATATTTACACATACACTCATACCCTTAGCTACTTGATTCTTCAGCACAAAATTGCAAGCTTTGAATAATTAATATGTAAGGCTTGATTCCTCAGTCTTTATTTTTTTCTATCTGGGAAGWAAATGGGAGCTTTCCTAGATACCAGTCCTACAGATTAAGCCCAGTTATCAGCAACTCTGATTTGGACACCTGCAAAGTTTTAACATGTTCTAGCTTGTCAGTCTTGCACTTAACTTTCTGCTTTAAAACTGAAGATATGGCTGAGAGTAATTAAGAAAGTATTTAAAGAGGAGGATAATTATTCAAGTAATTTGTCTGTTAAAATTAACAATGTGCTCTTATCTATTGGCCTAAAAACCTATGTGAAATTTTTGTACTATTCAGAGAAGTCTTTCTATCACATCCTTAAGTGAGAGGGTTCATTTGCATTCACTGATCATCTCATTACATTTTGCCTGTAGTCCTTCCTGTAATTTCAGTTGGATACRCTATTCTCCTCTCTTAACACCTGCGGGCTGCGGTATTAACAATGTGGTGCTTCTCAGTTACAGCTGACAGCCAGTGAAACAGTGCTGCCTTTCCTGAACACATGAACCAATGATTCAAAATCTGTGGATTCCTGATTTTGTGCCTTCAACACATTTTCTTCAATGTACTTTTGAAGATGTAAGGATTTAGAAGCAGCTGAGCTTTAGCTTTTAATATGTGTCCATTTTCAATGAGAAGATTCCTTCTAACACTAGCTGTATTTTTTTTTTCTTTAGGAAGAACACTGTTTTATGAAACTTCTTATGGAAACAAATTKATTTCTGGAGAAAATGTCAGGAATCCTTAATCAAAATAGCAGTGAAGGCAACAGTGAAATCTATTCACTTACATAAAACACTTGCTGTCTTCTCAATCAGGAAAGTTCTGTTGATATGGAAAGGATGTTAATCTTTCCCCAGCCCAGGAACTTCCACAGATGGAAGTTTTTACTCTATTACAGATGTCTACAGCCTTGGCCAATTTGCAATCAAGAACACAGCTCTGGTTTTTTATTTATCTTCATTCTTTCTTCTTTTCTACCTCTGGCTATCTTCTGCTCAGTTGCCCCTCTCCACTTCTTAGCCATACTTGCTGTCTCCTTCCTTTCCTCAGTTTTCATTGACTTTCCACTGCATRTTTCCTATCCACAGACCCATCTTTTAAAGACAGTTTCCAACTCATGGATTGTGTTCTTACTGCATGACAAAATTTTGTTTGAAAGTATTAAACTACTGCATCAACTTCTGCTTTAACTCATCCCCACTGATCCAATACTGAGATGTTTATGACTTCCTTAATCTCACAGAACAGTTTTCAATAAACTCTTGGCTGAACTTTTTTCATCATGYCCTTCATGTATCCTCCCCACCCCACATACAAGTTGCATTTGTCTTTGTTTTTATAGTGTGATCGCCTATTAGTTCTTTCCTTCTGTCTCTCTTTAGCACAATCTTTTTCCTTCAGCCAAATGTGCAACAAACCTCAGTTCAGTGGCAATGGCTCAGAAATTTATCTCTTCCAGRTGCCATCCTATCTTATCTTCATCCACACAACCCTGTATCTTAGCCTGTCTTCAACAAAAAAAAAAAAAAACAAAACATGCCACTCGTATTTCCTTAAACATTTTTGATTCCTTCCACACTACCTATGCCACTATTCTCTCTAACATTGAGTCTTATAATTGAGGACAGTCTCTGACTTCCTTTCCAGCCACACATCCAGGCTGCATTACAATTCTGCCATGTCTATCTCCAGATCATCTATTCTATTTCTATTTCTGACAAAATCTCACATCTGAAGGAGCTAGGCCTGTTCAGTCTCAAGAAGAGACGACGCAGAGGGTGCCCCATCAAACTGTATCAGTATCTGAAGCAGGGGTGGCAAGAGGAGTCATGTTCTTCTCAGTGGTGCTGAGCAATGGGACAAGAGGCAATGGGCAGAAACTRGTGCACAGGGAGTTCCATCTGAACATGAGGAGAAATTTCTTTACTGCRTGGGTTACTGGGCACTGGAACAGATTTTCCAGAGAGGCTGTGGAGTCTCTCTCACTGGAGATRTTTAAGAACTGTCTGGACACAGCCCTGTGCCATGTGCTCTAGGATGACCTTGCTTGAGCRGTGAGACTGGACTGATGGCCCCACTGRTGGTTCCTTTCAGCCTTAATCATTCTGTGATTCTGTGATCAAAAACTCTGAACCATCACGTGCTTTGACACCCACTGCACCACCTTAGTCCCCTGTCATTCAAATAACTGCTTCTGCATCACAAGGCAATTCTCACACTGCAAATCCTTCTCACAGGTTGGAGTCTTTGTCCTAAATCTCTTCACCRAAGTCCTCCTCCCCCATATAAAATYCCAGGTGTTCCAGTCTGCTGTCAGAGGCCAACSAATGCCTTCTTGATTCTCCATCCTAATATTTTTGCATTGCCCACACTGTACCCTATTGACTGTCCACTGCTGTTGCCTCCTCTCTTTTTAATATTGCCTCTAAGCAGGCACTGGGTGCCTGAAATGTTGTTCAGAGTCATTACCCCCTTCTACTTTGAGCACAAAAGCAAATAACCATTTGTGGCACAGTTATTTGATAAATAGGGRTAGTCTGTTTACGTATTGATAGATGGCTAATTGCTTTTCTACTTACTGGTAATAGTTCTTTTTGCCTTTTCACGTCTTCCTCCAACTCACTGGCTCAAATTATCTCTTTCTTGTGACAGGGACTCTGAAGACCTGTAACTTCAGAGAGCATTTTTGTGGATTGGAAGCAACTTTGTCATACCATATTATTAGGTAGTAAAACCACAAGTATTAGTCATAATTTTTCATGTGCTTAATACCTTCCTACATTTTTCACCCCTTCCCAAATGTCTYCCATAGTATTTTGCCTTAAATAACTACTTCCTTGTTTAAARTAYTTATTTGAAATATATAACATGAACAGACTAAAAATGTTTGTGATTATATTTATTGAAGTTCTATACTATAGGCTGATTATTACAGAATAGAATATTATTATATAGAATTATAGAATATTWTTACTATTCTAATTTGTATGTAGTACTTATTCATAGCATAAATACAGTTTTGGTCARTTTTTCCATGAAAAGAGAACAGCTCATTAAAAAGCTCATAGAAAAACTTTTGCAGTGACATAAAATTTAACAAACACCAGAGAGAAACGCTAATTCACTTTGCTGTTCAGAGGAACTGCATGGTGTTTAATTCTCATTTAATGGTGTTTAGAGATATTGATTGAGCACAGCCTTACTGTTTAACAGGGGCATCTCTGAAGGCAGCTGTTGTTCAGTGTGTTTGGCCTGCAGTTTTGACACAGAAAATGTTCAGTGGTTGCCTCACCAATTTAAGTAATTTAAGTAGTCAGGATGAACACTGAAGTGTGGAGTGGGAAGGACAGTCTCTAGCTCTAACAGTTTATCACTGCTAGATAATTTTTCAGGATTCAAATAGTCTGTCACATCCCAGCTAAGAAGTGACTAGCTTTGCAAGGCCATCCATGCCAGTGTATTGCTGTGCTGATGGTGAAATCCACACACAGACGATTAAGGACTGATATCTGTGTGTAGGGGAAGATATCATCTGTCGAGGCACTAGTAATGATGAGTTCTGTGATAATCTGACAGACCCAAGATATCTGCAAAGACTTCCTGGAAATGAAATGCAGTGTTTAGTGGCCCTAAAGAGATCTCAGATAGTCTGTGATTCAAGAGGGGAAGGTCTCTGCCTCGTAGGCATGGATGAGTGTGCAGCCARGAAAGTGCTTCCCAGAGCAATGGCAGGGGGCAGGGGATTTTGGCAGGGGTTTGRTGGGAGCTTAGCTGTCTTACTACCCAACTTTTAGGGAGCCCACAGGACTTTTAAGTTCTCTTATTGTTATTTAGACATAACTAACAGAAACAAGTCCTCCTTTTCCCCCTTCGTATTCACTATATATCTGGCTGAGGGACAGTACAAAGTGCATGACATGCCTTCTCAAAYAGATATTTTGTAAAATACACAGTAATTTGAGCTAGTGGAAGGTACATTTTTTGTTCTAGAACAYGACAAAACAGCTTAAAAATGTCTTCTGGTGATTGATATGAAATTTTCTGGGGTTTATTGTGTTTTCAGTTTCTCATGTTTTACTAATGTCATAGAAAATAGAAGCCTTAATGCTGTTCCAGAAAAGATTTCCATATAGAGTCCCATAAAAAGTTTTTTAAAACATTTCACAATATGGAAAACGCTTCATCAGTCACATGAACCAAGTCCACCTCCAACATGTTAAATCTGAAYAGTATCTGAACAGTTCCATGTCTTGCTTTTGACTAACATTCATACCATCAGGAGTCAAGATATGAAGAAGTTCAAATTCTAGCATAAATCACAAAATGCACAGGCTGTTAAGTGCCACGCCTAAATCAAAACCAGCYTTCACATATCAGTTACTCTGGTACTCCACTTGATACACTATTTGTCCCTGCTCTGCCAGCTCTTAATAGTTCCAGAAGGAAAAGGAGCAGAAAATTCTTGAGAAGCCAGAAGTTAATGCTGAATATAGCAACATCAACTTAGGTCTTTGGGGCAATTTTTTTTGTCCATTGCTTTCTTTCTGTAAAATGGATATCTCCATTCTCAATTTTTTGTCTCTATCATACTTAAAAGTAAATGCATTTACTTTTGACATTCACTCACTGTAGGCTCATTGCCTGTYGCCCACCTCCTGGTACACCTTTGTAGGGTGACACACCTTGAATATATTGCAACATTGTCACTGGTGTTAAAAACTCTTTGTCTAATCCCCTTTTCTCCATACCTCACTTTCCTCAGGCCCCTGTCTTCTGCCTTTAAACAGCAGGCATGGACTTGCTGTCCCACACACACACTACTTGCACTCTGTTCTCCACACCATCCCAGCCTTTGGACTGCTGCTCTTGGTTTCTCCAGTTCCTGCCTGCCTGTTCTGCAATCCTCTGCTGAGGCTCCACTTATCACCAATCATCCATCCATCCATCCATCCATCCATCCATCCATCCATCCATCCATCCATCCATCCATCCGTCCATCCGTCCATCCGTCCCATGCCAATGTCCCAATGTCCCTCTGTCCCCTGCCCCCCTGTGGAATGCAATGGGTGTCCTTAGCTGCAGTTGCAGTTTCCTCCACCGAGCCCTCCTCTCCTGTGTGGCAGCTCAGCCCCAGCTCCCCCATGGCCCCTTGGCACTGAGCTGCAGCTCGGGTTACTGCATGTTTCCCAGCAGGGAATTAAGCTCCTCAGAGGCAACGCATGCCAGATTTTTTTCCCACTAACAGCCCATAACTCTATATGTATGATCCTCGTCAGATGGGACTATAAATACCTGAAATACTGGACAAACTTGTACGATCATTTTTGGATTACATAGCCTACAGGATTAGACTTCTTGCAAGATTTCCAGAACTTCCTGGCTGGCTGAGTGTAAATATTTTAAAAATAACATCTTACAGWATTCCAGTGTTTCTGCTTCCTCTATTGGTCAAAAACAGGAAATGCAGAAGCACGTGAATCTCAGGTTTTACTAAACTTCAGAAAAATAGATTCAGAGAGAGAGCACTTTAAAAAATAAAGGACCGGATTAGAAGCCAGTTTCTATTTTCACCTAAACCATTTCACCCATCTGCTTTAACCATCCTTCAAAAACAACACAGACCGGAGTATTTTGCATATTTGTAATGTCTGACAGAGATAATAAGCAGAGAGCAGGCTGGTTCCAAAATAGGCTCGTGCTCCTTGTGTAACCTGGTGAGTGAACATCCTGACATGCAATTATTTGTTTTTTCTCTCCTTACTAGTGCAAAACATTTGAGTAGCCAGGTTTTAATTTATTTCCATTTACAATGTTACCTAAGGACATTTCTTATCTGAGAAAAGCATTACCATTCGAAAGAGCACTTTCCCTCTTTTAATAGCTGCCCGTCCAATGCTAGTTACCTTATTGCATACATAAAGTTAGGAATGTTTCTTCTCATGTGTATCACTGATCAGYACTGAGTTTCATCTGCCATTTTATTGCCACTTCCACAGCTCTAAAAATTGAGCACCTAACCTTTACCTTATCATTTATTCCTCTGAAAATGCATTCTGCAAGTCTATCAGTTAACCCTTTCCCCTCCCTCTCTCACCATACTACAAGCTCAAGCGCAGTACCACCATGAAGATATTTGCTTGCAATACTTTATCCTATTTTTTTCCAATTAGCCTAATGAACTTTTTTTTTTTTTTTGTATTAAAGCTTTAGAATTAGGTTTTCCTCTTTTTATTCTCCTTTTTTAAATTTTAAGGCTTAAATTTCACAGAACTTGAACCTTCCTGTCCTGTTGCCTTTTCTGACATAGGATCCAGCCTCGGTAATTTATGCAATGTGGACAGTGCAAAACCAGGACAAAAGAGAAGCTCTGCAGATGTTACAACCATTTTTGGTTTTGTGGTTATAATTTCACTTTCTTCAAACCAGAGAATATTTCAAATCAGACACTATTTCTGCTAAGTTTTTGAGGCATGGTTCAGAAATTGCCTATTCTCTACCACCTGCTACAGGAAAAGGACATTAACAAGAATGTGTTCAAAACTCAACTAAAGATTTAATGGAATTTGAATAAGGCAGTGTTCCCTTGGCACTTTTCCTGAAGTTGATTTGGTACCAATAGCTGTTTGGTTAAAGTCAATTAGTATAGCAGTTCACACAGTGCAGGCTGAGGACATTGCTTTCCAGATGTGCTTTCTCACCTTAGAACAACTGGCAACTCAGTGACTACTGAGCAAGTGGTGACACCTCTGTGTTTTCACGTTTATGGTCTGTTTTGGATCAATGTGAACATCCACAACATGCTGTACAAATGAATAAGAGTAGCTTATGAACTGAGAGGAAAAAGAGTGTCCTTTTGCCTTCTTGTACTCCCATTTGTTTATTTCATGTGTTCCCCTCAGCTGCTGCACTGTGAAAACCCTTGAAAATGATCCACATCATTTGTGATTTTAAACATTTCCATCACATACCACTTAGTTATCTCCTCCTAGGCCAAGAATTCTAAATCTATTCCTAGTTCCTCCAGCATGTGTTAAATAGCCCTTCCCTTCCCTTCCCTTCCCTTCCCTTCCCTTCCCTTCCCTTCCCTTCCCTTCCCTTCCCTTCCCTTCCCTTCCCTTCCCTTCCCTTCCCTTCCCTTCCCTTCCCTTCCCTTCCCTTCCCTTCCCTTCCCTTCCCTTCCCTTCCCCATATTTTGTCTTGGTTTTCCCTGGGGATAAATGAGCAGGGATCAATGTTGCTCACAGTTTTTGAGATGCCCATACACACGGGTTGTTAAGCAGCTGAATGATCATCCTGGTATATGGGAAGTTACAGGATTTGAAGTCCATGYCAATCACTTTGTATATTTTTAATACCAACTTTTCTTTAGCATTTTATTTCTCAGACACTTGGTGTTGTGAACTCCTCCTGAAGCTCGTCACATGCAGTTTGTTTTTCCATTCCCGAGAAACTCTGACCAACAATATGCTTTGATACTTTGGCATCCACTGCTTTKCTAAATAATTTACAAGTATACAGTAACTTACAAATAAGTTTCTGTGAGACTTGACTGGAAATATTATTCTGTTTTAAAAATTCACCMGTCATTCACAGGCTGTGTTTCCTAACCTTTAATCATAAGAGGGTAAAACTTTTCCTACCACTTCTTTCATGTCAGCTTAATTCTTTAAGAGCGTCTGTTGAGCAATGCCGTTGAAAATGAAAACCAACAATTTATCAGCTGACCTCCTCTGTGCACGTACTCCATGGCTTCTCCAAGGGACTCCAACACATTTGCGAAGGATGGCTTCCTGACCATGTGTGCAGCACACACACAGATCCAATCCTGACCCTGTGCCGGGTGAAAATCCGGTGCAGACAAAAGCAGAACCTGCCTTTTGAAAACACAACAGAAGGTATTTGTTGCAGTGTTAGGTGCTGGTATTTCAGAGGTGAAAATATGTGTTAGTGATAGTGTTCCTATTTGAAARTTGCATTAATTGGATCACGTTGGAGAGATGTGCCTTCACCAAGAGACAATAGTATTGAACAGTATTCCACAGTCAACAAAAAAAATCTACATGGAAATACAATTTTACTAGACTATCAGGCCTGAACTTTTTAAAAAACTTGTTAATCACCCAGATATAAAACAAACAAAAAGAGYGATCAAAAATAGACAATATTTAAGTAATTAATAAAATGYCYTCAAAAGAACCTYACAGAGCTTTAGCAAACTTCTTGCMCATAGATGCTCTCCTCTAGGCATGGTACAAACATCTGAACATGAATTCAAATGTTAACATCTTTATAAATATTAAAAGCACCAGCAGAGTTTTGAATGAAATGTTTTCAACCACCAGGCAAGGTTTTTTTTTTTTTAAAAAATATATAATAAATGCTCATTCTTACATAATTGATGGCAGTAGCYAATATTGGTCTCATTATTATTGTCATTTAATTATAGTGCAATTCTCTCCAATATTTTTTCAATGTAATTTAACAAGTTATATGTCATCTGATAGTATTATAAATTGTGCCATTACATAAGCAATTGACAGCTCTGCTGTTTTAAAAAACATTGGCTACCCAACAGGATAATTTATACAGGTGTGAAAGAAAGTCCAAATGCAAAATGCATCTTGGCTAAATCACCGCAAAAAAAAAAAAAAGTTAAGGAGAAGGAGTTCTTCAGCTACAACTGCATTCTGTTTTAATGGCTCAGGGAACTAGGAAGTCTGGAATTTTTTGTTAATTAATATTAAGATCAGAAGGGTTGTCATCTCAACTCATCTTCCAGTAATGCCTACCTACAAATGTCTTTTAGGAGTCCTTGTGTATCACTTATCACCCTACTAAAGAAAGGGACAACCACTGATAGTGATGCTACTGAAGTGYTCTAAACTTTGGTGTCTCTGGTCCAAGCTCCAGCCAGGGAAAAGGTTTCTGGTGGCTTTAAAGGACCATAGATCAARGCTTCTTAGAAATCACAGAATATGTAAGAAACAATGTTTAGAAACACACAAGTGTTTCTGAGCTAGCCAGAGAGACAATTTCAAATGGAAACCTTTCTTCCCAGATCAGCTGCAGACTTATCTGGGGCTATGCAAAAGGACCTTTTGTGACAAGAGTTTCATTCTGTGCCAGGACTAAAATACAGATATTTCAAAATTTCTCACAAGGAACTATATGAAAAACACTAAAGATCACTCATAGWACCCCATTTTGAAGTTAATGTTGGTATTTGTGCTGTAATAAATGATCTGTTGTATTAGAGAAAATACAATACATAAGCAAAAACTACTTCCAAGTGAAAAGCCCAACAATGTTAAAATTGATTATTTTGACATTTTCTCCTTTCTTTCCTTCGGAAGAAAATTCAGGTGAAATTAAGTTGAATGTTTGCCATGTAATTTTATTTCAGCAGCACCATGACTTCCCAAGGAGGTAGCTCCTTACAAATCCTTTTTGCCAGTTTTTGGCATCCCTCTTGGCTCACTGATGTCCCTCTGTCCCAGACTACTCTGGATGGCAGCAGCCTTCCAAGTGAGGGGCTGGTGCTCCCTGCCTGCCAAGCTCACAGTGATGTGGCTCTGCTTTCTCATCGACATTTGTGCCTTAGGGCCTTCACTGAAATTCGCACTCAGAACACCCACTTCTCCTGAGAGAAGAAAGCAGCACTTCACAGTAAAAGAGAAGAGAGTGGCACTTCACAGCAAAAATAGCCTTGCTTCAAAAACAAAACACAACGAAAAGTGCCATCCTGATCTTTAAGAAAAGCCTGGAGGCTCTCTCATCGTTTACAGGGCTCAGAACATTAGGKAGAACTTCATGTTCCTGCGACTCGCAGGAAAAGGCAGTGGTGTCACACTCACCTTCCCACTAAGAATAACTGACACGTGAAAATAAACAAAGCCCCACTTTGCCTGGTATCTTTTAACATCGAGATGAATGCTTGTGCAGTAGGTGGTAAGCKGCAACACATCATATTTGATATGAGAACACTTCACTTCGTGGGGACTGAGACAATAACGCTATGCAATCACGTCTCTAGGGTCTAATTTGACTGCAAGATTTAAATAACAATCCTATATCCCACTTGAATGTTTTCTGCTCAGTGGGAATGTGGCAGAAACTTCAAAGTTTGGAAAGTACATGCAAAAGCTGCATGCTCACTTGTCTCCTTAGACATCTGGAAGAGTCTCTAATAATACGGGGCCAGTGTAATCAGGAGCAAAATTTAATTCTTAATATATTGGTCAGGAACTTTTCAACACCCACATTTCTGCCAGTACTGAGAATTTTTACAAGCTGAGGGCTAAACAAAAATTGCTAAAAGCATTTTTTAAATCATCTCACAAGCCCTACAGGGTATTATAGTTCCACACACACAGTTGAAACAGGCATTCATCAAATACAGGCCAGTTAATTTTGGAAGTCCTGAGAAGCTTAAAAAAGCATAGAGTGCTGCAGTMATTTTGCTTTTGGAGTATATCTCCCTGACTGTGTACAGGGAAGCTGTACTCATAGTTGAGGGGAAGCTGGATTCATAGTTTTTTACTAACAGCTTCTTGGGRAGAAGGATAACAATAAAATTAGTCAAACAGAATAGCTGAAAAAAAATTAAAATGAGAAGAAACATTTGTAAGTGTAAGCTTATCCAAGGAGTACTGTCTGTTCTGCCCTTTGGCCAGCCTTGGCTTACCTTCAAATGGAAAGAAACTGTGTGAACGCTGAGTGAGCTAACAGCACGTAGTCAAACATATATTTGAATTGGGACAGTTTATRTGGAATTTTCAAGTCGGAATAAGAAGCAAAGTGATTTGAGACCTCTGGGTTAGTTCTGATTTTTTGTCATCTATTTCATAGTATCTTTCTTTTTGCGTGCTGTAAAAATGAATGCTCACGTGAACGGATATTCAGCAAATTATGTTCCTGCCCTGCTTTGGATAATCTTAAAAAATTGTATGAAGTAAGCATCAACTTGAAATTGTTCTCCCCAACTTAAATTTTATTCAGTTTTCCTAGCAAAACATCCTATATCAGACCCCCATTACTCTTGTATTTCTCTTCTGAAGTTGTCTGGATTCATTTAATACCAATTATGAAGGATAAAGAAAAAAACCAAACCTCTTAATTGCAGTGTAAAACGCTAACACCCATCATCAAAACTGTTATGGGCCAAATGAAAATCTGGTTATGAAAGACAAAAATGGGTAATCAGCTAAGTAGCTTGAATTAAATGACAGGCCTTTGGAAAACGTTGCAACTAATATTTTACTTGTTACTGTAGAACAAATGTTCTCTAGTAATAAGAAAGAAGCAATGCAATTGGGTTTTTTGATCATGTGGAATGATGAACTAAGAGACTTGAATTAGAATTAGACTTTGAATTTATTGAAGTCAAAAACGTGAGAGTTTGTCTTCCAAGMCAAAAGTGGGAACAAACCCTAGATGCATCAAAAGATAGTGCCATATGATCAAAGAACAGAAAGTATAGTAAATGCAAGTTTAAAAAAAGAGAATATTTTGGCCAGTATTGGTTCATTAACCTAACCTTGAAAGTTTACAGCATTTTAGAACAGGTTTTGRAGGAACAGATAAATAAGGACATGGAGGTGAAGGAGCTGTTGTATATAGTGCACTATTGGATACAGCACAGTAGGATATGTAATAAAAGAAGGCAGATCTAGGCAGACCASCTTAATAGCTTCCTTTGATAAGATAGCTGATTTTCTAGACAAAGGAAAAGAAGTCAATGTCATCTATCTAGTCTTCAGTAATACGTATGGTATGGTGCCACATGGGAAATTATTTGTTAAGCTTGAGAAGATAGGGATTAGTAGAGGAATTGAAAGATAGGTAAAGACTGTCTCAAGGAACGACAGCAAAAGATAGTGTTGAAAGGAAAAGTAACGTCAGGGTTACCAGTTAGCAGTGGAATTCTTTATGGATCAGTCTTGGGTCTGATCTCCTTCTTATTTCTGTTAAGATCATGACACAAATATTTGGAACGTGGTGATACTGCATAGGTTGGCACTATCAATACACAGGAGAGAAGGATATCATGCAGAAAAAGGCTGGATGACAGTAGGGACAGGTGTAATAGGAAAGGGATGAGAAGCAGTATTTTGAAGATAATGAAGCTAGTCACTTATTCTCAAATGAAGATAATGCATTTGGAAACTAATAACAAAAATTAGGAATCAGTTAGAAAAGACTGAGCTAGAGGGGGACCCCAGGTTAGCTGCCTGTCACACCACAGCTGAGAGCAAGCAGTGAGACACTGCAGTCAAAAAGRGCACACAAGGAATGCGTCAGGAGCTGTATTTTAGGTGAATAGAGGAGGACTAGCTCCATTATAAAAATCTCTGCTGAGGCCTCACTGTAAGTGTTAATACCATCTTGTTAAACAGCTTCAGGCAAGATAAATCAAAGCAGGACCAGGTGTGGAGAGGGCTAACCAAAATTAGAGAGAAAATAAAGACTAAACTGGAGAGGGCTAGCCAAAATTAGAGAGAAAATAAAGACTAAACTGGAGAGGGCTAACCAAAATTAAAGAGAAAATAAAGATTAAACCAACTACTCAGTCAGGATACCTATAAATATGGAGGCAGTCATGAGAAAAAAAATACATGTACCTAAACTCACATTCAGGACATAAGCACCAGTGGTAGTCAGYAGTCAGGGACCTCTTTTGGAGCCCTGCCAGTGGTCATATATTGGCCCAAACCAATGACCCTCATCTCTTGCTAACCACACACCACATTCCACACCAGCCTTACAAGGTATCAGGTTTGTACTCACTGGTATTACAAACTCTAACCTCTCTCAGAGTTACACGACATTATAGATTATCTAAAGAATACGACATTTAGATTATCTAAAGAATCTCATTCATCTTTCTCTTAATCCCAACCTGCATGCTGATGTTGTAGGCGATTGCCTATTAAAATGGCCCAATTAGTGCTTTGGAAGCATGTCAGCAAGGTTTCAAGCCTTGAAATAGGATCTTATTACTTCACGATGGCCATGTGCAGCCTAGCTTCTGAAAAACAATTCTGCAACCTYTAATAAGTTAGAAAGAGTGCTGTAAAAATGACCCTGGAGAACTGTCCATAAGGCTAGTGGAACAAAAGCACTTCTCCCATGTTTTTAAGTATAACCCACCAAATTCTACTGGAGGAAGAAATTAACTTTTCTGCAGAGTCTGCAGACTCTGCAGAAGACAGATACCTATCCCTGACAGCTATAACATCTGGAAGTTCTGGACCATATTATGTTATAGATTTTCAGATTGTTTTCACTGATATGGGAAATCCAAAATTGCTGGTGGGGTGTATCCTRTTGTCTGTTACACAGCAGTGGGTGAAAGCAGGTTTGGTGTAAAATGACTGAGTTAGTGTTTACTTATATGGATGTTTTGCCATATTAGACAGGTACCCCCAATGTCTGTGTCACTTAGAGGTTAGGTTTCTGTTGAAATAAGCAGTCACATATAAGTATTTTCTTTCCATTTAATCACTGTAAGCAGAAGTCCAGATATCCAGCTTTTTTCCCTGCCATTCTCTCAGCCGTATTTTTTGCAAGTTAAGAAATCATACAGAGATAATTAATAGGCTATAAAAAAAAACTAAAGACTTAGGTTATCATTTCTCTTGTTTTAAAGATAAGCCATTGCAAAGGAAAGGATGGGAGTGCAAAGACAGCATTTCAAGAGAAGTGAACTGAGATGACATMCTGTGGAAAAAAAATATGCCTTTTAGGCATGAGCTCAGTTAAACAATCCTTTAAGGTAATTTTGTCAGAACACCAAATTTTACAGCAAAATTAAATTGGACAACAATAGCTTGTCATCATTCAATGAAACAAGCCAGGAAAGAGGGGAGCTCCAATATTTATCCAAAGAGGCAGCTGTATTCAATGGATTAATTTATAATAATATTATTTGGTAGCAAGGAACTTACCATGGCTGAATGTAAAAAAGTATTTTTTGATGAGTTAAAGAGATTAAGAAAAATCAGGCAGATTTTGACAGAGAATGGTGTGTAAATGAGAGGTGCTATCAGTCTGAATCTGGCAGCTCCATTTTTGTTATGGTGAAAAATATCAGTATTATTTACTAAGAAGATTAAGACTGAATTGGAAGAGAGGCTGGTTGTTTGGAGATTGAGATAAGATAAAGGATTTTACCTTCTATGCACAAGCCAAATGCAATACACACAGGACTGTTATCTCCAGCTCAGGCCTAGCAGAGGTGTATTAAGATGTACATTGTAATTACCAGTGGCAGGAGTAGATTTCATAAAGGCTATTTTAAAATCGAATAAAATGCTGGCCTTTAATTATACAGCTTTGAAACATTTTTCTTAGTTAATTGCAACAGGAAAAAAAAATCCACCTAATATTTGAAACTGATTCTTGCAGAGAAAACACAAGCAGAGCAGGCAGTCTTTGCCTGATCTGCACTTGTTTTGCTGTCTGGCTTCATTCTGTGATTTGAATCACAGAGACAACTGAGACTGCTAAACACCTTCCTCATTTTCCCCCTGTTATCCAGAAAGCAAGATTAGCAAGGATTGGGGAAGGTGGGGGCTGGAAGGAGGGGGGAAGAATAAATCTCCCTTTCATGACATAATTAATTAGTTCCAAAAATGAGCTATGCACTCATGAATCTCTCATGGCTGGCATCGACAGTTCCAGCTCTCAGTACTCCCAGTGGTGTCTGCAGGGTTGTGAGTGGCAATGTTATTTTTACCACTGAGAAGTATCCAAAGGAGGAGAGCAAACCTAGTTGTATTTTYAGCAAAAAGTCTTTTTGGACCTGGGTTGGAGCTCACACAAGACTGATGGTGTCAATAAGAAGAAACCAAGCTGGTAGTTTTTGGGGGAATAAAAAAAACCCTGAACTTCCTGTCTACTAGAAGATGTTGTTATTGTCATATGCCCTACAACAGCAGTATACCTCACAACAATCTTCTTTGGGTCTTTAGGTCATTCTGTTAAGAAGTGAGGACAGGAAGGAACCTCAGGCTGCCCAGGAATCTCCATGGGGCACTGCCACAGTGCAGTGGGCTTCCTTTCCTGCTTCTACTAGGAGGAATATCACCACATTTTAGCTCTTACAATAGTGATCAATTGCTTTCCCACTGTCCCACTATGGGGACCGTGTCTATGTTCAAAAACCTTGCAAAAGCACTTCCATGTGGTGGAAACTTGAAGTTATTTTGCAATTTCCATTTCCACAGCAGAAAAAAAGCCTACATTATATCCACAACCCTATTTCTTTTTTWAAAAATCCACCATCATAAGCATATGTAATACAACAAGCATATGTAGTCATTAGCAAACTCCTCTGTGGAGTTTACTATTCATGTTACTAAAGGCTAATAAACACCCTTAGACTTGACAGTCCTGAAGAATATATATGGGGTTGTTTTGGTGTTACTTTTCTGCTGGAAACTGTGAAGGCTGCAGTTACACAGCTGGCTTTTCATGCTATGACTGCTATAAGCAGCTAATTAAATTACTACTGACTCTATTGCTCAGTGAGTTGCTTTTGGTAGTGCTACTTCATATGACCTTCAGTTTTGCTGTTTGCACAATGTTACACAATCTTGCCCAACCATCCTGGTACATTTCCCTGTAACAGTGGTGAAAAATAGGATGAGATACTGATAAATTAATAATTCTATCATGAAAGAAAAAGAATTGTGGGAAACCACAGTATTTTCAACAAAGACACAATGCAGATAACATTCTCCTAAAAATCCATTCATAATTCACTAGCTTTCTAAGGCAGTGTCCTGTCTACATGTTGGGGAGTCCCTTGTAGTGCTCAAAATAACTGCATCTCAGAAATCAGCTGCTAGGAAAGCTGGGGTGAGCACCTCTATGGCTCTTGCATAATCCCATGGCTTCCTCCTTCGATCTACAACGTTCTGTTTCTCGATATCTGTGGGAAGAGATCCCAGAATATATCAAACCACATGATCTTTTTCCCTTTGTTTAGAACTAAAAACACACATAGCCATTAAAGGCAAGACAACAGTTACTAACAACTCAGATACACTGATCAAATCCAAGCAATGCACCAGCACAAATGGAGTAGGAAAATTTTTGTGCAATTTTCCCTGAAGGAAGCTGGACTTTGGGGTTCTGCGTACAATAGCAATGCTTGGATGCATTGTGCCACACTGCTGTGGTCTGCTAGTCTCAGAAGAGGTTGAGGTGCTAATTTGCAGGCAGAAGCTACAAATTATAGTCATTTGGATGTGTCAGAAATTTCACCAAAGACTAGTTTGAGTCTACAGGATGCCATATTCAGCATTTGAAGGRTGCTATGAGTCTGGTCTATGTCTTGGTGCGAGTTTTAAGTCACAATTTTTTCTGTCTGTGTTAATGGCAAAATAATTTCAAAACTATTGTTAGGCTGCAGGGGACCACTGAAGGCAACTTCTTTTGTTAGTGGGTAATTCATTTCCTAGAAATACAAACTGTGCATCAGAACAGTCAAACTGTTCTCTGATCCACCTTGCTCCTGGGCCAGTGCAGCTACTTTCCCCTCTCCTTTTGTTTAGAGAGCAATGCACCTAGCAATGAGGTTTTGAAAATCTTACCCCCAATCAATTTAGCAAGAATCATATTTAAACAGAAGTGGCAAATAATTCATCCAGTTTCATAAATGCTCAGAACACACAAGGTCCAGATTCTGGGCCGTAGAAGCTCACTTAAATCAACAAAGTGGTGCTCTTGCTCTGTGCTTCGAACCAGTTTATTCTGGAATAAAACTACTGTATACTGATAGAGCAGGATCTGTGAGACTTGCTCACAGTTCAACTTTCTTAGTTATTGGTAGCCAGGAAGTGTAGAAAATTGCAAGTACAGTAAATACTACATTCTATTGCAAGTACAGTAAATACTACATTCTATTGCACGTCCATGAACGTAATGTTAAACACAGAAATGTTACATTATTTTTGTAAACCGGATAAATTGTACTATAATGTGTTTTTTGGGAAATGACCAGCTAGAGAACAAATGCATTGGTTCCACGCAGTTACCAACAGACTTCTGGCAGTGTAGAATATGTTTGGTTTGCTTTTAAAAGCAGAACTAAACCACAGAACTTTACAGTAGTTAGAACCATAAGCAAGAAAACATGGTGAAACCAAAGGCAACTTATATTTATCATCTGTGTTTGCTTTTTTTTTTTTTTTTT
>NW_026623449.1:140358-160865 GCF_030028575.1 Malurus melanocephalus | reverse complement strand
CCAAAATGGCAAATTTCTTCAATTAGAAAAAAAGTCCAAACTCAAATAGTAGTTTTGCTGATTAGGGGTAACAGAAAGTCGCTGATGGAACTGTAAATAAATGAATGCTGTCAAGAGATGTGCACTTCCTGTGTGGTGCTGAGCATCCATTGCATATCTTAGGGTGCTTGGAGCATTCAGCATCTTGTAAGCTAAGATCTGTAAAAGAAAATTACTTTGTTTTCCTTGGAACAGAGTTTTAGTTAGAAACACAATTATATATATGTATAATATATTATATATATATAGCTGGTATGTTTATACAAGAGTTATACAACAAACGCTGAATAAAATACATATAGGCAGATTGGTTGAAGCAATTAAAACTTCTAGTATGGTAAATACAGTAAGAATGATTAAATTCATAATCTGCATCATAGGAAGTAGATTTGGAAAAGGGACAGGTGATGGACAGTTGTATAGACATGGAAATACCTCTTAAACATAATTTAAGTCTACATTGTTTCTGGGTTGAAATTTCTAGTGACTTGCAAAGCTTGCAGTTTCAGCCTTAGCTATGCGAGTTACTTTGTATGCTAGGKTTGTCTTCAAAATTTCCTGTCTGCACATTTGGGGAAAAAAAAGAAAAAAGATATCTCAAAGGCCATAAGGCAGAAATCTAGTTTCTAACTTTGGCTGAGAGCGACAATGTTGGTCATGTCTTTGTGGGCTCAATGTGCTGTTTGGTTGCTGCAGAAAAAGAAGATTCCTTACTGTTCCAGCTATGATTACCTGCTCAGATATTATCTTGATGGCTTTAAGAGACATCCATGTGTGCAGTGGGGTGCAACTGGTTGACACAAAATAATATTTTTTCCGATTTGTTCCATGGTGACAGTAATACAGACAAGAAGATGATTTTGTGTTCTACTGCAACATTCTACCTGGCCAATAAATCCAAGATAATACAATGGATATTTACAAGGACTTTTCTTCATATATATATATATACATACATACATAAATATTTATATATATATAGTTATGTATTTTAAAGCCCAGTAAGAGAAATACAAGTGCTCGTATGAACAGATGATGCTGTTATAATAATACAATATGTAATATATATAAAATATAAAATATAATAAAATATTCTATAATATAAAATTATTTCTTTTACTCTGTAAAAATGATAAATATTTGTCAATGGTTTTTTGGTTTGCTTTTTTTTTACATGCAATTATGTGCAAATGAACTCCACTGCAAATCAGCAACTTATTATATTCCATATTCATGTGTGACACTTCTCAAGTACCATCTTTTTTTTTCTATAAATATAAGATGTGATCTTGGTGTGTACTGAGAACCTCTGACAACCAGCTCTTGGCAGGTGGTGTTCAGAGTACCTTAAAAATTCAACATTTTYCTAGGTTGCATGTCTTGAAAGGACAGAATAGATCAAATAATTCTTTATTTATGTTACTGACTTACCTGCCTCTATTTCCAGTTTTGATAAACTACAATGAGGTTTCTGGGGTACTCAGTATTCTCAAAGAATCAAAAAATAAAGAAGACATGCCTTTTCCTACCTCAGTAATCCAATTCAGCTGAGGGCTGAGCACACTCTAAAAAGGGTAGAGTGCTTTCAAATTCAAAACATTCRATCATTTATGGACTAATGTATATTTCACTTGGTCTGGAGAGTTCTCATTTAAAGCTCATAAGTGAATTGGAACAAAAAAAAACATATTCTCATTTAATTTTAGGATTTCTGTGCAAATTTGTGTGTGTGCCCAGGACTGCTGGCTATCAAATATATGCAGAGTGTATTTACAACATGCTACCTTCCTGGAGCATTCCATAGTTAGCAATGTTTCGTTACCAATAAGTAGCAAGCAGAGATTTTGCAAGTGTTTGTGATAGTTTAGATAATGAATTGGATTGATTCCATCAGACCATCAATCTCAACTCCATATTTTGCAGAGATCCCTTGCAATATTTCTTAGAAAATCATTGCACCAGTAAATTTTGGAACTCCAAACACAACTATGAGTAACATTTTAATGCAAATATTGCTATGGATTTTTTTACKAAATGACAGAAAAATAGTTCACATTTTCAACCTTGTGGGGTCCTTGCATCTTGCAAATGTGAGTAATAAAAATGCACTCAGTCAAGTGGAATAATATATAAGCAGTCACCACWTCCAATTGCTTCCCTGAATTTATGKTTCTTAGATCATATTTATCAGACATGAAGAGAACTTCAGCCACGTTCTTTGGATACCTGCAGTAAAGTCACATGCTAAAGATAAATCACCACATTGAAAGCTTTTCACTTAATTTTCCATTTTCTAATGGGCTTGTATAGATTTTGAACAACCACAGAGCAACCACTTTGCTATCCAACACTTGCAAAATATCTCAAGAAAGTGAAGTTATTGGTGCAAGGTTTCCTTTTGCTAGATGTTGAAGAGAAAGAAACGCAAATCTGTGCACCTGTACTCAACACTCTCCATTGAGCCTCAGTAATGAACAGTTTTGTTCCACTGGATCTTCATCAGTAGCAAGGAGATGGATGCACAGGGAGAAAATGCCCTGCTTAGGTTACATCTGGGTCACTGTCCTGAAAGACAAAGTTAAGGGAATACTGAGGAATCAAAGTGATTGAGATGTTCTGCTCACTTTCAACAGTTCTCCTTGCACATTCCACCCCCAAAGAAGACAAATGGATGTTTCTAGTACTAGTGACTTACTACTGGAATAGACACAAATACCTCTCCTTTTAAGCAAGCAGTAGCAGCTGCTTTGAAGAGCCTGTATCAAGGTGAAAATACTCATTTGCTTTCTCCATCCATCTTCCCCAWAGGCATGAAACTTCCCTAGAATGGTGGTATTAGAGCTTTTTGCCTGTACCCAGAGCATCAGGAACAGGCAAAAGCTGAGAAGTGCTCAGGAAACACTTTGTATGTGTTCTCCAAACAACATCCTGGCTGCCTTCCATGGGTACAGAAAGCTCAGTCAAATCTCATTGGTTTTAGCTAACAGCTAACAAGAAATTTCCTCACAATATGAAGAATTCACATCAGCGTCCAAGTGAAGACAGCTAGGATTAACCAGATGTCCACCAACCCAAATAAATCCACTCATCAGGATTTTGCAGAGGGCATAGATGCTTTAATTTGCCTATTGAACAAATTGTGCCTTTATGATACAACTAGWTAATTTCCACACCGTAATTCTATTGCCAGTGCTCTCTATTGTTGCAAATAGTGTAAACACTTGGTGTATAAATTACTGATTGTCATTTGCAAACAAAACCTTGGAAGAGGTGTTTAGGAATCACCTTGCAGTAGCGGACAAAAGATCACTGTTAAGACATACTAAACCAGCGAGAGAGCGAGCTGCTGGCAACAATTTATTTTACCTCAAGGCGTTTTGGACGACTCAGCGTTCTATTAAACACTGAGCATGAACCATCAAAACAGATGCTGCCTGGCAGATACGTCGCAGCCTAGTGCTGTTCCAGGACTTAGGCACTTAATCAGCATCTTCTAGCAGACTGTTTTTCTGAGCCGCTCACTAGCTCCATTTTAAATGAGATGAAAGCCAAATGCTTAATTCTACCCATCAATGACAGCAGAAGCCTTTCATGCCCACTGCACTCTTATGCTATATTAACTACAACAAAACGAATCCTTCCATCTCACCTAAACATCTCAGCTATGCAGTTCTGACCTTGATCCATAAATATTAGATCGTTTTCCATCAGTAACCAAAGATCTTTAAGTCAGCTACTTGAATTGAGAACTTTCTTACTTACATGATCCTTTCACCTGTTTCTTCTTACCCATCTTGCTAAGGAATCAGTTCTTACCTTCTCCTATCATTGCTTCCACTGCTACCAATATTTCAGTGAGTATGAAGTTCTTGCTGGACTGGAGCGCATTTCACAATTATCTTATTTAGATAAGAGAGTCTGTCAACCCAGACACGTTACACACCAACTAAATTGCACTTCAGAAGGTATTTATGGAAGAGACAATGACTAGATTTAGCCCTTGGTTCATTAGGAATAACRAGACATTAGGATCCATGGCTGCTGTGTGAAGGTGTCAGGCTCAAGCAGAGCATTGTTTCGGTGGGCAGTGAGAGGCTGGCTACCACCATCTTGCAGACCAGATGTGTAGTGGGCTATGAAAAAGAAGTGAGGTCAGTGTTCACTTGCTGTCATTTGCAAAGGTGCCCTTCTCAAGACAGGAAGAGGACTTAAGTTCTCTTTTTCCTTCATTTTCCTTGGGGGCTGCCATGCTTCTGCATACTGTGACAGTGCCAAAGTCGACACAGTGTCATCTTGATGAGGATGAGACAAATCCCTGCAGAGTCCAGGAAGCTTTGACTGTGAGCAATTACATTTGATAGGACTCCTGAGGGGAGGTTYTGGCTTCAGACGGTCTGACAYGGTGCTGACACAACACCTTCAGMASAKGGAGGCTGGCAGGAGCAGGCTGCARTAGTCTGAAACACACCCAGTGAAAACTTCATGGAAAGGGACTCAGTAGAAATTATTAAGACTGTCACTGGTGATTGGACAATGGTGTTTGTGCCATCTTTAAGTCAGTTGAAATCAAACACAGGTGGGTAGATCTTCTTCTCCCCAAAAAGTGTCCAAATCACTATGCTGTTTCTTGTTGCAGTTTCTGATCATAGGCAATTTAACATTTGGAACAGGGATATGCAAAAATAGATTCTATAGCATAACCTGAGGGAAAAAAAAACCCAACCCTTACTTCAGGCATTGTCTTTCATACGGAAAACACTCAAGCCTGTGATGATTCTGATTGAGTGATTGATTGAATGATTACTCTATAATGATGCTTTATCTGCTGTGCTTGTTAATCTAACAACTTGTTTACAATAGGCCCTTAGAGGTAAGATTATAAATACATAATGCATCAAGGGTGATTGTATTTTTTTTTCTAATGTGCAGAGGAATCATGTAAAATGGGTAGTTATGTGTATTTTTTCAGATTATCATTTCACTAGCTACATGAGACTTGGCCACTGAATGTAAGATCTTGAACTCTAACAGTGCCACTCAAGAGAACAAAGTTAATTGTGAAATAATCACCACCTTAAATCTTGTCTCTCTTGTGTACATATATATACACACATATATATATATTAATTTGTGCTCCAGCACACTTCTGTTGCCAAAGGTGTATCTTCTCTGATAATGGTGATAATAGGAGCCAGTTAGGAATAGCAAAGCTATTTTTCCTGTATATTAGCACTTCSATTTCTGAATAATCCTACTAGCATGATTCTGTAGTATTTACAATTTTTATAAGTACCGATTATATTTTCAAAGTCAAAGTGGGATAAAATTAGTGCATTGTACCTCRTTGTTGCTGCTTTCTATAATAGTCAGCCATACATATTGAACATTTGAGAGGTAAGAGCTTGATTCTTTAAAAAAGACCACTTACATGGGCAGTATGGGCTCTTGCTGAGGACCTTCACCATATGAATATCATGCATACAACCTAGTTAATAAAGAAAAGCTCAGTTCTGTGGTGGCACAGGAGTGTGTGGGTGGAGTTCTGGCAAATGTTTCAGCACCAAAGTCCATTCAGCAGCCAAGAAAACCATGTCTTATCATACCATTTGTACACYCCACTTCTTCTCAGGGAATAGTATCTGTATATCTGGTTTGCCAGTGTCAATAGGTGAGTGCTGTGGTTTAGCCCCAACCAAAAATCAAGCACCATGMAGCCACTCATTCCCTCTCCCCTGGGGGAATCAATGGGAGAATCAGAAGGGTAAAAGTGAGAAAAATTGTGGGTGTGGATGAGGACAACTTAATAGGTAAGCAAAACCTGTGTGCACAAGCAAAGCAAAAAAATGAATGAATYCACTACTTCCCAATGGCAGGCAGRTTGTCAGCCATCTTCAGGAAAGCAGGGCTCTGTCACATGTAACAGTTACTTGGAAAGACGAAATGCCAGCTGCAAACATCTCTCCTAGTCCTTCYTCTTCCCCCAGCTTTATATGATCGTCATGATGCCATATGATATGGAATATCCCTTTGGTCCATTGGGGTCAGCTATTCCAGCAGTGTCCCCTTCCAGCATCCTGTTCATCGCCAGTCCCCTCAATGGTGTGGTTGAAGGCAGAAAAGACTCTGTGTAAGCTCTGCTCAGCAGTACCAAAAATATCTCTCTGTTATCAACACTGTTTCCAGGCCAAATCTAAACCACAGTCCCATACTAGCCCCTACAAAGAAAATTAACTATAGCTCAAGTAAAACTATCATATTATCCAGCCTTTATTCCATATGCTTTATATCATGCTCAGGTCCCACACGATCCCATACATCCTCTTTAACTACCCCCACCCTTCTCCTCYTTCAATATGGTCAGATATCAACCCCTTCACCTATGGATCACTGCTGTGAAATGTTTGTAGAAAGTCTATAAATATGCACAAATATCCACAARATGTCCTTTGAGTTCACTTAGTTCATGACTTTGTGCTCTACCCAAAGAGAGCAGAGCTCCATCACACATGATGGTGACTTCAGGAAACAAACATCATCACTCCGAAAATCCTCCCCTTCCTTCTTCTTCCTCCAGCTCTTTATGCAGACCATGATTCATGCMRTATRGGATACCCATGGTCRGCTGGGGTCAGCTGTCCCAGCCRTGTCCTCTGCAGACTCCTTGTGCATCCCCAGCCCCCTCACCATAGGGTGATGTGAGGAAGCAGGGAAGGCCTTGGTGCTGTGTAAGCTCTGCTCAGCAGTASTRAAAATATCCCTGTGTTATCAACATCATTTCCAGCACAAATCTAAAGCACAGCCCCACAATAGCTACTGTGYAGAAAACTAACTATCCCAGCCCAAATCAGCACAGCAAGTACTTTTGGCCGCTGGCAGTGAGTGGGATTTGTGAAGAGAGTTTTCTGTAAGTCTTGCAGATCCATCTGGGAATGATGGATGACTTTCAGCAGCAAAGATTTTCTAACAAATGACTTTCCAAAACAGAGCCTTACAAAGTACTCATAGCTAATGTCAATAATTCTCTCTTTGCCAGTTTAAATATCCTTCTCAGTCTTTCACACCCTCACTGGTACAGTACACTGGCAAAATTAGCAAGCTAATGTCACCACTCCTTGTAGATAAACACATGTGCAAAGTGYCAGGCATAAGGAGGAGATTACAGAACACGTACTTCTAAGTACCACTTATGAATACAACACATGTAGCTCACGGAAATGTTGACATCATCTAAAGAGAAAAGCAAGACTTCCAACCACAGTGGATTATATCATTAGCCAAACTGGAAAGCAATCATTCTTTACAGCTGCAAGAGTCTGTGTCTGCCCTGAACCCCCTGTTTTCCTGAGGAAAATATACCACGACATTAATATAAACATTTTGACTGTGAAAGTTCCACAAAACATATGYGACATACGCATTTTAAATACAAGCACTTTGCAGGTTTATGGATTTAATCACCTCTTGCCTGAGAAAGAAATGCTATAAAGCATGGGAAAGAGGGTGAGGAGTATGGATGCAAACATAGACAATTTTCAGAATTCRCAGCACTGTGGATGGGGCTATGAGCCAATGAGGTCACTGCAGAGGCACACAAAGGTTCCCACTGGYTTTAGGAGCCCACAGAGATGGTGCTGCTCCAAGGCAGAGCATCCCTACCCCAGAGAGCTTGTAGGCAAATAGTTCAGGCAATACACAAGAGCTGGAGAACAAAAATTAGAAAACCAAAGACATGTGTGCCTGCTCTCATTGTAGGCATCTGCACCCCTTCCCAMCCCTCTCCATTTCCCTWAGAGTATTAAAAGCTCCTGTGCCARCTGTGAGCCATGGGTGTTTCCACCCTGCAGTGGTTGCTGCAGCAGATGTGTTTTTTGCAGAAAGGGCTGAAGAATGAGAGAGCCTTACAAATGTGCCCACTGGGTGTTAATTTGTGTTAAAAACAAACGGTGATGACCAGACAAGCTACTTACCAGGAACGGGGTGCAGGCTGGTGGCAGCTAGGAGGAAAGGCTGCTGCTTGGTGGATCTGAGCTTAAAGCAACAGGAAGGCATTGGGAAAGGAGGAATGAGCAAGACTGAGTACTCGAAATTGCAGGCATGACTAGGGCTGGTTTGCTGTGTGTATCAGAGACATGACATGTTTAAAAGCAAGAAAGACCAGAAAGAAAGTGCAATAGACYATAAAAGTTTAGATGAGTTTTCCTTGTTTTGCTGCCAAAAGAAAGATGAGTTTGGCCACTTTCTTGTAGGGACAAAATGGCAGATTAGTAGGTCTATGGTCACAGGAATGATAGAAGTCTTGCTCCGTATAATGAAGAACAGGAGACAAAGTAGAGCCAGAGTGAAGCAGAAGAGGTCAGTTTGGGCCATCCTGAAKATGAAGCATCTTCAGAAAAGGTGAAAGGCAGAAATGTGCCAATGATTTAAGGAAGTATGCCAGGAATGGAAAAGYAAATTTGCAATTTTCTATCAGAAAAATATTTCAAGCAGTGTTGCGTGCAATTTTTCTTCTCTAGGTGTAGTTTGATGAATTTTTTCCTCAAGGCAAAAAGATYTTTTGCTTAAAGCTGTTAATGAGATGAGTTGCTTGTCATAGAGGGGGATGTAGAAAGTRAGAGGTCAGAAAGGACTAGTGCTTTGTGGGAAAAGGGTAAAGGATATAACCTTTGTAGGGGTTAGGAGAGCTGATGCAGTGATAGCTGATGGCAGAGGAGAAAAAAAAAAAACCAAACAGTAGTTTTGCTGCATACCTTTGCAGCTGAGTCAGGCTAAAGCAATGGAGARGGAAAGGCAACCATAGGGAACGATGCACATACTGAATCTGGGTAGGTGGCTGGATGTGAAGACAAATATCAGAAAAGGCTGTGCATGGAAGTTGCAAGCATCAGTGACGCTCTTCTAAATTTTRTTTTCAGCAGGTGCAAAAGAGATGGAAGAAAAATGAGTAAAGACTGTGATCCAAATGTGAATGGCTGGGGGAGAGGAAGAACTGATGCAGCAGGAAAGGGAGTGAGAGAAGAGGTAGCAGGGAGGTAAAGTAACAACTGAAGGATGCAGGGATTGAGCAGAAAGAGCTGAGAACATGAGGGGATCACACAAGGACCAAGATGCCAGCTTGTGAGAAAGCAGTGTGGCACCTGTATCCTACAGWATGTTAAGCACAAGTGCAACTCCACTGCAAAAAATATGGTGTGAGGGATTAAAATAGGCCTAGATGACAGCAACAAGAACAGTTGTGATGAAGAGGATTTAGTAACCCAGAGTTCTGGAAGAAATATTTCACATGATTTTGAGTACAACTGAAATRTTATTTTGGTTCTTCTGCAAAATTCTCACTACCTTTATACTTCAGAGCCTAAATTAAAATCCAAAAGCCACAATTTTCATACACTTCTCAGCCCAGGAGTTTGTAGGTCTGGCACTCAATTTGCTGTTTCTCGGACAGTGTCAGACAGGAAAAAGGGTAGAAAAACCCTGATTCCTCTTTCTAAGCTTTCCCTTACCAGTCTTTTCTTCTTCAGGTTTGTGCTCTCTGTAAGACCATCCCTAATGTGGCTAATGCTGAAGACCCTTCAAACATTGTAGACAGCCTCTGCCCTTACTGGGCACTGAACAGTACTGAAAGTGAGTATTTTGTTTTTCTAGTTTCATATTGTGTTGGAACTTGAAATTTCCCAGTTCATTTTTTCTGCCTAATTTTTAACAGGCAAAGAAGAAAATTACCTGGAGTCTCTGAGGCCAGTTATTAACTGGAGGTACTCCAATCCCTATTTCTTGTCACACAGAACAATACAATTTATTCTGTCAATACATTACTTAAAACCCAAATCAAAAACCTGACTTTTTTGTTTTCAGAATGAAGTACACTTTGTATCCACTTAATTTCAGATGTTCTACTGGCTASCAGTGCAACAATTCTTCCACAGAAAAAAATCAGCTGCTTTGACTCACAATTAAAATCTTATCAAATGTCACAGAAGGTTCACACCAAGTGTTTGTATTTACTGTGCTTGATTACAGATCAGTAGGAGATAAAAAATTACTCCTAGGGCTTATATCCAAGCCATACTTTTCTTCCTAACGTAGATGTGCACAGACAAGCACCCAGGTGAAATGTTCTCATAAAAATGGAAGGGGCAGCACACATTGGCATGACAGCAACTTAACCTTTTTACCCTTTAACTTAGAGGCATACTGAAAATACATTTTGACTCAAATAATATGACAGATGTAGTCAGAAATGTTTAATACAGAGAAAATTTGGGCTGGTGCAAAGACATATTTTTGAGCTTACACCTATATTTAACCTTGTCTAAATACAGACCTTTGTATTTAGTAATTATCCATGAATTTCCCAAAGGTTTTCACTCCTTTCATAAAATTGTAAACATCAATTTGCAGAAATAAACTCCTGCTTATGCTGTAGGTATAGCCAACACAAGTTTGTGTTTGGCTTGGGACATCTCACCTGTGAAATGCTCAGTATCTGCTGCATGCTCCAGTCCTAAAATACTGGATATGAAAGTTCTCTCCTCTCTTGTAATCTGCATATGGTTTTCCTGACATATATTTCCTATACATGTAGGGAATAGGATTCACATGTGCAATGTCTGACACTTGAGCTACCACGTGAGTTACTGATTTCCCTGGAGCAAGTATATTTATCAAGTATATAGGATTCTATTTTCCTTCTGTACCATGAAGAAATCTTTTGAACTCCTTGGTATCTAAAACAACTACAGGTTTTCTTGGATAAAYGAAACTCAAAAATTCTTGAAGTGCTGTCATAATTGAGGAGAGGGTTTTAGGCAAATGATAAAACCTTGGTGTAAGATTTATTATTTTTYAATTATTATTTTTAAGTACTTTTTTGGTCACAATTATTTATAATTAGAACAAAATGTAGAGAAGAAAAGCCAGTTTAAATTTTGACTTTCCACAGCTTCATGAGAAATACTCAGCTTTTCCTTTGACTTATAGGGTTAAAATCATATCAATGAGAAACCGATGATCATGTGATAACTGACAAGTGCTAACATGATAAAATGATAGATGACTTTGTTTTTTCAAAAATATTTCCTCTGGAAAAATAAACTAGCACAAAAGAAAAGGTTAACTGAGAAAGCATAACTGAATAAGACATGCAATTTCTACATGTGAAATTTGTTGATATTTTACAAATATATCAATGCAATCCATCATTACTATTTAACATGTTTCTAGGATTGATGCTTCTAGGATAGAAGTTCTTCCTGCCTYTGGTTTTGGTTAGCAAAATTTCATTTTGCCTATAGGCAATATATATTTCAAAGTGTGTCAATTATACTTAAGACACATTAATGCATTTTTAGAGTAATTTCTGTGTCAGTGAAATTATTGCCTGCTCTCCCCTCCCCATCCCCCATTGCTGTCACATATAACTATAACCACATGGAAAAGTAATATTAGGAAACACATTAAAGATGATTTATCAGCTGGAAATAGGAAAGAGAGCCAAGAGCAGGTGATGAACTCTTCAGAACCACTGCATTAAGCTGAGACAGAAAAGGCTGCTCCATTATGTCAACTGACCTGAAATATATAATCAATTTGGACCAAGTTCCATTCTCATTCACTCCAACCTAATTACATATTATTTAAATGGCATTACTCCGGATTTCTACTCGCACAAGTGATCGTCAGAATTTGGCTTTTATTTGGCCCCACAAGAAAATACGATTGAAAGAGCCTCACAGGAACCATGACTCACTAAAGCTCCAGGAATGCACTGCTTGATCTCTTTCAAAGGAAAGGTCTTAACTTACAGTCTCTACCATTTGTTTGCACGTGAACCAATGTGTTTTTCACCAGAGTTGCTCACTCAGACAGGTAAGAATTAGAGGTGAAAGGTAAAACAAAAGAAATCCTAAATCTCCAAACTGAAAAATCAGCCCCAGGATCAATAAATGAACAGTACAACTTGTTTAGCGCTGCTTTAATATGCTCAAGGAAAAGATACTGCTTAGCAAGTAGTCTGCCAAATCCTGTATCAGCTGCAGTTTCCAGATAGAGGTAAAGCACAGTCCCATGTCGAGCACATTACGATATCTAATCTGGCAGTCACAATAGGTGACTGATGCAAGATTCTCTCCCAGCAGAAAAAGTATTTGACACAGGAGGTTACTTAGCAACATTTAGACAGAGGCTAAAATGACAATAGGATGGAAGTTTAATAAGGGACTACTAAAGGCCCAGAATTCAAGACTGACCACAATAACAGGAGGAAGTGTAAATGGTATCTTTCCACATAGCCAGGACTCCCWCAGGGGATTTACTAATCAGGAGGATAGCCCAAATCTCATCTTTGGACTCCAGCTGAATTTGGGCAGCAGTGGCTGTGATAGGAACCTGCAACAACCCCTTCAACCCAGTTATCCTAGTGAGGAACTTCCACCATCCTTTTCATCTACTTTCAGATCATCCCGGTGGTTGGTGAGAGAGGCAACCTATATTCACCCTGCACCATAGAAAAACCCCATATTTCTGATAGATTTTCCTTTCCTGGTAATCCAGTGGTTAGGCTGATCCATGGGCTCAACCCACCACCTTCCTTGTCTTTAGCTGTAGCTCAGCAATGCATGCAAATGTTCACTCACACAGTGATTAACCCTGGGAAAAGAGACGGTATCAAAGAGAATATCTTTCAATAATGCCTTTACTCAGAAAGGAAACCTGAGGATTCCTCTGCTACATTCTGTAGAAACCTGACGAGAAAAGCATTCCTTTCACACTCTGATATTCATTGGCTCAGTCTGATCTCAGTTACAAAGATGTCACAAGACCAGAGTGCCATTACGATCAATTATTTAACAAGGAGAAAAATCACAAATCTGGTCTGTGCCTGGACTCTTTTGCACTRTATGTTGTGCTGAACTGCAATAGCTTACATGGCTTAATGGTCTTTCTGGTAGAAAACCACAAAATGGCCTCCCAAAAGGTAACAAAACATCACCTAAAGGAAAGATTTTCCAAAGGCTACAAGACGTAAACAGACCTACTTTCAGGGCTAAGAATTGGCAACAGAAAGTTCAGAGCTCCTGAGGCATGCGGATTTCCTATTCAGGCACCAAATATTTAAATAAGCCTTCAAGYTCAGAAGTTTAAATAGTCAGTTTTAAAACCTGCTTTGCTCACTCCRTATGTCTGAACAACCACACAGGAAAAAATCCCTTCCACTTGAATAAGCAGCTGATCATTTTTCTGAAGTAAATATAAGCAGAACTTGAACTCAAAAGGAGCTGTATGTGGTAATCAACACATTACTCAGTGTAATGAGAAAATCATCCCTGTTTTCTAGCAGCATTAGATGATTGCATGATAGTGGTGTTACACTGTATCAGCACTAATATTTCATCTGCGTAGGCGTGCTCAGGAGCACGAAAGTTGTTCCCGCTGTAAGCATGGGCAGTGCCTGGCATTCCAGGGCTGTTAACGCTCCCGAAATATCTCCCAAGTCAATTTGCCAGTCTCATTTTTCCAATGATCCAACTATTTATCTCACATGACTAGGTCTATAGAAAGGTCCCCGAAGAGGAGAGGCGGCCGCGCCGCCCGCGGAGCGCAGGACCAGCTCCCCACAACGGTGCCCTCGCCACCACAACTTGGCTGAGCCGCCGGACAAGGCTGGGCTGAAAAGGTCTGGTTTACCTAGGGGACCGGCTCCTCCTCCTCCCCATTTTTATACTACTGTGGGGTTAATAGCTATGTCGTGTGGGGTCAGGGAAGACATCTGTGTCTCAGATAATATGCTTACGGTGATTACCACACATAATTGACTGACCTTCCCTCATTCTTTTCCTGCTGCAGGCCATGGCTGATAGGGTGAGATGCTCCAGAGGAGTTTATTTTCCATCACACACTATTGTGCTGCTGAGCAAATATTTTAGCAAGYGTTGAATGAATCACCTTTCAGACTTTAGGTTTGACAGTTAAAATATGAAGGCTGTGACCAATCTAATAATATTAGATTTTAAATCAGCTTTGGGAGAAAACATGGAAAAATCCTACTTAAAATCCATTTATAGATACCTATTAAAATCCTGGTTGGAGTGGTGAAGTCAACGTAAATTTTTTGAGAATTCTTGTTCTTTCTTTTGCTCTCTCTGCAGGCTTCCTCTCCCCATCTAACTTGGAATATTTTGAGCTCTTGAGTGTGTCTCAAAAAGTATCTGCAAACCTGTAATAAATAAATAAATAAATAAACATTTGTGCACTGCAGGAGCCAAGCTTCCAGGTAGGAACTGCTGAGGTCTAATTTAAGATCCTTACTTCAAGAGAGAATATTAGAAAACCTTTTTAGTGCATGGGGCTCTGTTATAGAAAACTATGACTGTGCTGGACTACTCTGCATAAACACGTATTTCATTTTATGGTTGACAAGAAATAAGAAAAGCCCTCTCACCATTCAAAAACAAAACAGTATTTTCCCCACTTTATATAAAGGAAGAGCAAAATTAGCTTTTATTTTCAATATAACCTTACAAAAGTAATGGAATAAATCTAAGAGGAGAGCTTTTTTTAGAATGCTGMCAAATGAAAGCTTCATTTGAAACACTCAGATTTGAACATTCTAATACTATTTAACTCTGTTTTATCTATCTAGCAATTAGTCTATCAATCCAGACATAATATACTCCCACAGGAAATAATCTTTATATATATGAATAGATGTATATGTCCCAGGTTAGATTGTGAGTGATTAAAGCTTCGTACCAGGAATATTCATCTCTCTTAGGGAGACCTAAGGCGATTCACAGAGGTGCCTGTGCAAACACACATATACACATGCACACCTACTTTCTCCCTCCTTTTCAAACCCTTTTGTCACATGAAAAATAATCTTTACCACACACCACCAGTGAGCCTTTATGGCCTGTCCTCAGAATTTCCAACTGCAGCAATTTCACTGGGAATTAATGAGCGGAATGATATGATACATTGAACAAATACATCTGTTCTTACTCCTGCGGTTGAAAGCTAACATTTGTGCAAATGAATGTTCCAGCACCACAGCCAAAAAGTGTTTCCAACCCCAGCAGCCCCTCTGCTTTAATTTGTCCAACAACATAATCTACATTCCGAGCTGCCATTTACAGAAATCCATTTGGAATTGCCATCATCTTTCAAACATTTAATATAATTCACAAAATGTAGCAACTGCTTAACAAGGAAAAATATACATATTCTAAATGTATGGGTGATCTTTAGACAAATCTCAGCATCACTTCATAATTATATACTACAAGTTTTAATTAACTAAAGCTCTGAAAATCATAATGCCTTATTAAAATGCAATTAATCCTTTGATTAAAAAACAAAAAGCACAAGTATTTACAACAAAAACACAAGTAGAATAATTACAAATATCATGTACCCATTTCTTTTATTTGGGTGTCACTTATGATGTCTCACGTTCCCTTCATTAATTCAAATACACACATTATCTCAAATCCACAGCAGACTGAGTGACAGTGGCCACCAAACACACAGCACTATATCCTATTGATTTCTGCAAATCCTGAACAATGCCATTTGCATGCTTGTTTCTGTAATAATAAAGATATGCCATTCAGAATTAAAGCACCGGCCAGACTAGTGGCAACTAATTGTGTTGTGTGTAATGAGTGCAATTTCAATTTGATATAACCCTCAGCTTTTCTTACAGCACTCGCTAAGTACTTTCAAGTCTTTGTGGGGAAATAATTGATTTTTTTGTGCTGTGGGCACAAGAAAATTATTATGATCTTTTGAATAATGCCAAAGAAAGGACCATGAATGATTTAAATTGGTATATGAAGAAGGCTTCACTGTGGATTGCAGTTTGACTGACATCCTACTAATGTAGTATCTAGATTAGCAATTTTTAAGGAGGCAGCTAATATAAAACTGGTAAAACGGAAAACATTGCTAACAGGGATTTTGTATTTGTTATTCAGTGAGGAATAACAATATGGGGATTTAAAGCATGTCAGACAAACACTATACTATTACATAATTGCCCTCACTCTTTTCTTTTATGGCACATGTATTGAAGGGTATGTTTCAACTGATAAATTACACATTTAAAATATGTAGATACAATGGTACAGTACTAGGTTATCACAGCAGCTAAAGTCCATTGGGTATGTCGGCCTGTAACTACCACGTACAAAATCTTTTGTTTTGCGTGATTGTGACAGAAAGGTTAGCAAACTTCCAAAAATTACTCTTCTGAAGAATTGAGATAATTGCCTTTCCTTTCAAAGGAAGGAAATCTTTTTCCAAAACTGCTGCCCACACCAGAGCACAAACTGCCCATTTTATCCCCTGCCCRTAAGTTTTATTTAAGAACGAAAAGTCAGAAACAGGTCTCAGCCATCTAAAGCAGCACGCCAAGACAAATTCACCCAAATCACCTCCTGCTCATAACTAATTGTGGATTGTTTCAATCTGAAATCTAACTCACTCCCTCCTTTCTCTTTCTTTTCAGCTGACAAATACATTTTATGTAGCAAAAGTGGTGAATAAATAAGGACATTRTCCACATTCCACCTTAAAATGCATACCTTCCAAATCTTATTCTTCAGAGGAGGGAATGTTGTTAATTTAGTTGGTCATAACTAAATAGTTTCTAATCTGGAGCAGGAGTCTGCTGAGAATATTGGACAGTTTAAAGGTTAATCACCATCGCCTGGTTACACAAGTGAGGCAGAACTAATTCCTCCAAAGGCAAATGGCTTGCAGTTTTATCAGCAGTGCAGATTAGAAGTGTTAATATACAGAATAGAATGGATGCTCAAGGGCCAGTTTTCCCTTATCGGCAAACTTTGCAACAGAACTCAGCTACTGCACAACCTCTGCACTTTCTATAATAAGGCCCCTCATTTTGCCTCTCGAGCAGAACTATCAAACAATCCTCCCCAAACCACTGCCACCAAAATCAGGGTATTACAGACCACAGCTAATTGGAAGATCACTATAATGAAGTAAAAGATAAAATACTTTGGCTGCTGGCCTAAAATGTGGATCAGCACAACATAGGAAGCTATCTGGCTATGTCACATTCTGAGAGATTTACATAAACAATAAACTCAAACCAACAGCCCCCAAAAATACATCTTTGTTTACAGTAAATGCAACCTAAAGCACTGGTTATAAAATCTGGGAGGATTTACATATTCAGCATTATTATTAACAGAGCAGACTCTACCAGATACACGTAACTTTATGTGTGCAGTGCAAGGAGATAAAACAAAGGTACGACATGTAAGTACACATGTTGTAAAACATTTATATATTTATGTTATTTGATGTACACTAGAATACGTTTGTTACTGCAGCACATCACAGCACACAGACTCTTGCTTGGCTTTTCCAAGGCTTTTCTATGCTGCAGGTGCTTTTTGTCAGAAAACAAGAAAGGGGAAGATTCATAAGTGTCACATGCTAGTTCCCAAATAAAATATGCTGACAGAAAATCCTACCTAAAAAGACAAGAAAAAGAAAAGGTATATATGCATCAAGGAGAAAAACAGGTGATTCTGCTCAACAAATAAGAATAGCCAGTTCAGAGAAAAGTAATATAAAATATTACAGTAATAATCTTTGTGTAAGAAGACTGAGGATAATGAGCATACATTTTATGAACACTGAGCCTGAGCCTGCTCCTGCTGAATGAGTGGGGGCTTCTGCCACTGACAGAAGTGGGCTCCAGATAAGCTCTGTAAGTTCTCTTGGAGCTCTGGTAAAACTGTCCAGGCTGCCCTCTCTGCCCTCTCCTGAGTCATCATCACATTAAAACTTTGCCCCATTCACCCTGTTTCTTTACCCCATGTGGCCTCCAGCTGAGGAAAATACTTAATTTCAGGACACCAAATACTTAAGTCCCATTCATATCTAGATTCAGTTCAGGAGGAGGAAGCAGAATATCATAAATTTAATTATTTTCCTAAAATAAAGGGCTGTTACTTTTAATATGAGGTGTGTAGCACTATAATGGAACATATAAAATCTGATTCCTTCTAAGATTGGCACAGAGAAAGAAGTTTTTTTTTTATAGAGAAACAACTTTTCCTTGGCTGTGAACCTCTAGAAGATGTATAACACTCTCATACTTCGCCCAGGTAAGCAGCAAATGGAACACACAAAAGATGTAGACAATAGACCATTCAGCCTCAAATATTACCTACTGCAATAAATATATTGGAAACTGCAAATGTGGAACTACAAAATCTTGATAGCTAGCAACAGAAAACATCTCTCACATACATTTTGATGTTCTTTAAGAATAACTTAATTACATACATGAAAGTATAACCCCAAGCACATTAGGTGTGACAAAAGTAGAATGGAAAAATTGCATTTTGAGAAGGATTTGTGTTTGGGCAGATGYACCTATCACTTAATATTTCAGAATATCAAAACACATCTGTCTAGATTCACGGTTAGTCATCACTGACTGCTACCAGAGCAAAGACACTCTCAAATCCTCACAGCTCAAAACAAACAAATTGTTGTCATTGTACCCTAGTGACATTTCTCCTCCCTTTCTAAAACTTGGGTAAACTTGAATTTTTGCAGTGCCACCCGAGAGCCTGCTGTTCTGCAGAGACTATCAGATGCATAGCTCCACCAGCTGAGGAGCTCCCTATCAGATTCAAGGCTGACACACTCCTGATCCCTCAAGGATCATCATCTTCGCTGAGGAGTTCATCTTCACTGACACAGAATCGTGCACAAAAGGAAGATGATTTGTACAGCAAGGATCATGACTATTTAAGGAACAAACACAGTAAAAATTATTTTCAGCTAGTGGTGTGTAGACAAGTCTATTAGTGGAACACCCCATCACAAATAAAACCCAGCTGAAGTTTGGCTCTGGTCTCGTTGTCTAGCTGCATTGCAGAGTTGTAACCTTGAGACGAAATTGAATACAACTTCATCACCAAGTTGATTAGATGAAAAAAATCAGGTACTGCAATGGGCAGTACCATTAAGGACTCTAAAGGACTTGCAGATTGAGAGAGACCATACTAAGAACTCAAAAAAATTCATTWAAAGTGAACACTAAAGACTGGCAATCCCCTTCCCTCATGTGGGTCCCATCAGATGATTTTACCAGGTAGAGGGAGGGTCCAGCATCAACTTACCTGTAGGTTCAAAAATTTCTCCAAMATGTTCAACTCTTGGTAAAGATAACAAAGACATTTACCATCCCTCAAAAAAAAATCCCTCCGCTTCTCCCAAAAATTAAAATTATAGACATCACCCTGAATGAAACAATCTTATTAAAATTTCTTATTGGAAAAATAGCCAGTAGCATAATCAGATGATGCCAGTGAGAGCTCATAAGTTTTCAAGAACCAGGAGCAACCTGTCAATCAAACAAGACATCCTTTGAGGGACACACTAAGACTGCTAATAGGTGACTGAACATCTCCCACCCTACATATACATTCAGAGAAAAAACCCCACAACACATTAGGAAAAACGAAGATATCTGAGAAGCAAACAGAATGAAATCAACACAAATTGATAAATTAAGGACTTTGGTTTCTCATGGAGCTTTTCAAAATAGTCCTTCTTTTTCCTGTCTATCCAGCATGAGGAATAAAATTAAAGACGGCATGGAATAAAAGCAGAGGCTACAGGGGAAGGTATCGTCTGTTGACCACAGGCACAAGTATCTTCTTTCTGCTTGTCTATGTTTGTGGACAGCATTGCTCATTGGTAGCTAGGGATGCTTTCCATCAAGATCTGGACGGATTAATCATGTCCTGGCAGGAGGCTGTCCAAAATAACCAATTAGAGATTTCTGTCTTCAACATTTCCAACTACAGGATTCCTAGAGGCCAGTGATTTGAACCTAGTGATTCAGAACAGCAGGAGACACAACTGGTTTCAGTAGGCACAGAAAACATTCACTCTGTCTAGCCATGGTCCTTATACAAACCCTGTCATAAGAATATTGAAGTGTCTTTGCTATTTGCAAGCACACAGAGACAGGAAGGTTTGTTGTATATATATCTTTGTATTTGGCTTACTTTGACATCCAGCAAATATGGGAAAATGTCAGAGTTGCATGATCCTCAGGAAGGTTTTCTATAAAATTATAAAAAATTGATAAATTTAATTTTAAAAAATTGAAGGGGAAATGTTTGAAAAATTGAGAAAGACAGACAGAAGAATTTCTTGTAGTCTGGTCTGGGAACAATCTAGCTGGAATTTGCCGCTGAATGGATACAGCATTTCATGTCTGCCTACTCCTTGGCAAGGCTGAAAAATGTCCATGGGCTTCTGTCAGTTATTCTCCTTTTATTCAGAACTGCATCGTCATTCAAAGGTAATCACGTATTTCTTTGCCTCTAGCACCCTGCCTGAACAGTTTAAGTATCTCTTCATTGAGCCCACAGGCTACTCTTTTATCAAGAGTTTATTAGTGCTCTACCCTGCCA
>NW_026623449.1:122574-140279 GCF_030028575.1 Malurus melanocephalus | reverse complement strand
TTTTACGGTCTCAGATCACAATGCCTGCCTTTAAAATAGATATTTTAAAGAAAACATGGCAATATTTTGGACATGTTCCCACTTCTTGTCATCATATAACTGCAAAACACCAGATATGTTCTAGAACTACTGTATTAATGAAGATACAGAGATAGCATTATCCCTAATGACATTAATCACTTTTTGCCACAATATTCAAATGCCCTACTTCCATTTGGCATCAGCTAGTATGTACTATAAGTTTACATAGCCTCAAGGGGAGACTGGGAAAGACCACAGAGCAGAAATGTGTACAGGGTATTTAAACACCTTGGAACTACATACATTTCAGGAAATTCTTCAGCCGTGAGTAACTAAAAGCTGGGAGAATACTTAAGGGGAAGCATCAGATATGCAAGGCTGGTTCTCTGCTCTTCCCTGCATACCCACTTATGGCTATTGTTGGAGCCAGGATATTGGGCTACACTGACCTTTGTTCTGAACCAGTATGCCTCTTATGTTCTTATTATGTTCTTATGTTAAGTAGGAAAAGAATTTAGCCTCTGGATAACACCCGGTTGTGCTTGAATTCAGCAGCAAAATTCCTTTCCATTGTTTCAGATTTGAAAAATTAATTACCAAAAAAACCCCGTGCACACACCAGCATATGAAGTTGTGTTGGTACCAGACATAGAAGATTATTTTTTTTTATTATTAAGAAGCTCACAAGATTTTTTTTCATATCTACATGGATAGGGATTTTTTCATCCTGAAAAACATGTAAACCAACCCCTGTTCCAGTCTCCAGCAAAATTCACCATTATGAAGGTATTTTAAATAGGTCTCTGCATCATCCACCTAAGAAAGGATTCAATAGCAAGAATTTCTGTGCGAATTCTCAGAGTTTTCAGGAAGAACAGTTCTGTTCATGGCCTTGCARTCTTCACCAAAATATGTATGGTTTCTTAGATCTGGGCTCTGGGCTCATCCAGACATTGGCAATTTAGTTGCAGTTCATAGAGGGCTATTGCTGCTTTATAATGTTTCTTTGAATTATGACATCTTAYAATGATATGATTTTAACTCTGGTTGTTCAGATGGAGCCTCAGCCCYCTTCATTGAAACTTTTTTGAGATGYACAGTAAGTTTTGGAAGTACTTTGAATCTCCTAGTGATTATCAAGTTCAATTCTCTCACTGTCTACAACAAATTCTGTTCCACAGATGCTACATGGAAAGGTAAGAATTCAGCTATTTCTGGAAGTCAGRGTCTACATAAACACTGTGAATAAATACTTGGCTGTGTTGAAGACAATAACTTGCATCAAGGGTCAGGATGTCTTATAAAAGGTTTYAAAAAGATACAGAAAAAGTGCAACRGGAACTACACAAACCTAATTGCATGACAGGGAATTCTGGGTCATATGTTAAAATGGACATGCAGGCATTRTTACCAGCAGCACATCAGGAGTTTATTTCCTCCACACATTACAATTWGAAGCTAGAAAGCAATCCTGCACAGCTGCTTGTTTTGGTGGAACTTTACAAACTGAGGTGAAATCAGACAAAACTCCATGTAACAGCAGAAAAAAAAGAAGAGGTTTAATTCTAAGTGTTTCTGAGCTTGGCATAGGAATAAGGAAATTAGAACACAATGAATATGAATATTTAGATTTCCTGTGCAKCAAGAGGTAAAACATCTCAGAAAAGCTATCTCTGCTGTTCATATCAACCKCTTACTCTTTGATGTTTTGTTATACAAACAGTATAACATAGATAAATATACACATAGAGCTCAAAAACCTACAGTATTTCACAACGCCACATCAAGTGAGGGATTCTTTTGATTTTTTTTTTCCAGACCTGTTCATGTGCACAATTTCTTTATGCCTCATTTGCTATAAAAATATTGGTCGATGAACAATGAATAAGTAGACATATTTCATTGTATAACCGAGAGTAAACTGTCTTTTTAGGTTTGTCTTCATTTTGCAAGCCCAAACATGTATCTTAACCTTCATAATGACTATTTATATCAATAAAGCCCATTTACTTACTGAATTTATTTGCATAATTATTTATTTACACTTGAATCATTAGAAAACCAGACACTTGCTACAGAATTTGTGAATCTGTATTTGTGAATTTTCACAGAAACTTCAAACATGCATGAATCTGATGTGCTCTGTTTCAAGRCATGTCTAAYTTTGACCACATCAKTAGGACTGCTCTTCCACTCACAGCYACCTAGAGCACCTGCTGAACTGGAGGTTTAAATACGTGGGTGGGTGGTCAGGGGAGAGACTTTCAGTTTTTGAAAGTCCTTTATGTCTGTTACCTCCTTCTCCATGAGAGGCTTAATAGAAAATGCTTAATAGAAAGTTTAAAATACAACTGATTTTTGGGAAACCCACAGACAAAACACATCTGAAGTATAATCCAGAGCAGATATTTTTTATATTTTTAGAAAGAAATAGTATCCTAAAACAAGTCCATATCCAGCTACTTTATTCTTGTCAAGGTAATTTCATTAAACAACCCCCCAGAGAGAATTATCAATATTATCTGATACTGTAAACTAACAAAATTAATCAGAATGGGAATGAGTTTTATAYACAGCAGAGAAAACAGAGAGTGATACCAAATGTTGTCTGCTGTTAATGATCAGGTCAGCAGCTAAAGCCTACAATTTGGTTAAATGTCTGGAAGGAGGAGGTGGCATTTATRTTGAAGATGGATATGATTGCAATAGTAAAATAATCTATTTCTTGTAAAAATATTAAAAAAAAAAGAGCAGGCTTATTCACCAGGCATTGCTGGTGAGCATCACTAAGGTGCACTTGGAGCAATACCTTGTTTTTTTTGCAGGGGTTCTCACAAATATTGTAAAGCTACCTGCCCCATATTTGATATTTAACAAGTAACAGGGAAATTTAGAGTTTCTTGAAGTACTAGCCATGTCTAGCTCCATTGCCATTCTGTTTGAAAGTGTATACTTTACCTGGCATTAAGACCCATTGGCTGARCTTCACATAGGTGAAGTAGAGTTAGATGCTATGGAAGGGAATGAAAGGTATGACTTGTCTTGCTGTTCATCAAAAAATAAAAGGAGCCCTTTGTTATTTGTATTGGCAGCCTGGCTGTGTGGTTAGGTTTTAAGATAGTGGAAAACTGGGAGGGAGCAAAAGAAAGCTGAGCAGAAGTTCCTAGCCTTAAAATACAAGTTCCTGTCCTTAGCTCTGTGGTGGAAGCTCTTCTCTCAAGCACAAACTACATTATTATTGTGTAGTCTTCATCTCCAACTCAAAGCACCCTACCCAGTCAGAAACCAAAATCATTTCACTGTGACAGGTTTGCAAAACAGTTTGTCTCGCTGGCATCCGCACTGGCCACCAACCAGATTCCCGATGGCATTTAAGGTTGTTGACTTAAAGCCACACTGGCAATTTACCAATGGGGGAGGGAGTTGAGTGGGAGGTACYTTTCTGCCCCTGTTGACAAGACTCAGGATGGAACATGCTCGATAATACACGAAGAGCAACTTGGTGCTGCCCACGACGCCTGTCATCGACACGGTGACTGCACCCACCCTAAGAGCCCTAAATGGCATTCTGCTGGTRAAGGGGTTGCCTCCCTCCTGTTTAAATGGAGCGGTGATAATCAGTGAGAATGCTTAACCTGAAAGAGTATATGAGATCAGGAACTTGGACTCTAAAATTCTTTCTCTCTAGAGGAGATGTCCAGAGCCAATAAAAGCCACAAAAAAAAAAAAAAAAAAAAAAAAAAAAAAAAAAAAAAAAAAAAAAAAAAAAAAAAAAAAGTAACATTTTCCAGAGATCTTAGTGCTCTCATATTATGAGGGGATTTAAAATTCCGACCAAGACCAAAGTGCACAAATATTTTTTTAGATTTGGGCCACCAAAATTTAAGATATAAAGTAGATTTTKCTTTTAGTTAGTTAAGATGTATCATTAAACTTTAACTTTTAGTTTTTGCTTCATTCTAAAGTACCTATGACAATATTTAAAGATATTCAAAAGCAAAAGGTTTGGAAAGAGGAAAGTGAAAAGTCTGTATTCCCAAAGACATCAAAACAAGATGTTTTGACAATGCCAGGAAATTTTAATCAAAATTTTTTGTCCAAATTCTCTTATAAGGAAATGACATCTAGTGTTTCATCTAGTATTTTCATACTAGATTTCATCTTTAATTTTCATTTTCACTAATTGCATTTACTTYAGTAACACAGTACAAAGAATGCATAGAAGGATGAAACAATGCACACTCACCAAGTAAAACGCTGATTTATTTTAACCTATCAGCAGAAGTGCAGCTCACTTCCAGGTAAGACTCTTATGCAGAAATAGTCAGTGGAAGAAAGCATGCCACAGAAAGTAGGAGAAGGGAACTGGAAAAAGYGGAGCCTTTTGATGAAACAGATGGAATGAAAACATTTGGCAAATATCAGTGGTGGGCTATTTTTTGATAGAGCTGTTAGGTTTCTCTAGTGTGAGAAGTCAAATAGTTTGGCTAATAGTTACACGTGTACATTGGAATCAACATACAAGCATCAAAAAAGCATTGCACCGAGGTTTTTAACCAAAGAGGGAATCTTACTAAAGCTAGCACTGTCAAACTATGAAAGGTCCAGCAGCCTTGATGGCCTCTTCTAAAGAGCTGAACTTCACCCTTCCCCACTTACAGTTTCCTCCACATGGCAGGASTGTTTTGGAGGAGCTGAGGATCCTTCCATTGGCTGGGATCAGAGGTTTTCCACCAGCAGACCTGATAACAAGAAGCTGTTCTCTACATGAAAGAACCACTATAGGAGGACAGATAATGGGAAAAGTAAAACAAAACTGACCTGGAAACACCACRTTATTCCCTGGAAGTCTTCTTTCTGCCTGGATTCAGCCATTGGGAGCAAGAGTTGAGCTGGTTTCTTTGACACCAAGAAAAGTTTTGAATTCCTGAGCATGGAAGTAAATTAAAATTGGAAARGCCATTTATAACAAAGAGAAAACTACAGCAATCCGTGCTCTGACTATCACAGCACAATTAAAGAATACTAAAGGCCTTTTTATTTCTATCACAGCAGCGCAAAATTTAAAACAATAAAACCATAAACTGCTTTTTCATAACGCCAAACTACCTTCCCCACTYTTCTCATTCCCACCTCTGAAATTCTGCTTGAGTTCATCCTTACCTTGACCTTGCTTCTGCTGAAATCCTTGYTCACATTTTAATCACTTCACATCTTGAATACTGCAATTCCTTCTATGGTTTGTCTAAATCCCAACTCTCACTAAATGTCAAGAGGTACAGAATGGTGCAGTCAGATTATTTTCTTGCTCCATGCTTGGATAAACAATATGATAGAAGGTGTGTTTATGTAGTAAAATTGAGAAGCTGCAGTAGAAGATGAGGTGATCATATATTGAACAGAAATGGCAGAGAGGCTAATATTCTCAGATATTACTGTAACACAGCAAAATAGAACATAAGTGGTACCAAGATCATGAAACTTGGAAATCTCAGGCTTCTCTACCACTGCAGACAACAAATATCTACTGAGTGCCTTTACCTCCCAAAGCAGTATCACACACTTGGTATCAAAATAGGCTCTAAGATCTTCAAAAGCATAATGCAACTGTCCTATAGGAAAACACTTTTTCTCTCTGCAGTCAAGGAGACAGCCAACCCTTCAGACTTGCTTGTCCAGCCAAAAGGTACTACATGTCATTTTGATAACTATGAAGAACCAGGGTGAACCAGGTGCCAGCAGAAGCTGAACCAGGTGCCAGCAGAAGCTAAAGCAGAAGTACCCTATGTTAAATTGTGCTGTTCCACAGTGATCCTAAAAATCAGCTGCTTCAGAAATATTTGTTATAGAAAGTTGTCCTGCTTCTCTGGGAGTCTTGTGAGTTGTTCTGCACTATCATCTGCATAGATGATAAGAAAGTCCATCAATTTCAAGCCCTGCTTGAAACTGATGAAACACCATAGCTACTTGACTTCTCTTGATTCAGTGAAAATAGCTGTTGAGTATTGCCTTGAATACCTTCAGTAGAATCAGTTTTTATCCCATATTAATCACTATACACTCAACAGCAAAACTGCTATGAGACAAACTTGACTCCAGCCTTCTTTTCTTAATTCATCCTGACTCTTACCATGTCTCTGACAAGTACCTTCTAGAACATTATGCAAAGAAATGTATCCTGATTACATTTAAAAAAAAACCCCAAAAATAATAATTTATCTCATGAGTACAAAAGAAGCCTCATCCATTGGTTCCATATCCTCCAGAATCATATTCAGCTTTGTAAGAAAGCATTTTCCTTACCTGAATGCAAATTAAAAACCTCAAAACCAACAAATAAATCCCTCCCTGAAACAGTAGCATATCTCAAGAAAGGTTGYAAATCAATGAATCAAAACAGCATAGTTTGGATGATTCAAACATTTCATTTCAGTAGTTKATAATTAATTTTATTTCTATATTATGGGCTCAAATCAGTGAAGAAAACTTTATTCTGAATCAAGAAGAAAATTTCCAAGATACAGTTCTAGGAAGTCATTTCAGTTTCAAAAATTACTGAAACCAACCTCTTGCTGAAAGAAACACACCTGCTTCCACCTCAGGAGCAGCCTTAAGAATAATAATAATAAAAAAAAATCCCAGCCAGCTGCAGCTATTTCGGCAAAACCAGTTAGGAAATCTGTTTCTGCTCACCTGTGGCTGCTCCTGCAGACAGGATGCACAGGCCTGGAAYTGGGCGGTGACCTTGCTGCTGAAGATGAAGCTGAGTGCCCTAGAGCTGGTTTCAGCTTGGTTACATGCCCGCCTAAGCCAATTTCCAATTATTTCAGGTGCAAGTTTTAGCATGTGCAGTAGCCCTCCCACTTTGTTTCCTCTCTCATTACCATATGAAGACTTGCATTAGATGCCCAGAGGCATTTTGCAAATGCAAGGATTTTCAATTACCCATCCTCTGACAGGCATCGTGTCATCTTTGTGCAGCAGCTTTACATCCGTGAATGGGGGCTTGTGCGTCATTGTTGCCAGCAATGAATAACCACAGTCACTTCCCTCTCCTGCAGAACGCTGAGCAGCAGTACCCCATGCCCTCTTGAGCAAGCCCTGCTCTCCCTCCACGAATAGTGCTGCATCTATCTGTGGTGCCCACTGTGGACAGGAATTTTTTCAGTGGTGGCTCTGCATCACTTACAGTGCATTTCGTCACTGTTGCTCCTGTGTGTGCAAATGGAAAATGTGACTATGGGGCCAGCGGTACCTGAGGGATTAATATGATTTCTCATTAATGAGAACTCTGTGATCTTTGGTATGGGATATATTTAGCCTGCTTGTTCTCTTTTTTTAGGTGAAGTATATTCTGCAACATGCTGTGATTTCTGGCCTATTGATTAATGGGTCTTTCTACCACAAGCAATCTTAATCTTTCTTAATTGCCTTAATGGCCCCATGGCCTCTCTTTTATACTCTCTGCCCACTACGTTGTTGTTGCAAATGCTTTTGTATCTTAACTTCGTGACTAGTCTAAAGACTTAAAGGAAGCTGACTGTAAAGTCTGTTGCTGTTCTTCTGTTTTCTCCTCTGTAGGTAATCTTTGGATGTAATTGTGCATATATTATAAAACTATTGCCTGGAATTCATCAATAAAGGAGTGCATTTTTTAATAAATTCCTAGTGTAGTTCTTCATTTAGTTCCAGAGATCTGTAGTGCAAACCAACAGATTTAGAAATATTGTTACTTAAATCTGAAATATTAAAATTCATGGCTAGTGTTCAAATATAGTTATGAGAATCCCAATTCTACAGTTTGTATAAGGCTKGAGCAAGTCTGCCCTGGAACTATTTGCTATGATACATAGAATAAAAGATGAGAAGTCCACAAATAAATATCTGGTTTGTGTCTCTGCTCTATCCTGGAGGCTTGTTTAGAAACAAAAGAAGTGATGAGACAAGGAACTATCAGATATTTTTATAGTACATGTCATTTAAACTGTGTGATGTGTGGGTCAGTAATGTTTGTTGGTCACTGTTTTATTTGTGCCATGAAATAGAAAGGCAGAAGACAGACCAAGCACATGACAACAATTGGTTTGCTGGCCTTATTTTCAACCTTCTCCTTCTCTACATGAAGAGGTGGAATGCCAGCAGAAATATAAGGGCTGCATGTATAATGCATGGGCTAAATACAGTATCATCACAYGAGGTTGACTCACGTAGGGCAGATACTTACAGAGATGCACCCACACAAGAGAGTAATTATAACAGAGGTGTTGTTGACATTCAGAAGTGACCACAAGCTCAGAAATCATTTCCCACAAAGCCTACTTCTACTCAGGGTGCAATGTATTTCAAATGCTTCCAGGAAAGAAGGAAAAAGTTTAAGAAAKATTTCATACAAGCGGTGACAGTAGCTTAATCCAAAGTTCTTCATTTGCCTGACACTAAGTTATAACCAGCAACTTCCAAGTCTAGATCTAGTCTAGAGCCAGCTGTGCAAAAGCAAAGGCAAAACTGTGAAGGCAGCAACTTCTACGGAGATAATTTCACTCCTCTCAGAAGGGAGAAGGTAATGCACRGTAATTGCAATACCCACAAACAGCAAATCTTTAAAACTGTCAGTAGTCCAGAAATGTGTCACTTAGACCACTGTAATTATGGGAGAAAAGGTGACATTCRGGGCTGGAAAAAGAAACATGCTTCTGGTAGAGCCTTTTTATAGGAAAATGTCACCTGTTTAAAAGCTGTTCAGAATTTTGGCAAGTTAGAAATAATCATGGCTGACATTACTTGGCAAARAGCAGATGAAAAGATCAAAACTGGATAACAGATAAAAGCAATCCAGCCCRTAGTTCCATCTTTCAATTTACAATGGCAGCAGCAATGTCAAACACTCCAAAACCTGACAACCGATGTGGTATGAGCAGGTATGAAAGCAGGGGGAAAAATGCCCAGGGGCAATAAAAAGCCCCAACAAACCATGCTAGCAGTTTGAAGAAGAGAGCAGTAAGTTGAACCCAATTAGAAAGATATAAATAATATATTAACTGCTTCCTCTTGGTAAGATATTAAATGTTGGCAGCTAAGATTTACTAAGATTTATGGTTACTCTGCAATGTTACTCTTCATCCTTTCCTCTATCATGATGTATCACATTAATGAAAGGAAACTTCCATCCTCTGAAAAACCAGGTAAATYCAGGCCTTATAAAACCTATCTAAAACAGAGGACAAATTTAGGTTGGATGTTGGAACAAAAATTATGATTTCAGATTTCTATCTAAATAACAGTTTTTGGATAGAGCTTTCTGTACTCAGTTTCCTAGAATGGCTTTTCTTGTTGATATTGGTGGGCAAGGTCAAGGGAAATATACTTAAAAACATTCTGATCCACACAACCCTAACATTAATTTCACTTGAGTCTGATTACTGGATTTGTAGGTATTTTAATTCTAGTCTACCAATAATGCAAAATTAATCTTAACATCCAACTACAGATGTCACACCAATTCTTGCAGTGGGAAAGGTTTTTTTATTTTTTATAAATTAGAGTATTTCTAAAATGTCTAAAAAGCCTTTCTGTAGTAGAGTCCACCCTGGGAACACTGAAAATTGGAGGTTTGATTTTTGCTTTTTATTTTTCCTGATCTACAGAAAACTTATTCTTGTGTTTTAATGAAGAAAAGCATGATTTTAACTTACCCACRCTACTAAAAGGTGATTGGGAAAGCAGCTACAAAATATAAAAYACTGCTTATGGCTACAGTTACCTTCTCTATCAAATAGAATGGATCAGCCCTGTATAAAACATCCTGGGAAAATGTCTGGGTGAAAAGGGAGCTCTGGCTAGGTGGGAGCTAGGATGCAGGAAATGAGGGCACAAGGAATGTGCAGTGCTCAGTGTTGAAATGGTTTTTTTGGTGTTAATTTGCTTTGTTTTTAATTAATGATAGTCTCAGGAAAAAAAAAACAAACAAAAACAACCAACCAAAAAACAACACAATTTGCGACTAGCTTTGACCTTTCTATTTATTTGCCTTCCTGGGACTTAGGGAAGGGCTGGCATTTTCTTTAAAAACAGAGCTCAGCACCATTGGATCGAGCCTCTCAGCTGCATCTCCAGATCCAAACACAGCTCTCTCTTGTGGTACTGTGTAAATCTATGGTGCAGTCAGAGCAGGGCAAGCTTCTCATCTGTGGCCATGCAGGAGAGCTTGTCTGAAAGCTTCTCTTAAAGCCTCTTCCACAGGTGAAGCACATTTGTAAGGAGGACCACAACTACAGTAGAAATTGGATAGTGACAGTACTAAGTCCTGGCCTTACTTGAAGTCAATCTGTATATTTTCCATAGATTTTATTGTGCCTCAGGTATTCCTCGAATCTGAGAGAAATAAGTTTTATCTAGCAAAAGCATCTCTTTGCTGATCTTAGTGACAGTTTTAAAGTATTTTTTTTTCAACAAGAAGTTATCCAACAACCACGATTACAGTCACATCAAACACCTACCAGAATCTACTGAGCTAGCAACCCAGAAGGGTTTCTTGGGAATGAAATGGCTCCATGACAACAGAAGGAACATCTTTTAACACCATGATTAGAAGCTATCAGCATGACTAGAAACTATCTTTCCTGAAYTCTCACAGGCCCAAACTGATGTATAAGGAAGGAGAGAGAAAAATCAAAGTGATGCTGCCATGAGAACCAAGGGGCTACAGAGAGAAYAGGAAGACAAYATTTTCTGGAACTAGAAAACATGAGTATTATCATTACATTAGTAATTGAATCTTTATGACACAAAAGACACATAACTTACTTCATGACCTCTAGGTTATACTATGGCACGTCACACTTCTATGTCCTTGCCCATATCCTGATTCTTCCAACACCTATTTCAGGGCTTAATTTCCCTAYCATACAGAATCTTGGTGGATCCACCACTGACATACATCTCAAGGAAGGGGAGGCAAGTGTTTGTATCAGGACTTAAAACTTCTGTCTTTAGGCACACTCCCGTGTTGCATGTGAATCACCAACTATGTCTGGTGCACAGTAAACATAATGATGACAGCAGGACAAAACTGGAAGGGTGGGGGAAGAGCAATCATCAGATGCKGTGAAAAGAAAACTGCTAAATTTAAAATTATTTTGCTCACTGTAGGATACGATTCCAACTGGAAATAATAAAAGAGATACAAAAGTACAGATCCACCCAGCTCAGTGCCCGGACAGTTCTGTGCTGCACCCACAAATCTATCAGAGACAAAGACATCTCTCTGCACAAGAATGTTTCAAGTAAACTGAAACCAGTGGAACTGAAGAGTGAAAAGGCTGTGTATTACAACTAGAACATTGGACATCACAGAATCACACAGTATCACGGAATGAACTAGGTTAGAAAAGACTTAGGAGACCTAAAGTTTTAGATTAAACTTGAATGCTTTCACTCTGATGTAAAATTAACGGGGGTGTGGGTGTGATAAAAAAGGCTGGTAGGAAGCTCTGGAGCATAAAAACATATGTTACCTTTAACATTCAGTTTGCATTAGTCCTTTTCAGTTCAGCTGGCCGTGCATCTTGCTTATAGAAACTTTTTTTTGCCAACTCCTCCCTCATCAAATCTGTGCTATCAGTAAAAGCTCAAGTTCATCAGGTACACGGGTGCATACATGGTTTTCATTACAAGTCATCTGCTTRATTTCTGTGAAATTATTTATGTACTTAGACTCAACTGTATTCTCAAAAATATTCAAAATCAACACCAAAGTCAATTWTCTTTTACCTTCTTCCAGACAATGGTGTGGATGTATTATTATTTTCTTTGGCTTCCTATCTCTTACCATGCATCCTTTAAGCTAACCATCCCTGTCTGCAGTGCTCAAAAATACCTGCATACTCACCAGCATTTCTCCTCACATTTTCTTCCCCTTATTTTGTCTGGATCCACTCTCTTGTCTAATGTCACACAATTCCCTCGACTTCTTTCCTCTACTCTGGACCCTCAGTAGCATCTGATGCTTGCCTCCTACTTTTGAAACAGTGCCCTTGGTCTCTGTCTTCACTCAGCTTTTCAACCCCTTTCAACCATCTTTATTATTTTCCACATTTTAGTTCTTCATAAAAAGTCAAGAAAAAGGAGGAACAACATGTTGCGGGGGYGTATTAGAAATGCTGAGAGTCTTCAGAAAATTAAATTGTCTTAATTTTATTCTTAGAAATAATCAGTGTACTAAATCATGGATATTTTTCAGGGTCTATTTAAAATTACAATTTGATAATATAGATTTTCAGATAGCAGATCCCACTTGATGAATAACAGCATCCAAGCCCTGCATTGCCTGACTCAAAGAATTGAAGTCACAAGCCTCCTCAGAATGCACCTCAAAACCACAGAAGATAAATTTAATGAAGTGTAGAAAAACAGGCAAAAGAATAGAGAACAGAGCTTCTTCAAGGGAAGACTGTCTAATTCCTGGGTACATGATGACTSTTTGTCTAAGGTTAACTCTGCACTGAAGACTGATCTGATACTGGGAATAATTGTTGGGTGCAATGATAGGAACTACAACAACCAACTTCTCCCACTGTTGACAATTCATACATTGTGTAAAAAGAAATTATTACAATAATTTTGAAGCCAAATGAGTAGGGCAAAGAAGGGCTTCTCCAAAATTTCGTAATAAATTAGGCATGTAACCTGCTAGGCTTTAGTTAAATCTTTATCTTTTATAAAACAATTGACTTCAGCYGACTCAGATGCCTACCTGTGCTTATCCTGGAGTCCCCAGGGAATTTCACAAGATGACTTTCCAGATGGCCAAAGTATACCTGTGCACAAGTTGACTGCATTTCTCAGTTGATGGCCACAAGCTTTTATGCCTGAGAATTTCTGTGAATTTATAAAAAAAAGGTGTAACACTCATTTTGAAGGAAATAACTTGCACTAGAGTCTATGTGTGCTAATTTTGTACCAGCAGCTAGAATGGGGCTTGAGGAAGGATAATTTCTTTTGCAAAAAAAARAAAAAGGATGCTTAGTGGCAGTCCTTCTAGCCCGACAAGATTCTTCAGAAATGCTGTTCTAACCCTTAAAAAATATTTCAKAACAATAAAAAATGCTTTTTACTTCCAGCAGGACAGAATAACATGTTATGTGAAAACCACAGACTGAATCTGTCTGCCTATTTTCCTTGCAAAGCATTTGCTAATCATGCTGTTAAAGGGGATGAACATATTTTAGAATATTAAAATTTGATTTGGCAAAGACAAATTTCAATGTTAAAACACATATAATGACTCTTAGATTAAGCTTTTCTGATATACTTAATACCCAAGCTAAATAACTAAGCCACAGAGAACAGGAGGAGGACTCAGCAGCTGAGTACGATTACAATTTTAGGACATACTGTAGAGGACACGGGGAAATGCAATATCATCATTTTCTTAACAATATTCCTATGTATTGGTTAGTCAAAACCACCTGGCATATAAATCAGAAAAAAAAAAAAAAACAACCCAGCATCCTGTATTCACATTGAAATCCTCTCGTAGGACTAAGAGCTGCCTAGGAGATAACTGTAACTTGCAAAGTGTCGTTTTATCCTTCAGAGAAGAGGCCGAAACTACTGTGTGGGCTGTATTGCATTCAATGGTTTGTTTAGCAAAGCACAGGTACTGCTYAACTTGGATATAGCCCTGAGGGAAAAATTACTCTCCAAGAAGAGCTGGTCAATAACAAAACAGTGGAACACAGTAATCACTAATCACAGGTTAAAATTCAGTGCATGGTTCCTAAGACTAAAGATATGGCAAGAGTTTCTAAAAAATTTTTGCTATTTKTATAGCAGCATGCTGTCAAAACATTACAGAAAACATTATAGAAAACATTATAGAAAGCCCTTTATCTCAAACTAAAGTAGTTTTTTAATATTACTGGATTTGTCATACTTTAATGCTGACCAGGAAAGGCTGTAATGAACAATYCACAATAGAATATAAATTAATATTTATGTGCCAAAGTATTCAAATCAGTATATATTTATACATCTGTATAGACACTGTATTCATAAACACACACTCTCTTACATTCACTGATGTCCACATTAACATATTAGAGTTGCTCATTAATATCTATGGCACAGGAGAGACATTATTTTTCAAATATAGTACAGTACATGCAAACATAGATGGAAAAAAACAGCTAAAATACCAATTTTCTTCCCTTTCTTTCACCTAACTCAACAAAATCTAAATTTTTATTGGGCTGTGATTTATTTAATAAGTATTAAATTTAGTAAAATTAGTAAAATCGTATTTCCTCAGGTATGTCTATGTGCAGAAAAATAAAGCTAATTTAATTTAATGATTTCTAGGCAGATTATTTCATTAATTGTTCAGTTATATTTTACATGTATTTTTCAACAGCATATAAAATTAAAATTAAAAAGGATGAAGGTTTGTATTTTAAGAGTTTTTAAATGAATTTTAATAAATTATTTTTCACTGGCTTCACTAAAGTTTCCTAGCTATAAAGGGTTTGATTTATTTTCATAGTAACCAGATCTTTACAGAAAAACATACAGAAATTACAAAAAAAGAAATGAAAATCATTTAACCTCAATAAAAAAGCACCTTCTAATGACTGCTCTCACTAGGACCAAAGTATTAAGTGTGATTTAAGAACACTTCAGAAGTTGCCTGCAACTTTCCTTGTAATTACCAAATGGTTCAAATGATGAAATGTTGTCTATATTCCAGCTATGTGACAGGCTTTTCTTTCCATCCAGCAAAGAAAATTCATTATCTATGCCACAGGAATAAAGCTAGATCCTGAATTTTAAAGAAGGCRTATGGAGGTTGCACGTTACTTGAAYGACTTTGTTTTCTAAAACCACCGATATGGCATTTATATTCTCCAGAAGGAGACMATTTGTGTACAAGCAAAAGTCTCTGCAAAAGAGCAGGGTTTCTAATATTTAGCATATCTATATCTCAGCACATTTTTAACCTGAACTACTATTTGCTTCCTTAGGCACCTATATGGGGAAAAAAGAATAAAGCAGGCAGGAAATAATGGAACTGGTTCYTTAACATGAGCAGGATTGGGCCTAATGTACTGTTAGCTTGAAGAAGAAGGAACTTGATCTTTTTTCATGTGCCTCTTAATACAGACATCTCTTCAGCTTTGCAGAAAAGATGTTGTCTTTGAGGAATTTCTGTCATGAGTAATTTCCATGTATTTTTCCCCAAATGGGATAGGAGCTCTTGGCTTGCCAAAGTAGAGCGAGATAGCAAATTTGATTCTGTGCACATGCCTATCCAGGGAAGCACAGCCATCAGACCGAGGTATTTCTGATGCCCATTTGCTGGCACTGACCTGCACAATATCTGTGGMAGAAAATATATCAGAGGGATGACGTATGTCGTAGCCTCAGTGCGTTATCACAAACCACTTGGCACYGAGAAACACACGGAGGGAGGACTGCATGGAGGAGCAGCATCATCGCAGGGGAAACAGCAGTGAGTTAAACTGCATTCTCTCACAGCAGAGTCCTTGAAAAGCACGGTTTTTAAGCACAGGGTTTGGAAACAATTCTGCTCCTCAGCTGGCTCTGGGGTGCAGGCGATGCCTTGCGGCAGTCGGGGYGGGATGCTGGGCTGGATGAGAGGAAGGAATCCGGCGACAGTGAACCACCAGGCTCCTTCGTGCAACTCCCTTCTTTATGTTTATTTTGATGAAATAACTGTATTGCAGCGTTTTTAATCATGCAAAATTATCATCCTACTTTGTCACCAAAAAAGCACAATAGATAATTGATCTGCCGAACCAAAACAGCACAACCCCCAGCAGTATGTTTGCGCTAATTCATGAGGGCTTTTTTAATGAATTTGGGAAGCTATCTATATACCTACACAAAGGTCTTATTTTATTATTAACTGCMGTAATTTCATAGTGGAACCCTAATATTACAGTGCAATTTAGTTGAAACTGTTGAACTTATGAACTGTTAACAATAGAAATAACACAATAATAGTGAAGAATCCAAACACTTAGCAGCAGCAAACTAATAATCAGTAACACTTTTATGCCAAATAAGCTACCAGGGAATTAATAATTTCACCTCCCTCACCGCAGCACCACTGGTGTTTCAAGATATTTCTCCTCTGAGGAAAGAAGCTGACTTGTGCCCCAGCCCAAAAGCAGGGTGGGTGTCTCCTCTGGGCAAGGGTATGTTTGGTGGTGCCCCCAAATGTTTTCCACCCTCCTCCCCCTCTTGATGGGGCCATGGTGAACACAGGCTGCTGGTCACCAGCCCGGTCCCGGGCCATGCAAACAAGACRCATTTCCAGCACCTCACCCTCGTGAGGTGATTTTCCTTGTGAAGGTAAGGAGCCAGGAGGGAAATAAACAGATCTGTTGAGCCAGGCCTTGCCTGTACACACCTGTATCAACAAGGATGCAAGCACAATTATCTTACCTTAATGAACTTAATCTTTAATTTCACAGCTTGGCCTTTGTGCTCAGCCTCTTAACAAAGGAGCTGAACTGTTTTAGTCCATATGACCACCCTTCCTCCAACAGCTGTGGAAACTTAAAGCCACGACAAGGATTTTTGCCCCTTGTGAAACTGTCAAAAGCAATAAATATTTTTCTTTTTTTCCATCATTAGACCCCGTTAAGAAAGCCCGGCCATTGTCCACTGTAATTCCCAGCGCTCACGGGGCAGGAGCTTTATTGTCCCAAATGAATCCTGAAGTGTGAACAATGCGGGGGAAAGCGGCCACCCTTTTCGGGAGGGTGTAGCCGCGAGGAATGCGGCGCTTCCCCATGGACRGCTCCGCCAAAAGAGCACTTGTGTTTTTTAACACTGGCCTTTCAGGAGGATGCTCGAGTTAAGGCATTGTGGCCCACTGTAAATAGATGCACTCGCCAGAATGGGGCTTCGTCATCCCTAATTAGGGAAGTAACTCCAGAGAGACAGCATGTCACTTGCAAGACTGGGCTCATTGTTGGGTTTGTGCGCGTCCCCACAATGTGAGGTAATTGGAGTTGTACCTTTTAGAAAGCTGCTAATTTCACATAGGAAGTGCTAACAAGACCTTTGTGTGCCATGTTTTCCTTCGTCCTTTCTAAGGAAGTTACAGAGCTCGAGTACTGGGAATGGCTGGGCCAAGGCCTGCCGGAGGAGGCTGCGGTAATGAACCACTTCAGCCCCCCGCCAGAAAAAGGAGGCCTAATTTTCGGGCCTGAGAAGACGAGGACGGACAAAAGGTTCTGTTTAAGCTTATTATACAGGACATTCTCAGTGCCTACACAGCTTTCCTCGAAATGACCCTCTCAAAATAAGTGCATCAAGTTTGAGCAAATAGAAACATGCAACTTTCGAGGCTGGGGGTTATAGTTTTCTTTACAAAGCCATTTATATAATGTAAGCCGCAATTAGCGCGGAACGGAGCAACAAGATCTAGCGAGGAAAGTTCCCCTCACAAAGGACAGAAATTAGGGGAATAAGTAACAGTTAAATATTGGCTTTGGATAACCGGCTGAAAAGGCCTTTCAAATCAGCTGTGGATGTGGAAAAATAAAATAATTTTACTCCAAATATCTTTCCCCGCAAAGTTTGGCTTTTAAATCGCCGAATGATTGATTCCACTAATTTCAAATTATCTAGACAGAATGAATCTGGGCTTTAAAAAA
>NW_026623449.1:107157-122547 GCF_030028575.1 Malurus melanocephalus | reverse complement strand
AAATAACTGAAAAGCCTCTCAGCTTTTAAGCCTGACAATATCAGCAAAACATCCATAGGAATTACATATAAAAATTCAAACAGTAATGAAACAAATTACTGCTTACAGTATGAAAAGTCTGCAAAAGCTTTTTATAGACTTGAAATGCAGAAGTTATATAAACTACTCAGTGAAAAGAATTAGAAAATGACCTTTGCAGATCAGGGGCAAAAATGAACAGTCTTCAGGGGAAAAAAAAAATCACTGTTAACAATGGCTTTTAATGCCATTTTGCTTCCCTCATTTATCTAATAATCATGGCAAGGTTAGGGTAAACAATGAACAGTATGTTTTCACATATTCCACCTTTAGTGTCCTCCATATGAATTTCTAAAACACTTAAGAGAATAGATACATAAACCTGTGACCTTCAAATGAGCTTTTTGCTACTTCCAACATTTTGAATAAAAAAGGTCAGAAAATTGAACCGCTTTTGCGCAGTAATGAATTCCATTCTGTTGGGTAAACAAAGCTAAATTTTAAAACATGGACCTGACATCTCTATAGCTCAAGAAGCTATTCTCTTCTTTGGGCGCAGGGGGGAAGGGTGAGGAATGCGAGCACTCCACCAGCCACCCCCTAAATCACTGCAGCCTCCGTCAAGGAAGGGAGGAGGAGACAAAAATATTTGGTTTTATTCAGCGAACAGCCATGATTTCCAAGGCCAGTGCAACACAAATGTTGGATTTTTAAGACTTTTTTTTTTTTTCCTCCACCTCTCCCCCCTCGGTGAATAATTGATCCGGTCAACACAAAAAAGAAGCCAGCGCTACCCTCATCAAGCCAGCTCTTACTGGCAAGGGCCTCCAAAAGTTACTTCAATTTCCGCCGTGCTTTTGTCCGTGAGTTGTCCTGGCTGAAAGGCCCGGTTAGGTATTGTTGCAAAAAAAGTCTGCGCCCACGTTTATTCCCCCCCCTCTAATTCATACTCCGCATTGTGGGGTTTTGCTATTCAGGGACTGATTGGACAACAGCCCAAAGAATGGCCCCAGTGATTAGGCTCTCAGCATGGGTCGGGATTGTGGGTATAAACCCAGGGCTGGGGCTTGAATTCATGGCCGCTTTCTGCTTCCTCCTAGCACCTCCCGCTCCCAATATTTTCTGCATCCTTTGCTGCAGGTAATGCATTCCTTCATACCAGGAAATGGAATCTGTGTAATTGGCTGGTGCAGTAGCGTGTGAGCCCTTCAAAGTCCCCGGGTTGTGCCCCGGGAAGCAATTGCGCTTCGGTATTGATAGGAACTCGCGGGATTTTGGTCAGGGTGGGATAACACAAAACCCCGAGTATTGTCATGACAAGGTATTCATCCCTCCTGACAAAGGAAACTTTTCTCCCGTCCCCCCAGGGGCACGCAGGGGCCACGCTGGACACAAATTTGTTTGTTTAGAAGTGGAGGTGCGGTTTGCCCGGCCCACTGCCRTTCCCAAAGGCCAGGCCTGAGCCCATCCCTGCTGCCGCTGCACTGCGCCATCCCAAAGCTTCCCCCTTTGCTTTACGTTTGGAAGTATGGCAGCTGCGCCAGGCGACAAGTGTACAGATGTCACTCTGCGTCTCACATGTCAGTAGCTGGAATTAATTTACATTTATTTGCCAATTGTTTTATATCATTTTATGACAATGTGCTGCATAATATAATTTAAATCTTTAATGTACAACTAATTCTCTACCATTAATTTGTCAACATGATTACTGGATATGCCACCAGTAAAAGCTGGATGACTTGAAATATGTAGAAGGCATTCCTGTAGCTTTAGAAGAGGTTTGCATCTGAAATGACAAAGGTTTACAGAACTTTTTTTGGTCTGTCTGTAATTTTATGAAAACTGCAATTTCAATGTAATTTCACAAACTGAATTATTCCAAATCTCAGTCTGAAATAAAATCAAATGTCTAATATATTAATTAGCCCGRGGAGAGAGAGTCCCAACAGCATTGTAAGAAGCAAAATTATAGTTTGATTCCTGAGAAACACAGCTTTCATCATGACAAATCCTGGCTGATAGGAGTTTAAACTGTCTCCCTGCCAATAGTATTTTATTTTGGGCAGAGCAGTAATCTTTTTAGCTATGTTCTGGAATTAAAAAGCAGCTCATAACAAGAGCAGGTTGTTTTTGACAGAAAATGGTGATTTGTTAAAAGTTGTCCTGGGTGTGTACAGCAGGAGCTACAGCAGGGAAGGTTTCTCGGGGTAGAACTGTTGATTAAAAAATGAAGAGGGAAAGGGAGAGGGGGAGAGAAGGGAAGAGGGAGAGAGGGAAAGAGAGAGAGGGTATTTTTCTGCCTCCCAGCCCTCCCCCCAGCTGCCGGTAGGTAGGAGGTCAGGGCACTCTCCAGGGATGTGGGAGAGCCAGTTTCAATTAGCTCAGCAATGTGCTTGTGAGGGGGAATTCAGAGCACATCACCTCTTTGCTTTCAGGGGGGTCTGGCCCCCATTTCTCCCGCAGCTCTGAGACCCTCCCCTGCTGTTTCTCTCCCTCTACCAAAAATTTAACGCGTACGTGCCTCCTCAAAAAAAACCCAAAGCGAATCAAAACCCATATTGAAGCAGAGGCCCTGACCTTGCAGCACCCACAGCCGGGCAATTCCCCTGTGAGCYTCCTCCCGCAGAGCTGGAGCTGAGCACGGCAGCCCCAACTTTGGGAGATGGGTGCGAACAGCACCTGCAAAGCACAACCAGGAGCCGAGACCCSGTGCTCTCCTGACAGCCTCTGGGAATGCCTGCAGGCAGAACCAGACCCTCTGCAAGCTTGCTCATATGCTCACTTCCATGGTGCACAGATCAATCAGCCCCTGCAAAGCAGCCTCAGCCCCGCAGCTCCTCGGTACCGTAACCCAGTGCCCCTTTTGGATGCTGCCTTGCAACTRTTTAATTTAATATTGTATTTACTATTTAATTCAGGTGGGCTCCCTGCAGTGGTTGGGGATCTGAGCGGACAAAAGCCTACACTGACATCAGTGTTGGTCCAGGACCAGGGTACGGCTGAAAATGCTGGGGAAATGWTGAATAAAAGGGATGGAAATAGCAATTAGTTTTTGGGTAATAATTTGCTAAAGGAACATTTCATAWTCTCATGCTGCTCTTTTTAAAGCTCAGCTTCCTGCCTCTCCTCCTCACTCCTCTCCTCTACCTTTTGGGTGTCTCACAGGAGCTGTATGAGTCATCAGAACACTGGAAAAATCTAGCAATTTCTTTTCTTAAAAAAAAAAAAAAAAAAAAAAATTTGTAAAAAAAAAAAAAAAGAAAAAAGAAAAAAAAGAAAAAAAAAGGGACTTGATTAAAAATTAAAATAGGCGAAAAAAAGAAGAGATATTCACTGAAAAAGAAGTGTTTAGACAAAGCCTGTCTGCTTCAATTTCCCAGCTACGTAAGCTCCCTTGCCCTGAGAGTGACAGTAGATTCCATAAATTAACTGAAAATCCCTCTTCTCAAGAGCCTAAGTTATCTCTTCTTTGCCTGCAGCTCTGATTTAGAATAGGCGCTCGTTTGTTTACTGTTTTAATTAATGCTCCTTTTCAGTGTGGAATAGGGGAAGGGAAATGAACTGACTTGATAAACAGGTGTAGCTGTTATGTGTTATATTTGGGATCATTCAGGACTTGCAACAGATTAATCAGGCTTGACTGGACGTGAACCTCCTAGCAGAAAAGGTAGATCAACTCTGCTGGATGCCCAGTAGGTGAGTATTATTGTAACTGCTAGCTTGTGATAGGAAAGGCTTAGAAGAACAGTCATCAGTGGAGAATCTCTCTCTGTTTTCACCCAGGAAAGCAGTCTGATTCTTTCCCCCACTGCTTAACAGTTAAGGAGACCTTGACAATATAAGCCACTTTTCATCCCCCCTCTGCTTCCCCTTCTAACCTCGCTGCCTCATATTCAAGGGGAAAGAAACAAATCATCCCATTATTTTAAAAACATTTAAGTGTGACATTGGGGAAAATGCTCTCGTAGGTTAACTATGAATGACTGAAGATTTTTTTTCTAAATGCAATATAAGTGTAATAGCAGTTTAAGTGTCATGCTACACTGTGTATTGCCTTTGCACCCTGTGTAATGCCTAGCAGATTCAGAGCAGAAAATGATCTAAAATCAGACTTTTCTGAAAGAAAAGAGTTCTTAGAATTTGAATTCTTAGCCTCAAAGGAGACTAAGAGTTGAGCTTAGRTTTCTTCATTATGAGGCAGCAAAGAAATTGCATGATTTAACTGCATCACAGCAATAAAGCACTGTTCAGCTTACATGTCTCAAATTCCAGAAGAGACTGCGTCTCTTGCTTCCCAAATAAAGGAACATCTAAAAATATATTTCTTTACTCCACAATTTTTCGTGACTTATACAATTAATACGTGCACAGAAAGCAACATCACGCCAAAAATAGGTGAAAAGGAACCAGGGAGTATCCATTTATAATATCATCCAGCTGACCTTGCCAGGCTGAGGCAATGTGGGGATGTTGCACAACAAACCAGGCAAGTGCTTTAATTTTAACTGCATTACATTAAACTACCTAGAGCTTACGGCTGTCAAATGGGACCCTGCTCACTCACGTCTCTTGCCAGCAGACTGGCTGAAAACCAGCTTTGCTGTCAGCTGGGAAGACAGATGCTCACCCACCTTCTTGGAAAAAGATACTTCGAATGCAAACGTCCTCACTGCAGAGCACAAATACAGGGCTAGATCTGGCTTTCCTTAAGCTGTGTCCATCAGGAGAATAGGTCCTGGAGTCAAAGACATTCAGAATGGGACTCAGGCAATCTTCTGTTGTACACGGACCTCTGATTTTAACCTACCATCACAATTTTACCAGACTGCCCGAAGGGAGGGTGATTAGACATGGGATTGMAAGGGAGGATAGCAGTCCTGCTGGAATGTTCTTAGCATTTTACTGACCCCCAAATACTCCCAGACACACAAGGAGCTTTGATATATTATAAAAATCTGAGATAAATGTCCTGTTCAAAGATAGCCTCCAATATCTTGCTGCAACCATCAACTTGGGCTCCATGATGGCAGCTGATAGCCTAGCAATACCTACCAYGCCATATAAGTCATTTATCTTATCTTGCTCTGAGAGGTCTAAATGCTCCCCTACCAGGGRAAAAAAACAGCTCAACAAGGTCTGCAAGGAAAACATTTTGGAGTTACAACTGCATTCTCCTCTCAGGAGATTTACAGCCTCATGAAGGGGGAATTTTCAGTCCTCCAAACAGCATGGCTGGAGGCCTGCAGGTTAAGGAAGGCTCTGCAAAGCCAGACCAGGGAAATCACAACTCAGCATGTGGGTCCTGAGAAATCCCCCCTGAAAATTTGATTGGAAGAGGAATAGTTTTCTAATGAGGCACTGCACCTGATGGTCAACATGTTCATTTGGAGCCAGACAAATATGGTTAAACCAGTATTAGAGCATCAGACTTGTGGGAAACCTGCAAAAACCCAGATCCCAAACTSAGTAGAAAAAAATGGCCAAATTTCTGAAGAAAAGGCCAGTGCCAGCTGCCACATCTCACCTTGGTGGAAGTGTGCTTGTGCTGGAGCAGGAACAGATCATGGTGCATTTCTCTACTTCTGCCTCCCTCAAACAMTCCATGGAAAAATATCAGTGGGCAACTTATCTATGATCTGGATTGCCATTGCTCTGGACTTCTCTTTTCTCCTGAGTATCCACTGATAAAACAGATTCATCCCACACAGGAGCATCCATCCCATGATTCTAAGCCAAGTAAAGGCAACCTAATCCTGATCTTCAGTTTTAGGTCACAACTGACTCATATATGAAACAAACTACTTAATAATGAAACACAGGAATCAGAAACTTATGAGAAATGGCAAGAGCTTGAAGCTCTTGAAAACAAGAACTCATGACAGAAAACCAAGAACCCATAAGCCAACATGCACCAGCACCTGGTATTGCTCTAYTTTCCTGCATGCAAAACCAAAATTTTTCTCTCAAGTATTTGTTTCATCTCATGAAAYAGCAGAGAGCTGTAGGCAAATAAGATTTAAATTACTTATTTTAAGAAGAATTGCTAACGATCTTCTGGCCTTTGCCCAGGCAAGATCCATGAGGCATTTGGCCTCGTGAAAATCCTTGGTTCCTCTGCCAAAATCCTCCTGGACCTCCCTGGCCATGCAAAGTCCCAGTGGCACATGAAGGAAGGCACTTCTCTTCCTGGGGAGATGTACTCTGTTAAAACATGTGTTTCATTACAGAAAAAATAATGACCTGCAAGGCTGTGCGGTGTCACAGCTTTTGCCAATATTTGAATCCTTCCCCCCTTTTCACTAGGAATTTTCTCATCTATTACTGTTTATTGTGAACTTCAGCAACGGAGGTTTGGAAATTGCCCAAAACTTTCAGCGCGAAACAGCATCCAAAAGCCAGAAGAAAAGGAGGAAGGCAGAGGCGTGGAGGCAAGTGTCAAGCTAGTTTTGCAAAGCAAATAGAGTATTATCCTTTTGTTTAAGACTTTTTATCTGCTATGTGATACTTTGCTTGGAGGAGMAGCGCATACGAAGAGCTTTCCTTCGCACCCCACCATCCTTGATTGYTTTACTGTTCTCAGTGCAGATTTATTAAATTTTGAATTAACATGTGTTAAGGAGGTTGATTTTGTTTGCTCTGCCACATAACTTACTTTCCTAAACACTTAGTAATAGCAGCAGTTAATCTATTGACCAATGGCTTAAGCAGCAGGTGGCTTAAGACCAATGGGCCAGTCCTGACAAGGCCCACAGAAATTCCTAAGGCCTCTTTGTTACCTGGGCTGGAATAGAGAAACTACTTGTTTGGAAAATGTTTCTCCTCCCACAAAACATCTTCAGTATTAAGGGTCTTTTGTTAGCAGAAGGCTGAAGAGGGGGATTATGAAGGATAGTCTGTCACACAAATTGTTTCTTCTTAGACATATAATGCAACCTGCATTAAAAGTTTACAAACTAATCTAATGAAATTATCATTCAAACGAAGCATGTCTCCGAACATTAAATTGATGCCTTGACCTGCCGTGCAATTTCCGCCTTGGAAATCTCAAGACTGCTGCTGCTATTTCAGAGCAAAACAAGATTTTTTTTTTTTCTCTAAAAAGCCCTAGCACTGCTCTGTTTGAAACAGGAACCCAGATAATCTGCAAGGGCTCATTTTCTTAGAAAACCCAGGCAGTAAAACATTAACAATTAAATTAGTTCCCGTGTCTTAAGGAATCTGGAGTTAACTGTGTGTCGTCTGGGTCATTACAGCCTCTCCCTGCTATGGCATGCAAATCCACAACAGGAAAGGTGGTAGTTTGGGTTTTTTTTTTTTTAATTTATTATTAAATTATTTAGTAGAAGTCAGCAGCAGCTGCAGCAACTGTAACTAGTAGTTCTGTACCCTTTGAGACAAAGTTGTATTGACTTAGCTGAGGGCAGTATTAAACTATGACTTTCTTTAGGGAGAATTTTATGGTGCAGAGCGGGGAGACACATCTCTCTCCAAAAACTGCCCACGTGTGCACAGAAAGGACAACGGCAGTTCCACTGCAGGGAAGAAATGGTGCTTGGGGAGTAAATGGAGCCTTTGGGGCAGCTTTTATCGTGTCTTCAGCCAAGCTTTCTGTGTTGTCCTGATCCAAGTCAGGAAAAAAAAAACAAAAACTCCATGTGGTCTGAATATGTATATATGTGTATGTGTACATACACAGATGTATAGACATATCTATATATGAACACACACACACATATATACACTCTGACTCCTGCACTACAAATACAGTCTTCTCTTCTCTGTACCATAAATAACARTTGCAAACAGCTGCCCGACAGCACACAAAAAAATCAGAGTAAGARGAGCCAAATCACAAAATATTCTGTTGCCTGATTTCCATTTACTGAGGTTTCTTCATCACTCGATTTTTGTGTCTATCTGCATGTTAGATGCACACGTTCATACACCTATGTTATATATGGATGCACTTGTATGCAGTTTCTATTTAAGACCTTTATATTTTGGGGACCTTGATCTCATCTGGGGATGAGATCCAGTAGCACCACTAGGTGCTACTGTAATACAACTAATTAATATTATTTTTACCRCTAATAATAACAGCAGTGTTTACTTTTAGCATGTTCTCACTCTTGCCAACATATGTTTTTATATTCTTTAATTTTCTTGTTCTTTGCAGCACAAATGCTTAGACGGATCCTAATTAACTGTTCAACATTAACGCACTCTCATTTAGTTTTTCTTTCCAACTTATTTATTAGGCTTCGGTTATCAGTGGGAGAGTTTCTAGCACTGAGACTGCCAGGATTTACTCTAAGCCTCTTAGTCTGATGTTTCCATGGCCCTGGCTCTCTGTGTAGAGAAGCTAAGAAAACCATAGATACAGCTTTTGGCCCCCTTTATTTCAAGTTATCTAGAGCAGATGTGAGTTTCTTTTTTTTTTTTCAGAGGGGGATGGGGAGAAAGGCACCCAATTATTAAATTACCTGGGGAAAATACTGATTTTTGGCCAGGGCTTGTGGAGCACTACTGAAGAATTTTTTTTTGTTTGTCTGAGACTGCATAACAGGATTCCGACATATTTCCAGGGCATTTCTCTGAACACTGAATTCTCATGAGTAACAACAGGAACACCTTTGTCTGATTTCCACACCAAAGCCTTCCTCAGAGACCTACAGCCAAAGCAAGCCAGAAAATGTGGGAAGGCACTCCCAGTGCRGCTGCCCCCCAGGTCCCTAGTGCTCCTCTGAACTCTGATTTGTGTAGGACACCCTCTCCTGTCCTGCACCTGCAAGAAAGGGACTGCTCCCAGTCTCCCTTCTTGTTACCCCTGTCAAGTGCTCAGTACTCTCTTTTTTCTTTTTCAGAAAGTACATTTGTTCATTTCTTCCTCTTTTTCTCCCTTTCTTTCCCTCTTGCTGCCTGCTTTCTTCCCTCCCTTCTTTCCCTTTTCTCTCTCACTTTTTAAAAAAGTTTTTCCAAGAGGTGAGGTCTCCCCTTGCTAACTCAACATCTAATTAGAGCAGTGAGAATTAGCTGCATTCATCCTGGCTTTAGTCCTGGCAAGAGTGTGAGAGAATTGGCCCACTTTTCAAGGTGCCAAATTGGAGGCTGGATCCAGGTGTGGTCAGAGGCAAGGGGATTATTTTGCTCCCATGGGGTGCAAACAAAGGCCTGTGCTAGGGATAGACGGGGTGGGGACAATGACGCCCACAGGAGGGCTAAACACTGCTGACATCTGAGCCCTCAGCGCACCACAGCACCCGGCTGGGTCACCGCTTCCACAGCCCGAGGAGCCGTGTCACAGGGGTGGCAGCAAGGGACAGCTCTGTGTGACAGGGCAAGGACAGAAGGAAGGGTGGAGGATCCTAAAGGTACAGCAAGTGCCAAGGAGAAGTGGGTGCTATCTCAGAAACGAGCAGGCATTCATGCAAAAGGACAAGTGAAGCTGATGGTGACAGAGAACCACCTCATTACTCAACACCTGTCACATGGGGGGCTCATGGGTTAGGGAGAGAAAACCACAGCATTTGTGTGCAGGTTTTCCATACTCTCCAGCAGCATCTTAACTCCTGTTGTGCTCCAAAGTCTTTATGTTATCCAGCTATGTGAGTACCAGTGAACAGCAGGGGAGTAAAACAGGTCATGCTTCATCTGATGGAATAAAGCTTGCTGGTTGACTGAAAAGTCAGAAGGTGCAGGTCAGTGTGGATAACCTCACTTCTATTATCCTATCAAAAGGAGAAGATGGAGCTTTCCTYACTACCCTTGAAGAGTACAAGCATTGACTGAGAAGGCAGCAAATGTAGAATCTCAGAGGATGTCTGTATATTGCTGATTTTACTTCAGACAAAAGAATCTTTCATTTGATTTGAGCTTTACCACATCCTATGAATTGTTCATCCTGCATCCCCAGAAACCATTCCTTGGCCTCCTCCTATGGATGTAGAGCATAGAGCACAGAGTCCTTGAAGAATGCAAGGAGCTAAGAAACAGAGGTGGATCAGACCACCTGAAAATCCAGTATCACTATAACCAGGAAGAAAAAGCAGGAAATATGTAACACCTGAATCTATTCGCTCTGATTTTTCTTGAGCCCTGACAAGTGATATAATGTATGTCACCATTGCCTGGACTGGGGAGCTTCAGAGCTGCCCAGATCCTTCAGAAAAGAAAAGAAAAGAAAAGCATCTGTTTTTAATGTTGGAAATGTGGAAACTTCAAACATAATTTGGACTTTTGCTGTTTTGCTTTCTCTGATGCAATAAAGCTAACCAGTGAAGCTTCAGAAGGGGCAGGCCTGTGTGGAATGTCCCATTGTAATTATTCTGTAGAGAGYAGAGGACAGACATCATCTTCACTGCCATGTGTCTTTTACTGTTATTTCTTCAGGGTGGGCTATATATGAAATAGTAACAAACAACCCTCTATTCTTCCCTCCAGACCCTTCAAATTTGGTTATGCCTTGCAGTTCGTCTTTGCAATGAAGCCCTACCACCACTGCAGTTCTTTAAAAGGGTCATAGGGAATTACAGCAAAGTGGTACACAAAGGTAAAGATGTCAAGTGAGTTATATTAGCAGAAAAAAACCTGCACAGTAGGTCAAGGTTTGGGCAACAGCAGGGAGATTTTTGTTAAGATAGCATTACTCTCAGTGGTAGTGACTTCCTTTGTAATCCATAGCAGCCCAGAGAGAATTGCCTCTATTCTCATGGAGTCACAGGGCCCTGTAAAAAGGTCCTGTTGGGTGTAAATGAGACAAACACAGCAATTGTTTGTACAAATCAACTTTTACAGTATATGCAGCATGAAGGGGCTCTGCTGTTATGCTTTGTAATGCTTCACATTTTCAGGTTGGTTTTAAGACAATTATCAGAGCCCCTTTTCAAAGCTAAATGGGGGTTGGAGCAGTTGTGTTTCCCYTTAGGAAAGGTAAAGGGGTAGAGGTTTCTGAGTTACATCCCAGCTACACCAGCAGAMAAAAAGGACTGGTCCAGCACAGGAGAACCTACAGTCACTGCATTGCACACAAGCTCAAGAGCAYCTCGAGAGGATGTAAATTCAAACACAGGCTAGAAGAAACCTTCAGRGAATGCCAAGAGGGAAGGTTCAGGCTGATGGTCCTGCTCAGCCCAGGCTTATGGCACAAAGAACAGGCTCATGGCCTTCCACACATCCCATCTAAGAATGCAGCAAAACAACCTTTTTATCAGGTCACAAAGCTACTCTCTGCAGGATTTGGGTTTATGAGCAGCCTACCCTCAGGCTACTCCTCCCTCAAAGAGGAAGYTCATACAGGCCAAGACTGGACATTCACACTCAAACCACAGGACTTTTACTGGCCACAGTGTAGCTGGTCAGAGCCAGGACAGGAAGCACAAATACTTCAAGTGTATTCCTTGCATGCTGAGGTCAACATAGATGAAGCCATGTTGTGCCTGAGCTTGCAGCCAGCTCGCAGTTTAAAGTACCACAGACATCCCTCAGAGAAGCAGTAATATTTTGAAYCATCACTACAGGACTATTTGCCTTTGGAATATAGATTTTAAAAGAAACCTGGGAATATACCAGCTCCTGTGCTTTAAGCATAAAWGATGCATTGCAGAACATCATATTGCTACATCAGTATTTTTCAAATGAATGTTTAAAGTGGCATTTCTTTCCTCATTTGAAAGATCTTTTTCCACACTTTGGGAAAAGCTCAGATTTCTGAATATTCTAATATATCTCCATATTCCCTACACTGAAAATATGCCCATTTTGACCTTTATGTATTAAATTTATTCCTATTTCTATGCTATGAAAAGGCAAGAAATCAGCAATAGGGAATACTAACAACAATCTAGATCTTATGAGGCTTTTTTAATATCCTTTTTCYCCCCTCCCCAGTTCTGGTGCATGTGGACTCACTCCAAGCCATAACTGTCCTATAGCTCATAAAATGTACATTATGTCGCATTTTAGATAGAAGTCAGCAGGAACAAAGCTACTGAAACGGATGAATAAACAAATTKTTAAGGCTGCACACATCAGCCTCTAAATAGCAGTAGAAAAATGCGCTGCGCTTCTGCAACTCGAATATCTGATTGTACAATGACCTGAACTGTTCATGCAAGTGTTCATTTCAGCTTGACCCTGTTTGCACAGGTGGGAAGCACTGTGTGTTGGAGTACCAGGCAAAATGGATGGTGGATCTGGGACTGGGGAATCCCATTCAGCAGCAATAACAGCATGGCTGTGTGGCAATAAAATGCCCCCTGCCTACTGGCAAGAGTGGTCACCTAGGGAAAACACATTTCTAGYCACCTCATTAGCATCAGGTAGATTGCTCTAAAGGCAGAACCACATGCACAGTCATATTCTGCCTTTACCCTGTGCTCCTGAGTCCAGGCAAGCCATCACACCACCAGGCGAGTCCTGCCAGCACTCAGCATTCCCTGCTGCTCCTTCACCGTCTGTCTTTCCTGGTGATCATTGCACAGTGCTGGAAAGTTTCAAAATGCCACAGATTCTGCTCACTCTGGAGAAGCTTTCAAGCCGCTCAGCCTTACCTGCATCCCTACTGCGACTGTGCTGCTCCGCAGGCTCCGAGTGCTGCCCTTCCAAACGCTGGCACTGTCCCACCAAGCTCCATGCCTCTTAGGATCTTCCTCTGTCCTGTGATGAACACACCTGGAACTGCTTTGTCTCATTCCTGGTTCTTGGRCACAAGTAGGGCCCTCTTAATGCCATGACCTGACAGGATGTGAGCTCCCCACGCTTTAAGCAGCCYGTGCTCAGCCCTTCAGGCCTTGGACTGAAGCCTCCAACCCTTGCCACCTTGGCATGGAGGGCCAGGATGGGATGCTGCCCATGCTTTGCAGTCCTTATTGCTGTAATGGGGCCTTGCAACAAAGGAAAGAACGGGCCAAAAGTGATCTGAAATGGGCTGGGGTTCAGCAGTAGGCATCCTTTCCACCCAGCATTGTTTGGCAGCAATTTCTACCCAGTGGCAATATTCCCCTGCTTTGCTCACAGCTGAAAATAACTCTGAAAGTGCTTTGAAAGGGCTGCCTTTTAACTGAGCTTAACACCTTTCCAAAGGACTTTTGTCCTGGTGAATATCTCCCCCTCAGATGAGAATTCCATCTTTTCCCTCCCATTTCTTTTCTGTGCAGCCTATAAACCACTGTAAAATATGGCTCACTGTTTCTGTGCTCTCCCATGCCCTTTATTTCCATAATGGACTCTTTGCCCACGTGTTTGCTAATATTTCTACCTCGCCACATAAGCTGGCAGATTCCCAGCGTGCTGGCGCCTGTGACACGATCCCTTTTTGTTCCCCGTGCAGTTATCTGGCAGCACCTTGTCTGCAGGGCGGGCACAGGAAAGCACAGATGCTCCTCACCTGGCACGATCCCTTGTAGAGCCGCGACAAAAACACCTGCCCTTTCTGCCGTAATCTGCTGAGCTGCTGGAGCTCCCTGCGCCGGGAATGCAAGGTTAAATCACCACTTTGCTTCCTGTTGTGTCACCGCTTTAACTGTTTGCATCAATTATCGAATACACTCACACAGTACTAATGCCTTCGCTGCAATTCACGCGGCCCTTCGGAAATTAACGCCGCGCAAAGCTTTATGTGTGGTCCTCGTCCCTAAATCTCCTAGCAGCCTGCACGCTGGTGGAAGTATTTGTCTCAAAAAGTGGCCCAAAGCATTTCGGCAGATTTCTGGTGAGATCACAAAGATTTAACCCAGAGCCACCTCTGCTAAGCATCTTCCCCGAGCCCTGAAAAGCAGCAAAGCAGTAGGAACCCTAAAACAGTATGAAGTAGTAGGAATGACCACCAGGACCCYCTCCAAACAAATAAACAGCCTTTTYCCCCTCTAGAAATCTGACAAAGTTCCACATGTTTTCTTTGGTGCTCTTACCTGATCCCTTGAAAACGAGCAGCTTGCTGCTGAAATGCATTAGAGGAAGGGAAATGCTAAATTAAAATGCTTCTTATACATCCCACACCCCAGTCTGTATTTCAGTACATCTGCTGAGAAATCCAGTACTGCTACCATCCATCAAAAGGCACAATAACCCCTTCAGGGAATTTCAAATGATACCTGCTGATGAAAAATATGCAGTTCCCGGGGTATGTCAACATCTAGCACAAAAATAAACTGTGATGGATGGTTAAAGGTCTGTTGTTTAAAACTGTCTTTGAGTGAAACTTGCATTATAAATACATTTCTGCCTGTCATGGAGCCTTTCTACGTGTGTTACTTCACTTCTTTGCCTCAGTTTCCCAACATGGGAAAAGGTAAACCATTTTCTATTGTATCAGCCCACAATGTTATGTAAGTAATGACTCTAAAAAGCRTGTTGAATGAACAAAGTTGCCATTAGCCTTGGTTAAGAGCTAACTACCTTTACTATAAATTAAAACATAAGTATTTACCCTGGAAATACTGTTTTAATCTACCTTATTTGCTGTTTGCTTTTACAACTTCCTTAGAAATTAAAAGTTTCACAAAATGAAACCTCTTTTTGCAGTGAAAATCTCATTTTGCTAATTTGCTTCCCAGAGGAAACAACTCCAGAGCTAAGACTAATAATTGTGGCTACTGTCTTCTCATTCCAAATAACTTGGAGGCTGATGTGGTTTGTGATAGCAACTTATACGTTAAGGACTCTGATCCACACCCAAGAACCTCAAGGAGCTTGTGGCTGGATTCAAATGCTAATCTCTCAGAGGTTTCACAATTTATTTTYTAATGGTCCACTTCTGAGACATTCATCTAACACTTTGACTATTATGTTACCTGGATTAAAAAAGATGCTAATAAGAGTATTAGCCAGGTTCTTACACACAGAAAGCTTTTTGCAATTACAATACCTCCTGAGTCACTCATTCAGGATCCTGGGAAAAATACAGCATTTTTGCTTTCCAGATGTTGTGGGTTTTGKTTTTTTCTCCTTTTTTAAAAACCTCAAGAAGTGCTTAAAGTTCCTTGTTAAGAGATTTGAAAAATGTATAGTCCTTGTAAATTAAATACTACAAGTTCTTAGATGAGTGATCCCTAAACATTTATTATTCACACTAATACGATTTAATTCTAACTCACTGTAAGATTTATAGAAATTAAAAGACTTCATATGCATAAGGGTGATGAAAATATAATCTAGTTCATGAAATCTTTATATGCAACTTTATATTTCAGCAGTATAGTTATCCCTGGCGYGCTCCAGGCTTCGGGAATGTGGCACCTCAGGGGCCGCGCTCTGAGCCTGTGCCAGGGCGAGAGCGGGACCAGCTCCCGGCATCCTGTGTGCCCAGGGGTGTCCCACTGTGTCCCACTGCACCCAGGGGAGCTTTGGGGTGCTGCTGTCACCTTCCTAAAG
>NW_026623449.1:99657-104657 GCF_030028575.1 Malurus melanocephalus | reverse complement strand
TGTCATCAGCCACAACAGCTCTTTGTTTTTGGGGGCTTGGCATCTGTTGAGTTTAACCCAGATTCGAGGGTCAAGATGTTTCTTCTCAGGCTGTGGAATGCCATCTGGACTAACGCTTCGTGCATCTTCCCTCTACTTTCCACACACTTTACACACGAGAAGACAATGAAGATCCAATGCCGCTGTTGGACAACCATGGAAAATATCCAGCTTTTACCCAGCCACAACAATATGCTGGGCTTTTTGGCAGCAAKCCAGCTGCTGACTAAGCAAGGAGCGGTAATAGGCTAAACCCTTAAAAAATGGGAAAGAAAAGTTAGGTTTGTTACATTCAGCTGTTGCAACAGAGTCCACAGGTCAGAGAGGGAGATGGATCTCTGCAGAGGAGATGCAGCAGTGAATCTCACAAAATGTGGGGTCTGTTCTAGAAAGCATTGCCTGATTTCTAAATCGCTGTAGGTAACGGAGACAGCAATACTGGCTGTGCCTCAGGTTCCCTCCTATGAGGAATATGCATCATTTGGGGGGTCTGGCCCCCCCTTACTTACACATTCATTCTGCAAATTTACTAAGTCATGTATTGACTTCCTTTTAGCTTTATGGGATTTTGAATCAGGGTACCCTCATTTTGACTGCGTTGAGTAAGTGCTGTTGCATTGCAGATGAGAATCATATTGAAAATCAACTTCAAAACAATCTTTCAAAAGATGCTGGTGTGCTTACAGTCAGTGTTAGACTGCTGATTTGTAGCAGTGGAGACATCACCTTAATCGGACACATGACAATCTAAAAAGGGAATAAAAAGATAGAAAGCAAGAAAATTGCCTCTTTCTGAGGAAACAATGTGAGATGACCAGGCTGTGCAGAAAACATTCTAGTGCATGCTCTCCTAGCCCTTTCTACCAGTGCCTCAAATAATTTCAGAAGAGTTAAGGGAATTTGCAGTTTGACATCACTGTTAAAAATCCCTGCCTTAAAAAAGAAGAAAACCACACACTGGGGGGGAAAAAAAAATCCAGGCCAAACTATGTGTTTAGAATTTGTCCTGCGAATAAAAAAGGACTTGGTCATTCCCCTCTTGCATTAGAGAGAGTGGGTAATAAAACACTGTGCTGTTTGACTTGCATGTGTTGCTGCCTTTTTCCTCTTCCCCTGCCATATCAGCTGTGCCACCTGCCATATCAAGAGGAGGATCAAAAGCTCCACCCACTGCATCCTCTTTTGTTCAGGGAACAGCGAAGGAGAGTTGTAATGGAGATGTAACACTTGATAAACTGTATGCAGCCAGGCTCACGATGATGCTTTTTGTGGGGGGGAACAATTTTAATCCACCTTCCCTCCTTGTGCAAACATGTAGCCACTAAAGCCACAGGCAAAATGTGAATGACTTGTCTAATAAGGATTTTGAAGCTCGACTGGTACCTGGAATAGCAAGTTCTCCTGCCTCATCTCCCACTCTTAAGGCATTTTTTGTTTCACATCAAATTTATTTCCCAAATGAAAGATTTGTCCCACTGTTCCAGAATGCTATCATTCGGGACTAGTTTGAAATTTTTAAGCAAGAAATACTTTCTTCTTGATCTTTCATATCCTAAAGATTACACAACTCAGTGTCAGTGGCACCGGGTGCATGTGGGCTGTGCCCAGGGGAATGGATGTCCACATGAACATCATTCCTCTGTGCCATTTTTCTCTGAGAAAGAAGGAAGACCCAACACTGCTGTAAGAATGACCACAATGAAGTGAAGGAAAATTTGCATCAGCCTAACACTTCCATTCTCAGTGAAGCCAGCACAGCTCTTGCATGGTGTCGTTCAACTTCAAATGCTTTGCAGACATAAAGTAATGAAGCTCAATATTCTGTTACAGAACACTGTAAATTACATAATTAAAAATATACCAGATATCAGAGATAGTTAAAACACATGACATAAAATGCTCTGATACATTTTATTAGCATGATTTGACAAACTGCCTAACATTTTCTTAGCAAAGATATTTGATGTATTAATAAACACTSTATTTTTAAAATTTAAGAGCTCAGAAACTATTCAAATATCTATTAATGCAAGGGRCTCAGAGATGTCTCTAAAAAAGAACACTCTTAGTACCTCATATAAATCCTGCATCTGTGACTTTTCAACACCCATTTTAAAACAAMAAAAAAAAAAAAATCAAAACCAGGACTTGTTTATGTACCCCTAAAAATGTGTACACAAACCAAACCTGCAAGCACTTATGTAGATGAGTAACTTTACTGCCTGTGGAGCTCCAATGTGAGTTTGCAGGATGAAGCTTAAATGCATCTTTGGTAAACAAGCCATCAATTACACACTTTAGGGACRGCAGCACCTGTGCAAAGCCTTCAACTCAAACAACAGACACTAAAGAAATAAAGAGCAATTATCAGCTACTAATTTGAGTAAAACTGTTTTCTTCTTAGAGCTAAAACCACAATTTTCAATGACACTGCTTCTATTTTTGGCAACTAACGATCTTTATTAGATTATTGCACAGCAGACATTCAGGTCCTCTCAAAAATAAAAGGTTCACAAATTTCAATATTACGCTATTTTTCACACTGCTTTGTTGATTATGAAGATTTCCTTGTACATACTTTTAGAGAAACAAAGGCACTGCTGTGTAGGACAAACAAAACAAAACTAATTAAACTAAAGCCATCTTCACAGCAATTTCAAATTACTCCTAAATGCTTTTGATWTCTTACTAGATGAGTATTTTCCAACAGGAGTTTGAATATGAAACTCATACCAGCTATACTACTCAGTTCTAGGATAAATGGTTGGTTTGCATTGCCCCTGGTCTTTATCTAACACCGAGAATAGGCTGCTTTTTATCAAAAGAGGAATAAATTGCTGTTATTGTGATGTTAGCCCATCACTTGGCATTGCAATTCAAGTTTTTGTGCGAAAGAAATGTATGATCTAACTGCGACTTGACCTATGCCTTCTGAGATCCATCTAGGTGCTCTAATGGAGCATAAAAAGTACTGAATACAAGGACATGCAAACCGGTACTGAAGAAATTTGTTTGGGAAGAAGAATGAGGAGAAAAAGACTTTCAGGAGCTGGCAGTTTACATGCCGGCCAATTTGTTGAATATGGAAGAAGACTTATTGCCAAATTCCAGTTCTTTTAATTAATGTATTTCAGCAGGATTCTCTACACTTGCAGCTAGTACCTTCCTCTCTCAGTCATGGTCTCTGCCTCTCTCTCTTTTTTTCAACATTTTAAAAGTGTTGTGGTTTAAAGATTGTTACTGAGAAGTCATTAAAACGGTCTGTTAAACTGTTAAGAAATTCAGATACTGCTCTTGTTTCTTTGTAGGATTTTTGTCTTTCCCAGTACAAGAAAAATCATATTAAGTATATATCAAATACGTGGGCCACAATATATCACAATATAAATTAGTTAAAGGGAGATAGTTTGATTACATTATAAAATCCTTTAGTTCTCGGTGTTTCTTGGAATTTATAAAAAAAAAGGATGTGTTTTTTGAAAGCARTTTCTAGGATAGTAGCATTTAGATTTTAATCCTGATAAAGGCTCACTTTCCATTCATAGTCAGAACCTAAATGTGCTCTTCTTGTACCTAAACAGATAATAAGCACTCAGCACACTCCCCCTTCTTGACACAACACACTGAGACTAATCACACATAATTGGAGAGGAGGAGCAGAGGGGCTGGGCAGGCTATTGTGTCCAAAGGACAAATGGTCAGTTTATGAGGCTTTTGTCTGATGCATAATTTCTTATACATCTACAGGAGGAAAAGTCCTGCTGGAAAAAAACCCATACATACACACATATAGAAAAGGAGCCTTCCACACTGAAGCAAATGAGGACATTTCAATCACGGATAGAAAAATCAACAGTGGAATTAAAAAAAAAGGCAGAAAATACAAGCATTGAATAGGAGCACTTTTAGAAGTTCTTCAGACAACTATTTCCTTACAAATTAAATGTCAATGCAGYCGCTTCTTTTCAACCAGTTATATAAGCCCACAAAGTACATTATCCATATATTTTCAAATATACATAAAAAATAGCATTTAAAGAGATTAACAAAGTACATGCAAGTTTAAAGGCACAAAGAGAAGGAAGCCAGCTTTACAACTTTGCTAATGCATACATGTGAAGCCTGTATTCAGTTTAAGGCTGAATATAATTGGAAAAATAACTTCTAAAATGACACAAGAAAAGATGTCTCAATGTTTATACTCTGTAAAACAAGCCAAGATATCTTCCTCAGCATTTAGATTAGAAATATTTCTCCAATGATGATCCAGGGACGTAAGTGGAGGAAAATGAGCACTCCACACTCCCTGACCATCCACATACATGGATTAATTTTCAGCAGTCCAGCTTAAAAAAAAAAAAAAAAAAAAAAAAAAAAAAAAAAAGGGTGTAATCTTCTATCTCTGTTTGGTTAAAATGAGAAGAAAAGGGTAATGGAGGTTTTCCTCATATGTATCTTTTTCTTCATTTTTCAACTGCAAATAAAAAATGGATAAAGTGAGCAAATGGTATTAAAGCATTTTTAAAATACTGACAGTACTTGTTTAAGTAAATTTCCTGGTATAAATGATACTACTGAAGATKAAACATTTAATAACTACAAAAATATCTTAAGGTGAAATACTATCACAGGAATGGAACCATAGGTCAAATATTATGAGGAATTGGTCAAAGTTTGTAGATAAACTAATTTATGCAAGAAATACTAATTGAAAAAGTAAGGCCCCATAGTGCTGTACTAAATAAATTATATTCAAGTGAGATTTAAGGCCTGAATTAAACCCACTCTGCAAGGAACTTCAGAACAAAGGCAAAAAGTTTATCCCTAATCAGCCTAACTATTGCTGTATATTTGGTATTTAGGATCAACAACTGTTTCAGACATTTGAAATACTATAATCTTACCTGAAGGTTTACATAAGTGCAAGGCTGTAATGCAGTTCTTGGTGGGCTTATATTTTA
>NW_026623449.1:77157-94657 GCF_030028575.1 Malurus melanocephalus | reverse complement strand
CTTATAAATAATAAAAAAGGAGACTGATAACAGTAGCTTTATGTAAGCAAGCTCAGAAATCACTCTCAGATAAGTGCTTTTGACCTAAATCTTGTAGCGCCTCGATCTGACATATAACCYCACAACTGTGAAATTCTGTATGAGATTTAGCAGTTTGAAGCTGCCAACTGACCCAGCCATAAAGCAGCCAGAGATAAGCATTTACGGTACGATATGATACAATTAGACATTCACCTCCTATTTATTTCAGCCCATTTCAGTATATAACCTATTTAAAAGTTGCAGGCTTTTTATTAAAATGTAAATGCTCGTGTGCTGTATATTTATAGGCAGCTAACAACAACAAGAAAAGACTCTCATAAATTAGATTTCTATGAATGAAAAGGGTAAACAGGAGATGCTTCTGCAAAACTCTTCTAGACRTGCAGAGATAAAGGATGGCTCTACCACACAAAATAATCAGATACAAAAATAGCTGTTCAGAAACAGCACACCTAAGGAGTACTTTAATCAAACATTTAGGTTACCTGCCAAAAGGACCATGATCTCTTCAAAATGCAATGCGGATTAAAGTGTTATCTAACACAAGCAGAAAACTAACCTTGGAGTGGAAGTTCGAAATGTGTTCATCATAATTTTCATGTCTTTGGATAGAGAAACCAGCTTTTTCAGCTAGATTGCAAAACTGGTTTAAAGTATTCCCTCGGAGTGGAGCAAATACCATTGCTTTTCCCTGGAACATTAAAAAGAGAATTTATACATTTTTAAAACTGGAAGGGAACCAGATATAGCATGCACTTGACTAAGCCTTTAATATGCTCAAGCTGGAAAAGTCAATTGTTCTCTTGCTAAAATACTAAAATATAATAACACAAATAATTGTTCAAAATAYGCAAGATTTCTGTGATTAAACAAATGCAACATAGAAAGTAATAAAYAAGTATTTTCTTTAGAAAACTGCCAACTGCAATACATCTGCTTCTTTTCATATAATAATGGTGTCTGTGGATTACCAAAATAAAACACAGAAAATGCATACAAAACATACACTCGATGAAAAATCCATTTGTTAGCTCATGAGCATGCAAAGACTGTAAATAATGATTTTCTTTTTTCTCTCTCACACATAGAAGAGTACCTCCCATTCACTGTCAGTGGAATTACAACAGTATAAAACAAGGCAAAATGGGAGGCAAATCAGACCCAATTGTTAATTTTGCGAAGATATTTGAAACTACCTAAGCAGTGCAACTAAATTTGACCTTAAATTGGTAAATTGCATTTAAATCAAGAATTAATGTTCTTGAATACTAATTCTGGTTCTTGCAAGATGATCAAGCCAGTTATGATGCCCAGGCAATACATTATGGTCCATTACCTAATGTTTTGTTCATCCTTCTGTATTTAAGAAAACAAAAATAACTGTACCTTGAACTGATAGATTTTAGACACTCTGTGCAAAGTGCTTGCCCAAAACCTAACCTACTTGATAGAGCATCTCTTGAAGTCTTATTTGCAGAATTAATTCTAATTGGCTGAATACWGTGTTCTGTCACATGGAATGAAAAGTGGTTGAAGAGCTGTAAACAAAGGTTAATATCAGCCAACAGCCTATCACACCAAGGGGAGCCACGAAGTTTACTCTAAGTTCCTGTATTTAACTTCTATATTAATGAGAGCCAAGATTAATTTGTGAGGAGCTGTAATCAAGCAAAGAGACAAAAATTATTTCTGGGAATCTGAAAAAARGTTCTAAAAGGATTAGATGCTGTGGAAGTACATTTAGCTTGAAAAAATGCAATCTGTAAGCCACAGGGAAAGAGTGATTAGTATGGGGAATTTCAATAGGAATACTGAAAGTTAAAATGCTGACATAGACACTTACTGAGGAGAACACTGAACAAATCTGTGTGTCTCACACGTCACACATGCACACCTTCACTGAGACAATGCAGAGTAAGACAGCAATAAAAATGCTTTGTCAGTACCTGTGGTGCTAATGGGGACTTCAAAGTTTCCAACCATTAACACCATATTTATTCTCAGAATGGCCCCGGGCCCCATGAGATAGGGAAATACTGTTACCCTCATCTTTCTTGTGGGAAATTTAAGCACAAAGGAGTCTTAGGGCACCATCCAAAGCAACTCAACTTCTGTTCATTTGTGTAGCTGTAGCTTTAATTTTGTGGCAAAATAAGAGGTGCAAAGGGGTGTCACTCCCACCGAAGGCCCTGGAATTGCTTATGTAAATGCTATGTCTGAATATAGGCTCAGCTCAGGATGAAAAACATTAAACACAGGAAATTCACAGTCGGTTCCCTCACATCCTTGGCATGCTTTAATGTCTTCAGRCAGAAGTGGGCAGCAAAGGAAGCCTTCAGCTGAGGATCTGGCTCCTCCTGCTGCCATCTCACGCTCTGCAGAATGTTCTGCCCAAGCCCTTTCTGGTGTAAGGACGAGAGAGACTGGAGACCCTCACTGTCATCATCCCTGTAATGGGAACCATGTCCCTCACCCAGGGCTTACCGACCACATGATTCACACGGGGACTTCAGGAGTGACTAAACATCCTCAACAGAGACTTCTGGAGGCTACAGACCCTACACTGGCCCCTACACAGCAGATCCCCTCGCTCCACTTGGAGTCAACAGTCCATGCGGTCATTCCTTCTGATATTCTGTGAAAACTGCTTTCAATTAAATTTGAAAGAGAAATAGAGTAAAACAGAATGTAACACGGTGTGAAATATGTCTCAAATCCTGACAGAAAATCTTGAAACAATTTTGAAAAAGGGGAATGGCTTTTATGGAAATCACTACACAGTTACTTTTGGCCAGCTCCTTAGTTGGTGTAAAAACCTGTCAATCTATTGACTTTAGTGCATGTCTAAAACACCTGTGGATCCTGCACTCACTGATAAAAACCAAGAAATCATGATTGAAGCTCAAAACTCCAGTGATCTTCTCAAAACTGACAGGTATTCTGGTCAATTTGGTCTAYCACAATCTGGGTTTAAAGCACRTTTTGTTTCCATCTGCCCAGTAATGCTACCTGTTGAGAGGCTGCATTCACATTTCTAACTATGAAATGTTTTTYATTCCTTGGTTGCTGTACAATTAAAAAATTAGACCAGTGGCCTGGTTCTACTCTTGAAGGATTATTCCAATTAACTCTTCATTCAGAAGTGTCTGCTAGGATGACTTTTAAAGGATGATGTTTAAAAATGGCCTTTCCTCATATGGAAAAATACTTCCATTAAACTTGTGAATGAAACACAGAAGAAAATACTGGCTATAATAGTTCGAAGTGTGACTAAAATGCTACAGTAAGACAATGGAACAGTCATTCATATTTTGGATGTGACTATGACTAACTTTACTCTTCAATTATTACTAAACGAGGTCTTACTTGCTGGTTCTAATCAGCTCAATAGTATCCCATTGACTTCATTRGGATTTTGAATGGATAGGCCACAGAAGAATCAAAGCCTTGATAAAAAAATCGTTCTTCATTAGGGAAATATGCAAACAAATGCTTATCCTGAGATTAAAATTAAAAGTAAGTTTTAATGATATAAAAAAGTAAAGCTAAATGTTGGCAAATCAAGTCGAAGTAGATTGAGAGAAATAGAATATAGCCATTCAAGATAAATTTGTTCAATGTAATATTTCTATGCCCTATTCTYTGAATAAGCTTACAGGTGGCATTTGCCTCTGTAACAAATTCAGTCAGAAATTTCAGTCCTCAGTAACTCTGTAAAATGCTCATTTCTATCGCTGTGAATTTATTCGTGTGCCAATACAGCTGTCTGTGGGGTCAATACTGAGAACCAGATGACTGAAATTATCAGTCCTGTTTCAARGAAACTAAAAAGTTACCCAAAACACATCATTCTGTACCACAAGAATTCTAACTGCCAGAAATAACATCCTTACTGAAAAAGGAAATACCACAGATAAATTTAAAATKAACAGTAGGAACAGACTGTGTGTTCCAAATCTCTTCTTCAAGAGWGCTTTACAAGATCACCTGTTATTTTCTGTTTACTCCACTTTTTCTTTTGGTATTTTTGATTATTATTTTTGCCAAACTCTTCTAAACTACTTGTATCCTAGTGATGCCTTATCAATCAGGCTAACCTGAAACAAAGGCCAGACAAACTTAAKAGAATGAGAATAGACAACTTTAATACTGGTAYATCAGGGCAGACAAAAGYCTCCTCCTGAGGCTACACCCAAAATGGACACCAAGTCACAAGATCTTCACCTTTTAWAAGTTCTGTCTTATTAACATATTGGGCCTCAACCACCCAATGATATTTTCAGGTGATGATGTCAMCCACCCCAWACTTGCTCCCCSMYAACCCGCTGTTGTTTATGTATTTTAGGGCTCTGAGGCAGYGAGGTGTYCCTTCTCAGAGAGGGATTGTTTTGTCTAAAGATGGGAGAATGRTAGTKYTAGTATTGTACTAGAGAACACAGACGCAYRAAAATACAGAAGCTAAAAATCCTAAGGCATCATTTCCCCCCTCCATRTGAAAGATGACTTGCATATAAAGGTGTCAATTTAATCAATTTGTCAAAATACTTTCAAAAAGAAAATGTAAGTTCTAAATTTGAGACAAAATAATTCATGTAAAAGAGTGAACTTAAAAAAAAAGTTTATACCTTAGCTTGGGCATAAACTGATACCTATAAACCATTTTTAATTATTGCAACTGGAAAATAAGTTCAGTATTAATTTATTTGTSCTTTAAAAGCCAAAGTATAGCGACATTTAGTAAAGTGTCCTCTGATGCTTTCCTGAGATCTATACAGGTTAACAAGAATAGCAAAAATTAGAATTATTTCACACTTATGACTGCATCATTTGTGATCTTGAATGAGCATATGGTTTTATTTGGGTCTTTCAAACCATAAAGGCATCTCTGCTGAACATGACATTTTTTGTCAAGAGAGCTCATTTAAGGTGTCTGTACTCCCACCCACTACCCAGCTCCCTGGGGAGTGGTTTAGTGGTAGTGGTAATAGTTTGCTGTCCTCTTAGTTATAAATGACATTAATTTGCAATGCCATGCCATAACTGCACATCCATCCATATAGCTACTCAAAAAGTGGATTAGGCAACTGTATTTAGTTAAAAAATAGTTTGGATAGGGGTCCAAAACTCTGCAACAGAAATTCCTGCATTGACCATGAATTTCTTCARCTAGCTTTGCTGATAAGAAGTAGCAACCTCGGCCTAAAAGGCACAACAAATACGTGCTAGGCCATTATCACACACTATGCTGATAATCACAATGAGCAGAAGCAAACAAGACTAGGAAGGCTGGCAACAAAAAGCCAACTCCCTTTACTCCATCTGCATTCACAAAGGAGTGTAGTTCATCATGCTCTGAAACACAAAGGCATGTTCTGAAATTGAATTAGCTGACTGAACGTAAACAGAAACAAAGTCAGGACAGTTTTGGCTTAAAGTCAGCCTAACAATTCTACAGTTACCAGGGWACCTCTTATACACTTCTCTTCCTCCCATTCATGCTCTTCTTCCCCAGTGTTCTTTTGTSGAGCCAGTAGAAGGGCCCATGGGAATACCTGAAGAACCAGTTGCTGACATTGATCTAGGCTGAAAAAAATTCTTTCTGTATTTTTTTCTAAACTGGGATCTGTTTTGTGTTCCAGAYCACAAAAATTGGTTCCAAAAATTACTGCACTTTGACAGCTGTTGGTACATTATGAAAGTCAGAATGCATCACTCTGAGCAGGAGCTGCTTGACCTCTCCTTACTGTCACTGACAGAAATATCTGGGTAACCTTTTCCTCAAGGTGGCTACATTTCTCCTGTCTTCCTGGCAGCCTTGCCTYGCAGCTCATTAAAATAATTCAGTCTTAAGTAACTTGCCTTAGGTCACTCAGGAAAGTCTATGATAGAACCAAGAATAGAAACCTGATCACTCTAAGCAAAGAATGGGATTACTTACACAACTAAAATGACTCGGGTTCTTAAGCCTTTGCACGTTTGGGTCTTCTATCCCTTGTACTGAGAAAATCTCTTGTACAAAAAGTATACTACAAATTTTAAATGAAGTTTGGAAATGCACTGCTAGCATGAAATAATTTTGTTTTGAAATGGAAAAAAAAAACCTTATTGGAAGATTTGGATGTTAAACATGAAAGATAAAATGCTTGTTTCAAAATTCTACTTAGAGCAATTACTTAATGTTTTCTCCTTTTCTCATTTTGATATCTTCCTCTTTTTTAATAGTTGAGATAATATATATATTTTATATTTGCATATAACAGACTTTTTTTTTGCCTGTAGGTCTCTCTGATTTAAATAGCCTAATAGATTTAGACTGACAAAATATCTCCCGAATGAGATGTAGAACATATAATCATTTTATGAAGAACAAAATTTCATTATATTCTAAGGTATAAAACATGTAAACACAGGGCTTGCTTATTTAATGGGAAAATATTTAAACCACAGTATACATATAAGGGATTTGCTCATTTTATATAAACATAAATGAAAAGGAAAAAAATATTCTTTCATAATAAATAAATACACAATGACAAAGGTTACAATTGAAGGGATTAAAAATGACAGAAGCCAACATAAAAACTTTCAATATCGTATTTTACTTTAATATGAAGACATTATTATCAAAGGAAAATACTTGAGAAACGCTTTGATAAAAATAATCTGACGCTATCTTTGAAGCGGTTTCATTTATTTTACTACCCACTGTGTTCCTTATCAGAAGGCCAAGTATAAGAAGTTTCCTAGTTTATGATTAGGAAAGAATCTGATAGATTAGAAGACTCAATTGAAGTTGGACATAATAAGTATTAAAGTATTACATGACATTAATCCTGCCATTCCATTACTCTCTCAATCATTGTGCACAGACTAATTATTCTGAAGCCAGTGTTCAGGAGAAAATAGAAACATACTTACACTGGGTTGGAGTAATCTCTTTATTGCATCAACAAGGCTAGCTCTGAACCGGTCCAGAAACAGGCTGACATTGAGAAGAGAACAGAATCCAGATTAAAATGGGTTTTCAATTCTAATGATACTAATGCAGATAAGTACAAGGCTAATTACATATGTTTACACAATGCTGTAAGAGAGAAACTGTGGTCTACATTTCTATGCAGCTCAGGTACTTTTAACATTAAAAAATACATAAAACCAAATACARTCTATACCAAAACTAAATTATCAGCATGAGGCAGGTCTTATACAGCTGAAATTCATCAATCATACATGCTATCTATTAAAATAATACTGTATCAGAAATGAGGATCAACATAAAAAGTTAGCATTTTACATGATTTTATATACCAGGGGGACAGACTTTTTTTAATGTTTTCTATTGTATTTAAGGTGTTACTATTCATGGTATTTTTTCTTCCCTTTCTACCTTCACAGTTTTGGCATTAATTCTTACCTATCATACTTATTTGTTGCATTTCTATATCTATCTCTAGATGTCCCTATAAAGATTTACAAGACCCTATACCTTCTCCCTCTCTCCAACACTGTTTGAATACAATGGCCCAGATTGTACAGAGTTGTCATCTCTCAAGAGTGCAATCCTTCATCTCCAGCATGGGTCCCGCAAGGATAGCAGCAGAGTCAATTTTCCCATGCAATGTTGCCAACACGCTCAGCCCTATTTTGGTGTGATTACCTCATGATTTGAGGGGATAATTCATTCTTCATGCCCCTCAGTACCTTAATGTATATACTAATAGTGGCAACCAGGGTGCCAATCACTCTTGACTAGATATTTGTGGACATGTAGTTACTGTGGATGAGTGCATTTACAATGGTTAGTGAACAACCATCTGATAGCAACTGATGCCTTTCAGTCCTTACTACCGTGGGCTGCATTTATATTGGCGATTCAGATAAGAAACTCTATCAAGCAGGCCACAGATAATGTGATTTTTTTTTCTTCTTTTTTTTTTCTTCCCCCCCCCCCGCCACATTTTCTCTTGTAATAAAACTGCTTTCCAGCTTGTGTCAAGTTCAAGTTTCACACTATATAGCATTTTGTCCACTCTCAGGGTTTTTTTTTTTAAGATACACCCCTTTTATTCCTTTTATTCTCAACCTTCTTTTCTGAAGATATGTGGATAATTTTTTTTCCAGGTTTGGAATTCTAAAAGAACAGAACACATATATGGAAACACTGAAGAGAAAAWAGTAGTCTACCAGTGACAAGCCTCTCATCAAGAGCAGAAGATGTGTGGTTATTTAGTAAGGACACTCCACAGCTACCAAGGGGAATACTATATTATATATTATAGAGTCAAGAAGCTGTGCAAGAGGTGTGTATTTTTGCTACTCTGGAACAAACAAACAAACAAACCCTTTTGGAAAACTTGCAAGCGACCATATTGCATCACTAAAAATTGCCAGAACCTCACACGGCTCAAGGAAATATGGTAGAATGGGAATTTCTAGATGTGTTGAAGAACATTTAATACAGAAGTATGACCTTCTGAATTTCTCCTCAAGAATGTGATGTACCAGCTGACAATTCAGCTCCCCCTCAGCCTTGATTTATCTTACTGGAAGAAYTTTATTGAAAAGACATGTGCCTAAATTTAATTCATTGAAAAATTCAGCTCTTCTCCCTGATGTCTCTTGGGTGTTTTAATGACATTCACCTCGGGTTGATCCGAGGTATCTATATGTATCTATACAAATAGATGCCATAGGACACCACTGCAGGAACCACCTGCAGAAGAAGTGCAATACATGATTCCTCTCGCAAAAGAATAGTGAACAGCGATTAATTTTCTTCAGCATGAAACATCGCAAGCATGTACACATTTAAGACTTCCTGGCATCATGTATAAGCAGAAGTACATTCTAAATGAAAGGTGCATTTTTAATGTTTTTATTATGGAAAGCTGTATGGTGGAAACACAATCTTGGGGCAGCTTACCAGCATTAAAATTCCCTTTTCATGGACTTGAATCCCATTCTCACTTTTTACAGTAAGATAGGGGCACAACTGCTGCTACCAATCTAGTTCCTTTACAGTGAGAACTACAGGCCTTYGCTTACCAAAAACTGAATGTCTGASAACTTAAAATGGTTACATGACCTGCTAGATTGGACAATTTCAGTAAYACTTTTCTGTCCAACCCCAACTGATATTTTGTTGGCAGAGGAGGTAGACTCTTAGCCCTCTTGGCTTGGGAAACCCAGATAACCTGGGACTGTTGCCCCAAGATGTYCTGCCCTCCAAGAGGCCTCTCCTTGGGAACATGACCGACTCCAACTGAAAATAGTTTCTGACATTGTGATTTCCAAACTTTTGCTCTGTGAGCCATGTACCCTGACCAGAAGGAGCAGAGAAGACTGGAAGCAAAGCTAATGCAATGCAACAACTCCAGGAACTTCTCCACCCTCCCTCTGAGTCAGGGGATGCCTTAAGTGASGAAAATCCTGAAGAAGTCATTAGATAATCTGTGCTGCAGACAGAAACAGCACAGGATTTGGCCCACGCAAGGGGATTTAGTCACGCAATTTTTCTTACCGRTAGAATTGTATGACTAAACATTACCACAGCACACTGAAAATGCCCCTGAGAGCATCCTTCAAAGCCCACAACATGTGAGCTCCTGTGTCACCTGCTCCAGGTGACCCTGCCTTGGCAGGAGGTTGGACTGGATGATCTCCACAGGTTTCTTCCAGGCTTAACTATTCTGTGAGTCTGTGAAGAGCTCRGTAAAAATAAATAATGCATTGTTCTAAACCATTCACACCCAGTTCTCACACCTCAATTCAAATTTGCCTTAAGCTTGCCATTATTTTAGTGTTAATATCTCATGTTTATGTAGCTCAGGACAGGAATAGCAAGATTTTCTTGGGTCAGTGAGGACGATTCAAATCACAGCAGTAGAAAGGTGAGAACATAGCTGATGATTTGGCCTTTGTTTAGGCAATGCTCTTAAACCGGGAAATCTGGATGAACAGGCAGGGAACATTGTCACCTCTCTACTCTCTTATTCTTTGTTAAAAAAATAAATTACCGTAAAAACCAAAATGAAAGTTTATAAGAAAACTGCAGAGAAGTAACAGCAAGACACAAGGAAACAAATTTTAAAAAAAACAAGTAGATTCTTATTTTGCTTCATGCTAATATCCTTTCCTCTTGTGCCTCGCAACAAATGGCATATATTTTATAGGCTATGATGTAAACTCTTTTTTTTGCATGCTCTGCCATTGGTAAAAGAGTTGGGTTTACAGGTGCAYTTCAGATATTATTACATTCATGTGTAGTATCTAATGCATAGAGCCATTTATCTTTTTCAACTCCATGGGTGACATAAACTAAGAAAACTCTTACTTTCCTTACTTATTACATAAAGTTCCTATGCACTTGAAATTGTGAGCCAGGAATCAGGTCTGAAATGAATAATAAGTTTACATGGAAAAAGGACAGAGGTCTTACAGCATTCTTGCAAAAAGATCTCCTTATAATAAGTGAAACGGATATGAAATTGACATATTTTAAGGAATTTAAAGAATACTTTCAGTTCAGTTCTACATTCCTGGCAAAGCCACAACTCCCCGTGACTTCAGCAAAAATCTCAGCAGTGAAAGTAATGTGGGATAGCTCCCCCTGGCCTCTGTTATGTGAATACTTATGCATGTGCCAAACTTTCAGAATAGAATCATTCTAAGTAAATAAAGTAGGATATTACGCATTTCCAAAACAACATGGGGATCTAAAACTTATACTATCTCTACATCAATTTTTTGTGAAAACTTGTTTCACAAAAATGTGAAAGATAAAGATTTTTTTTATTGTCTCAGTCCTATTGGCTTTAACTGTCTTTTTGGATTAAAAATCTCATCAATTTTTTTTCTCAATAAAGAAGAATATGTTTAAATTGTTTAGATAAACAGAAATCTGATGCTCTCAAGACCTCTGGAAGAGTCTTGGGTTTGGCCTGTCCATACAGGCACCTCTTATTTCTCCTCCTCTATTCAAACTCACAATTCTAGCATCTGTATGACATCTGCAGATGTAGGTCAAATGAAAGTCAAAAATTCTGACRGCCCTCACTTGGCCTTAAAATTCCCCCTGAAAAATATGAGATAGGTGAATGTGTTTTAAAGATGCTATTATTTCAGTATTTTTTCACTGTATCCTTCTTCCAGGTGTAGCCTCATCATGATTTTTTTTTCCTTATTTTTATCTAATAGTTGACATTTTAAAAATTATTTTGGAACTGCTGAACCATGAAACTGTTTTTATTGTCAGTGTCCTGAATGGTTAAATAATGACTAGCTTTCACAGTTTGCCTCTTATTTATTTTATAATCTAGTTGAGCTACTAAATTTAGCTGTTAACTAATAGACTGTTTGTTCTGGGAAATAACTTATTTTCCACTCCTGCACACAAGGTTTATGAAAGTCTGACTGTAAATATATGAATATAAACATATCGCTGCTTGCTGTAATCATGCACATTTTTACTTGAATCTCCATGTGGATTTGGAATATGTTTATGAATAGAGCTTGTTTTCATGTAAATGGGATCAAGCAGTACCACTGGTTAGCTATTCAGAGAATCAGACAATATCACCCTTGCTGGAAATACTTCAATAAAAATTTATCCATGTACCTAATATTTGAACTCAGATTTTTTGCTTTCTAGTTCTCCGTTCTAATCTCAGATTTTATTGACTGACAATGAGCTATACAATGGTGTTACACTAAATGCAATCTATTCTATCTGTTTTTATCACTGCATACTTCAGGTTTCAGCTGAGAAGCTGGAAAAAAAGAGATCTTTTTTTTCCTCTTCAATGGCAGCCCAAAAAATTCTGAGAGCAAAAATCCTGCCAACAGTTCTCAAACTGATTCTATATCGCTGAAGAGAAATACATGAAAATGAAAAGAAGATTTGAGTTTGATAAAGCATGSAACATTTATTTCCCCAGCCTTTTCATGAACCAGAAAACCTAGGGTCCATAACTAAAAGAATTATTTCTAAAAGAAACAAACAATGAAGGTATTTTCATGCTTATTAAACTGAAGATACATCAATGGGCACTTGCAATAAGAAAATAGAAATAATTTGTGAATAAAACCACATTCTTTAAACTAACCTTCACATTTCCATTTATTTTTTAGAWATCTATAAATATTTATACACTTACCTGAATCTTAAGTGCTTCAAAATAAATGTACAAAATGCATGGATTGCAAATGCATTATGTATTTACCTATCATGTTTGATTCTTTGTTTCCTAAAGAAACAACACTATTTTCAAATGGACTGGGAGGGGTATTAGACCAGAATATTACTGAAAAAAACAACTTAAGTCTTGCTCCACTCTGCTGTACTCCCAGCACAAATAGGATGACATGGTGTGAGTATCAAGAATACAAGAGACAGCACAGCCAGGTTGTTTTGATATTTGTGTGAAGAACAAATTTAACTCTAAATCTCTTGGCAAGACCTTGCTTCACCCATAATCTGGAGAACATCCATATGTGAGCCTTGTCTAAGCCTCCGAGAAGACTGCTGCCCTCCTGCTCATGTCCGCCAGCACTCTGATCTGACTTTCATACTTAATCTGATCTAATCCTGTCCAGCATTAACTTCATCTGTGCAATGAAACCTGGAGTATCCATTCTAATATTTGGTGAGGAAGGCATTTACTAAATTACTTGCTGAAATCATATGGTGTTGTTTAGCTCCTTATTTTAATCAGATGATGCATCTCTGAGGCACATTATCAGCGATTAGTTAGAAACCCTTCTCTGTCCTTTTTGGGAACAAAGAACTTTTGTGAAATTAAATGCTAAGAGGAACAAAGCACTGTTGCATTCTGACAATAAATAGGTGTTAGAAAAAGGCAAAAAGATCCCTAAACATMTCTTCTCTAGAGCTGTACAAAAACAGTAACCTTGTGAAATAAGAAGAGTTTGGTTAAATAGCAAAATATGAAAGAAAAACAAAAGCTTTAGAGGAATTTAAGAAGACATTTAAAAAGAACATTGTTTAGAAAGACAATAGACAGCTTCGTACTTCCCTTTGCCTTTTCCTTTAACTATTTCTAGGTAAAGTACATAAATTTGCTCAATGGAGCAGTCCTAGGAAGTCTCTGCTTTTGGAATTTGGTCTCTCACAACAGTTACGTGCCGCAAAACATAAACAGCTTTTTTTTTTTTTTTTTATTTTGGACATTTAACGGGTCAAGAGCAAATATCCATGAAGGAAAGACAGATGGGTTTAAAAATAGCTGCTCTCCTAAATAAAATTTCCACAGCTCTTTTTGTACAGTGTCTACATTTATATAACACAAGTAATTAATAATATACCATTTTTAAAGTTAGCATGCAGCAAATAGAGCACAGCACAATCCCACAAATGTGGTATCAGAAAAGGGTTGTGTCAATAAGCAAATCTATTTGCATAAATTATTAAACAAGATACTGTATTTCTACATGTACCTACCTTTTCATAAATTAAGTGCTGCACTCTTATTTTTTTTTACTGTGGATAACCTCATAACTAACATATGCTTGTGTAAAAATTATAAAGCCTATMCCTCCAAATATTGATGTTTAATAGATTTAAGGGACAGAATATGGTGGAAGTGGAAAAAAGGGTTTGAAAATCTCTTTTTCCTTGGAAAGATTTTCCAGAGAGCAAAAAATATATCCCCTTATATCAATAGTCAGATCTTTCCTAAGAAGTAAGCTAATTGAGCTGTTTGTGTTGATAAACTCCCTTTTCTCCAGACTGTTCCTCACTGAGCCATAATTATTTGCAATTTGCCTAAGTCGTCCATTTACTGATACGTCAAGCATGAAACAGAGGCAATTCCAGAAAATGGAAATGCTTCTCAAAATCAATCTTTGGGAAATAATGTGGTAGAAGTTACTGTGTGATAGAAGACTACCTTATAACTGTCACATGGAGATGAATATTAATTTGTTGAGGTTAAGGTGGCTTTGTGCTTCATTTGTTGACTTTGCTTAGCCATCAGCAAGMAGCACAGTACAATTACTCCAGCAAAGCTATTTTTCTAACATGAGTTTTATGATTTTTATGTACTTACCAGTCAGCACACATAACAATGTCAAAATGTCCTTCCAGTTGAGAGACATCTGTCTCATTATCCCATCGTAAAACGCTAGAGGAAAATAAGATTTTTAAAAAAAAAAAGAAAAGAAAAAAGGACTTATATTTTTCATCTTGAGATTTTTAAGGTATTAATATAATTCTTATGTGACACAGATGTGATTTTAAAAGTGCAAACTTGTTACTTTCAAAAGATGAACATAAAAATYTTATTCTGTACCTTTTAAAGGTTTTAAATCTCAAAGCTAAAGAGCTATTTTTCATTATAAGAGAAATGCAATCCATTCAGGTTCTGATAAGTGGATCACCAACAAATATGCCTTTCTGAATTAGTGGCACAGGCACAGCTTCAGATTTTTACCCCTTAATATTACTGCGTGGAAGTGAAGTCAAAGTATAGACAATCTGAATGAAGCACAAATCTGCAGAACACATGTGAATTCATGGATTTTCGTTACATCTGGCAGGCAATTCAGTTATGTTTCTCATTGATGAAGTGAGCATTCACTTGGGCTGGAGGGAGGAGAGACAGGGTGAAAAAATGCCAAGCTTAACTTCAATGCCAGCTATGTTGCCTYTGGCAAGCTTAAAAATACAGCAGTGTTGACTCTGTCAACACCTATTCTCTCATAGGTGATAAGCCATTTAATTCTAAGATACCCAGTAGTRGGCAAAAATTCACATATGTACCAAGTTCTCCTTTGTTTATAAATGCTGCCAATTTATGTAGCTGCCACAAGGAATTTCAGTACTTTACTCCCATCTAAAAAAAATAGCAACTAGTATTGGAATTTGCTGCATACTTTAAATATCATTACCCYGAACATTTGAAGCTGCATTTCTATTTCTAGGCTATTTTAAAAAAAGGAATCTATCCTTTTTCATTTCCTGGTTATTTATAATAGAAAGTAGATAAATATTTATGGGAAAAGCACTTGTGGGGGAAGGGTCTAATCTGATCTTGTCAGGTTGTGCATGCTTATCTCAGTTTTGTATGAGTCTTGACCAAATAGACCCTTTAGTCTTCCCGCAGCTATAATCTACTTCTGGTTAAAAGCCATCTCCATTCACATCCTACTCCTAATATTTAACTGAGGATCAGKTTATAATGTGTTCATTCAGAAATGTTCCCTAAGCATACAAGAAAAAAGGGAATTTTGCACATTCATTATGCTGCATGCAAAAAATGCTCATAAATATGTAGATAAATAGATACAGGGCCATAAAGAATTAAGGTACCACAATATGAATGTACATGTGCACAGACACAAAATTTGAGACAGAATGCTTTTAAAACATGGAAATTAAGAAAGGAGAGGCCCAGTTAGTTGGGAAAGCTTTGATTGTGTGGGGCTCAATGTAACCGAACAGATCAGGACTCATTAGCCCATTTGCCCTCCTGGAATTTACTGTGACAATCCAAAGACAGAAAAGAGTAGATTAATTTAATTTTTCCCCCTCAAATTGAAAGTAATCCAGATTTTAGAAGCCTAGGTAGCTTTGCACACTGGCACGCAGCAGGCATCCAGTAGTGGAAAGTGACAAAGGAGAGTTCTCACTCTCAGCTGCTGGCTGCCTGCTGGCTACCAGCGGCTTTTTCAACCCTGTTTCCGTGGAAACTTAGGTTAGAATGGTGAAAATTAGGTAAAGGTAAGTTTTGTGGGTTTAAAGCACGCACTCTAATACTTTAAGAATCCTAAAGCAGAACTGGAAATTGGTAGAAGAACTGTGAGCCTTAAAAGGCYACCTTTGGTTCTCATTGCTACAGAAACAGAGATCTGATCAGTACCACTACAGTGATTTGAATTATGATTTTTTTTTAACCAATGTATTTACTATACTTCACACATGCAGTTGGGAAGGAAGCACAGGTGCCTCCTCTTGAATAAAACCAAACCAAAACCCAATCACSCACCCTCACGTTAGTGTCAGGTTTTTGATGGGCACCCAAAACACAGCATTTTCTGTGCATACCTACTGTAGGCACAGAGGAGTTTGTGTGGGGAGATGAAAGCCCATAAACCATAGTGCTGAGCAAAATATGGAATTGATGAGTCACCAGGAGCGTGAGCAGTGGTGCCACAAGACTGGCATGTGTATTGTTAGGAGTGAGCCAAGGGCCCCACATCCATCCATAAAACAATCTTTCTCCCTTTTCCCGATCTACTACAAGGGCTGCTTTTGGTCTCTAGCTTCAGTGCAGCTGCATTCATGAAGAYATCATAATTATGCCAAGGCCAATGATAAATTTTACAAATTTCAAATGAACTTTGCCATAAACTTTCCAAAAGTACATGAAAATCTTTATTACTGTGGGGGAATCACCTCATTAACTAAATATAATTTGTAAAAAAAATCAACRCCAGTGGGACTCATCCTGGTCTGACTCAGGATGTGTGCACAGTGGTGGGAGAGATGGAACTACGAGCTGTCTGTATTTATCCATGCTATCTTTAGCTAAGTGCAAGCGTGACTAGTAAGGGAGGCACAGCCAGAGATGCCAAATGCAGCACTGGCTGCAAGCTCCAATGCAGTTTCAGCAGCTAACTCAGGGCTACCCTATCTCACTGTTACCTGCTTCCACACACTGGCAGGAGCTACAATCCAACATCTGCACCTGCACCTGTAAAGCAGACATGTCCCTGCAYCTCCAGGAATCAGAATCAATTCTGCTCAGAGTCAGCACTCCACCTTCCATTAACACTGATGTCTGAATCAGCTGTTCAGAGTTCTGGTGCTAATGAAAGCAGTGAATCAGATGTGGGACTTCTATAAATACCACCAACTAGCCAAAAAAAATCTGGGATCCAAATGCAATTCCTGACTGTAAAGCACAGAAAAATCCAATGATATTGAAAAAAAGGTAAAGACATACAGTTACATGCATGTATCTATATGTAATAAGGGGGTGAGGAACAGTAATTTTTTCATGGACTGCTGGGGATATGACTCTCAGACTTAGTGGTCAGACCTGAAAGAAATATGAAGGCACTGTGAAGTAAGGGCTGATTGCATTTCCATTTTAAAAAAACATCGCTGCCAGGAAATCCAGAAAAGTGGTAGAAGCATCTCGGRTTTTTAATGAAATTTCTTTTAAAAAGTATAAATAAGTGTAAAAATTCCACATCACAAAAAGGCTCTTAAATCACCAGGGTCTTGTTGAGTGCAAACATGAAGAAAATGCAAGCCTTAACATTTTCCTCTTGTTCCTTTCCAGTGATACTTAACTAGTTGACAGAAGCTACATTTTTTTCTAAGGTCACTTTTCTTCCAGCAAAGTAAGTTTTGAAGCAATAATATTTTTATGCCTTTCTTTTGAGGGAGGGTGTTGCAGTACCAATGACTGAAATTATTTTGTAAATTTGAGAA
>NW_026623449.1:35268-77038 GCF_030028575.1 Malurus melanocephalus | reverse complement strand
CTTCAACTCATGCAGGTTTAGTTTCTTATGACTGAAAATAGGCAACTGAGTTTCAGGAGAAAAGGGTCTGAGATCCAATGGAAATATAAACAGTTGGGAACTTTTTGTGGCCGCAAGAAGAACATTAAAAATGAAATAGGATGCAAGAGAAAAACACTACTGCACTGTCCAGCTACAACATAAGTTAAAGTGGTGGTGGATAAAACTTGGTACCCACTAATGGCTGATTTATGGCCTCTATGAAATGAATTTGACCCGTTTTCAGGGGAAAAGTACCCACATCACAAACCTGTTACTATAATTAKCAATGTTGATGGTAGTCCTAGCAAAAAGGACAAGGACTGAATGAGCCATCCTCTCATATGCAGAGGTGGCTTCTCAAGGTCAGGGACAAAACATACTACCAAAATAGTCTGAGAAAAGATGTACTGATGCTTTCATTTCCTAGGCTGTCAACCTTCCACCATTCTGAAAAATTCTGAAACAAATTAGTTTTAAAAAAACCCCAAACAACACACAGCACAAACAAACCAATTCATTTTCCCCCCTGGTTTTTCCTTTAAATTGACAAGTAAACCAGAAAAAGTGATTAGGCCAAGACWTAAGAATTTTGATAATGGAACATAAAGATCAAGTAAGAAAATAAGAGACTTAAAGTGCAAAAATGTACCCCCAAAGAGCCCCACATATTTCAAATTTTAAAAAGCCCCACAATAAAATAGCTGTTGTTGCAGGGATAGTTACAGCAGCTAAGGCTTCCCCTGCACAGTAATTCTAATTTATGGAGGATAGCCTGACAAATGTCGACAYTCTTTTCCTTACACTGGTAAAGTATCTCAGCAATCTACAACAAAAGACATGATTTTACCAGGTTTTATTTCTCATGCAAAATTCTTCATTACTATTATTATTCARCTCCTGTTATTCAGTGTTTGTCTTCCTAGTATGTCTAGGCAGGTAACTTACATGAGAAAAAACAGGTTAAGTCTCTGATTGTTAAAACTTGAAACATTTCCAAGACCCTCTGAGATGTTCYTGTGATGAATGGCACAGGTTAGAGTAGCTTTCAAATTAGCAGATAAGTCATTGTGCAGATAAAGACAAAAAATCAAAATTAGAAAAAAAGGACAAAAGACACAAAAGCCTTACTTGCTTCAAAATGTATAAGTAGTCTTAATAAGGATTAAAAAAATAGTCCCAATTAGCAGATGAACAGCTACCAAGAATCCCTATCTACCCACCTCTTCTTTTCATATTTTAATTTAAGTTTCAATCTTTGAAAAGCATTATCATTGGAAAGTATACAGGTTCAGGTAAAAGATTTTGTCTGGGAGCCTATATGACTTTTTTATGACATTAAGTTCATTAACACATTAACAAAAGGCATCATCAGGTGCCTTCTCCGCACCTTGATCTCGGTTTGAGATTGTTCAGTTTTGTATAAAGATTAAGAAGATGGATTTTAATCTAGTGATAGAGGCAATGTGTACACCTATCATTACAACTCCTCTGAGGTGTCTTGCAAATTTGCCTACTATAATTTCCCCATCTTTCTTATTATAGTCTCCTAAGGCTGCTCTTATTTCTCTGCCTTCTTTCACCTTCTGCCTTTCCTACRTTCATTGCTACACTTTGCTTTGTATTCTTATCCATTATCTCATTCCCTTACAGTTCATAWCTGGTTTGAAGGGACCAAAGTTAAGCTTTTAACCACAGGTATAACCACTCTTCCTTTCGTCATTCATTTCTAAACATTTCTAATGTAATATCTATGATTGCCAATGGACACAATCTTCTAACAATGTCCTTCCAGGTTTTGGCAACTTCCATGTCACATATCTGCTCTTGTCAAATTATACCAATGACTCTTCTCAGCTAGGCTTAATATCTGCACTTTATCCTCTGTCTCCTGGACATTTCTTTGCTCTTAAACCCAATAAAATTTTGGTGTTTGTTATCATTCTTAATTCCATTGTTTTCTGGTTGTGTATTTTTAACTGTCTCTTACAAATTTTAAAATGTGCGCTTCTCAAGATTATCTTCAAACATTTTGCAAATTTCTGGTAATTTCACAATGTTCCACCTCAACCTTTTCCTCCTCTGAATTTTATTTATTGAATGGGCTATCTCATCCATAAAAGCTAGAAAACAACTCACACTGTGCATACAGACCCTTAAATTCAGTATTTTTCAGAACCTCAGCGAGTGAGCTCATTGCATCTAAAGCAGCACAATGCATTGTAAACACAGGAAAAAAAATTGATGGTTATCAAATTCTAATTAAGAATGACACAGTATAAAAAAACCTCYGAATTTCAAAGGGTAAGAAAGCATTTTATGGAACCCTTTGGACATAACCAGACATTAATTCCAGTCTGCAATCTAGATGTAGCTTAGACCTTTCTCTGTATCTGCATAACTCAACTCTGCTGCTTATTCTCTCTGCAGAGCATCTCTAAGAAATTTCTCACCAATCCACTCAACCTCTTGACCATGTCATCATCACTTACATCTAAACATCACAATGCTGTTCTCTGTGCTCTTGGAAAATGCAGGCTTGGCATATTAATATTTATTCAGCAGGCTGCTGGCAAAGGTTGTTTTTCTTGCCAACAACCCTGATCTTGTCATTTTTCACTGTACTCCTTCAGGTAAGTTGCAAGTTGTCGTTTCCAAATGCTTCACAACAGTTCATTCCCCTATTTTTTATCTCTCATTCAATATTTAAAGGACAAGTCCCTTCTTTAATCAGCCCTAATGTCAGTCTGCATCYTCCACTTAACTTTTCAAGCAAGCACCTGTACAATTTTCTTCCACTACATTATCCACAACATTCACAAACTTACTCCATTATCCTTGAAACTGTCCTTTAAAATCGCACCTACAAAAACTGAGAAGAGGCTCTTGTGCCTCCAACTCTGCCTCTCATGGTGACTTCAGTTATCCTTGTAATTCTTCCTCACCGTATCTMTCTCTTGTCTTAGATCACAGATTCTCTAACATAAGCTGCCTTTTTGCTTTGTGTTTATACAATGTCTAGTACAACAATTCATGATGAAACCTCATCACATAAACATGGTAATATAAAAGAAGAAAAAACTGCCAAACCCAACTATGAGCCTCTTCAAATGATCCTCTCTAGGTTTCCCTGASTAAAAGTTCCTTCTACAAATTGTATTATAAAGCAGCACGCTTGCCTTGTTCCTTATCCTAAGAACATATTTTCTYTCTCTTATTTTGTACAACATATTTTGCTAAAATTCAGATGGGAACATTACAGCTTTGTCTACAAAACTAACAGTCCTAACATTTACACATTTGCTGTATTTCAAAAGCTACTAAATTTTGGGACATAATTAATGYGCTGCATGTAAATACAACTGTTACAGAATAATTTTTTTCATTTTGTAGACACATCACAAGCCGACACTCAGCACAAGTGTGGCTATTTATTTAAAAGAAGTGAGAATATCTTGTATGAAAAAGACATTAATAAAAAAATACCAGTGGTGTTTGYGAACATCCCTCCTCTACATCAATGCATGCTAAATCAGCCTTTATTTGGAAAGTGACTACTGTTTTTAGCAAGGGCCACGTAGTACGTTAGGAAAAAAAAAATTGATGGTTATCAAATTCTAATTAAGAATGACACAGTATAAAAAAACCTCCRAATTTCAAAGGGTAAGAAAGCATAAACATGTGTCACAACTGTACTGATAGGATCAGATTTGTGCAAAAATATGAAAGAACACAGTTTTCTGCTCCATGGAAAGTAGTTCATCCATGGGGAGGATAATCAAGGGAACCAGAAGAAAAAACCGAAGAATATGAAGTGAACAAGGCAGGTCCARAACAASTGAATAGAGGAAAAATTAAAAACCRCAGAGAAGATGTAGTTCACAGGTGTTTAAATTCTCAGGACAGAAGGGGCCACAATAAATATCCAAGATTTCAAATTTCTGTATCAAGCCCATATATCTCAGGAAATTAACACATGTGTTTCAGAAAGATTCAAACACATTCACTGCTTACGAAACTATCACTTGCCGTGGAAAGATGTTCTAATGTATTATCATTCTGTCAAATCTCTTTTTTTTCTAGACTGAATTTGCCTAGCTTCAATTTCTGTATCTTATTAGGTACTTGTAAACTAGATTAAAGACTGATCTTCTATTAAAGATCTTTTTCCTTCACATGAGACTTTCAGATCAAAATCAATTCATTTTTTAACAATCGTTTTTTTGACAAGTTACATAAACAGAGCTCTTTAACTCTCTCATTTCCAAACCCTGACTCGCTCTGCTCCCCCTGAACCTCATCCATTTTCAGTATCCTCAGTTAACATTTGAATAAGTATTAACTGAATATTAATTAAAGAAACAAAGACAACACTGCAAACCTCATTTTATCCAAAYTTAAAATTTGTCATGGCTAAGATTAGCTGAGAGTGCCTATGAAGGAGAGAACCTACTGAAAGTGTGTAAGATGCAGTTGATGACTGCCTACTAACGTAGAGCCAAAGTAGACAAGGAAGGGTAGACAAAGGTACAATGGTAACAACATAAACCAGCAAATAATGCATAAGTTATCTAAAATGATGGACACAAATAAGGAATTAAACAAACAATTTTTGACTCTACCATCTCCAGGAAAGTTCTGCGAAGAAAAATTTAAGTCTACTCATATCAGTGGTCTCCCCTAATTCTTTTGCACAGCCCAAGAGACTACAAGAGGARTTGTTTTACCAAGAACATGTTTTTTAAGCTAAGAAGAGACCATCATGATATAGTCATGATTTGAGGAAGAATTATTTRAAATAACACAATGTGATACTTCCAGACACCACCTTACTTTTCTCCCTGTTGTTCCAAGCACAAAGAAATTTCTTTACAAAGCTTGCAACTATCAAAATTTTCTCTTTATGTATTCTTATTTGGCCTCATAAAGACAGRCAAAACTACAATGCAATTTAAAATATACTTTATTAAGTCAACTCAACTTGGTGAAATACACAAATAGAAGAGGCTTGGAAATTTGTGAAAGTGAGATGGTACRATTAAATGGTATAAAAGATTATTAGATTATCCCTCCAAAAGCTGAAATTGCACCCACCTKAAGAAAGMATCACAAACTTGCAAAATTAAATAMAATAAYAAAATCAGGCAGAACAAAAATAAGTGAATTCTTCCTTTTGTGGTAAACCTTCCTGCCAACTGATAACTGGGATACAGAATGGGCATTCACAGAGGATGAGAATATTTCAAGAACTGAGATTAATTCTTTGCATCAGTGCAAAATATTTACTTCACTGTAGAAGAAACTGAAGACATTTCACCACAGAAGCCTTTTTTGATATGTCTTCTGTAAGAGAAAGTCTTGTTTTATAAACTCTGAGCCCTTCAAAGGCATTAACAATATTCAGRTAAGGGTGATCTGGGTAACACTTATAATTCCAAAAAGCTATTGCAAGGAGCCTCACTAACAATATTTTAGGCAAATGCACTGTCACTGGAGAAGAGTCCTGACATGGCAAAATAATACAACAAAAAAACAGGGAACAGGCTAGTAGCAAACGGTCAATTCTCACAGTGAAGGGAGATAATCAGCAGAGTTCCCCTGGGACCTGTTCTATTCAATGTGTTTACAAGAGATGAGCACCGAGGTGGCAAAGTTTGCTGATGTTAAGAAGTCACTCAAGACAGTAAGGCAAAGAGCAGAATGTGAAGGATTGCAGAAGGATGAAACTGAGTAATTGGACAATAAAGTGACAGATGAAATCCAGTGTGGATAAATGCAAAGTGCACAATGGAAAATAATTCTCACTTGATACAGGAAATGAAGGTCTCCAAACTGACCATCACTGGAAATCTCCTGATGTTGTGACAGACAGTGTCATGAAACTATTAGCTCTGTGCTCAACTGCAGTGAAAAAAGCAAATCACTGTTAGGCATTTTTAGAAGGGGAACAAAGAGCATAATTATTCCACTACATACACCTATTTATGCACACTTTGAATGCAATACTGATCACAGTCATCTGAAAATAAGTAGATTGAAATTGAAAAAGATATAGAGCAGGGCAGGTATGATCTCAGGTAGGAATGCTTTCCACCTGAGTTGAGCTTTCTGTGATAAAGAACTACAATTTCAGAATGGACATGAGCACACAAACCGTTCTTCCCACATATAAATGAAGTGATCAAATTAAGTGAACAAGAATCAGCAGCCTTTTYTTCCTAACCTAAGAGCAGGAAATGYTCCTTTTGGCAGCTTCCTCCTTACCAACAGATGCTGTCATGCAAGAGTGTTACTCGAGACTGGAAAACGAGTTGGAAGAAAAGGATTCCTTTAGCATCGCTAAGGTGACAAACACAATGAATTCAATAAAATGTTTTCAAAAAGTTTGAATTTAGCAACACTCAGGTCATTTTGATGAATGAAAATAGAGAGAGAGAAAACATTGATGGAACCTATTACATGACCAGTTGAACTTATTATATGACCAGTTGAAATCAAGAAGGTTATTAAGGTGACATATTTGAAGAACATTGCAGTCAGGGAAAATATTCATGTTGGCAATTGTAGAGAAAGGGGCAATTAATATAAGATCAAAATCAGGATGATATAGTTCCATACTCTTTTACTCAATTGAGACCTCATCCACTGTTATGCTGAATGCAATTTAGTATTTCTAAAGACTTTTTTTATTATAGATTTAGTTCTGGAAGCTTGTAATTGCATTAGATTGGTAAGCAACATTAAAATCTCAGATAGAAGTGTAATCTATCTGTTAGTCTTTAAGCAGAAAGAATTGTCCCTTTTGGTTGTATGGTCATTCATTCTTGATATGGGTTCTAAAGATGAATATAGAACGAATAAAGAGTATTTGATACATTATTACTAATCAAACCAAAGGTTCACTGCCACAAGCACTTCTCTTGCTGACTTGATGTTACATATCCTTATTTACATCCCATCTGGTGTGTAATCCCACTGAGGCAACTCTTWGCAAAACAATAGACTTGTCCATACATAAAACTCCACAGGTCCCATGTCAGCAATTGGWACACAACTCTTGGTCTTAATAGATTCTGTGTTCTCAGACAAAGAAATCCGAAGGAAGAACAAATTTCCTAGTCAGCAGGACAGATTGTCTGTTAACCTGCAGCCTTCCTCTTTGATAACGCTTTTCCATCATCATACTTGTAATAATGACAGTTTTTCAAAATTCTACTACCCAACCAGCTGTTTGAGGAAGATTTCCCTATTAAAACAAATAGAAGATGAAGAGCAGGGATTCCTTGACTAATTTAATGATTTGGACATATTAAAACAATGACATAATGCATGTCAAACCAGCAACAGTTGATGGCACAGAGAATGCTATCAGGACAGATCATATGCTAAGTCTTAGGGGACAAAAATGGGATTCATGGATAATTTTTGAACTGTGGAAAAAAAACTGTCAAGCCCATACATGGTTTTAATACCCTTTACTATGGCAAGACATTACTAGTAACTTGGTGGTACTACTGTACCTATTTCTAGTAAATAYCAGCAAGAAATCCTGGGCATTTTCATGAAAAATAAAATAGAATTGTATAACCACTGCGAAGTAAACTGTTTACTAAATATCTATTATTACATTATAACACATAATATGACAAACTGCCAGTTTGGCTTACATTACCATATTTTTAAACAATAATCAGGAGTTGGCAGAGAGCTAGATAAGTGCTCATTTACTGCATTTTGTATAAATCGAAACAAATAAATGTATAGCAGGTTGTCCTAACCTAACGTCTCTTGGCTGATACCGGATTGTTCCTTTTTGCTCCATACATGTTTTGGCATATTTTCCAAATAAACTGCAAATTAAATGTCCAGAACAGTCACAAACTGACTCTCATATTGAGAATTTCTGCTCCTGTGCAAGGAAAGGAGTACAAGATCCTGACATAAGACAAAGGTGCTGTGAGAAGGATCTGTCCTGAATGAATCTTTTGTATGGAAAGAATCTTTCAACTCCAYGGGCCGCTGTGAAGTTGCAAGACTGGACACTGTTTAAATGACACATTACAGCAAAGAACATCCCTTCTCCAGATTAAACTGATGCTCACTAGTCACTTACATACGTCACTATATATTCATTTGCCTGCAAGATCTGATCAACATAAAAGAAGTCACTGAATGTCACTTTGCACACCAGTGTTGCATTCTTCCCTTCAAAACACTCATACATTCTCTTCATTTTCTTGTGGGTTTTTTTCTTCATGTTTTTCTCCCCATAACCACTATGTAACTAAGGCTYTCATCTTTAGGAAAAGTGAATCAAGGTTACTTCAGACTTTACATCAGCCTTTTCAAGGCATTAAGAAGGGATCATATAACTTTATTACTGCATCACAATGTTACTGAATCTCTAGGACTGATCAATCCATTAGAGAATAATTTGAATACTCATTTTATAAAACTTGTTAAAACAAATCTCCAAAAGCCTTAAGAATGTAGAACTAAAAATCAAATCAAATGTTTATTATAATGAGCCTCTTGCTTTTATATAGTACTTCACATTATTTTGTAATTTCATTATTTTATTTATGCAAATAAGGCCTCAAATGCTATTGCACTCAAGAAGTTAAACACTTGACATTTTTATTCCTTAAAATGCAACATTTTATGATGTCTAGATATGTTTATTAATTAGTGATTATTAACACCCAGTAAACAACATCATGTCTTGTAAAAACACAATCTTTCTTCACAGCATGAGGCTGAAATCTATTATTCACTGATTCCATATGCTGAAATACACTCAAATGATCACAAATGACCTTAAGCATTAGATAAATGTAAATGAGGACAGGGTAGAAAATGTGCTTTTGATTGATATCTAAAAGACCAGGTTTGAAGTCTTGGCAAGGGATGAAATCTGAAATCTCACAGAAAGTATAGAGCAACTGGAAATCTAAAAATATCAAAGCTTCTGGATGGACATACTGCATAGACTCTCCTCAGCAGAGTGTCTGAGGCTGCTCACAAGAGGTGTTCAGCACATGGAACCYGAAAGCCCATTCCTGGGATCCACATGGCCTTTGTTGGCTTGGCAAGGTTTTACTAGGATGCAGATGCTTCTAAGTGCATAAGTTACATGCACATACACCCTCATGAAGGTAGAATTCTTCCAGTCCTAACTGCTCACTTAAACAAACTTCTCTACACTGAATGGCTGCATAAGCACAAAGTGAAATTATGTGAGTGATAGCCAGTAAAACTGCACAGGTTTAACCGTCTATGCAAGTATGCTGATTCTGCATTAACAGTTTGCCTTTCTCAGCCCTTTTGCAGCTTTACTTTCGTCAATTTTAGAAGGACTGAGTGCCCTCCTGCAATGTGAGTCATCAAAAAAAAATTTAGATACACAAATAGGAATGTACTATTTGCTCTTGGGTAATCATTTTCTAATTCTTAACCTTATACCACAAAGCTGAAGTGCTTTATAATTTGCTTTTAAAGTACTGCAAGAGACGAATACTTCGTGCTTGGTTCCCGTGCTCCCCATCTGTCCTCGCAGTGACAACACAATAATGATCACACAGGCAGGATGACCAAAAATCCTCCCACGGATGCCCCAATAACATCTGCCTGAGGGGCAAATGGGATTTGTTGCCACCCTAAATTCTCAGAGCTATTTAAAATGAAACCTGTCTGTGTTTCAGATACATTCATTCCAATCCTCATTTTCAGTACAATGGGCAATGTTGACTCAGAAGCTGACAAATTTCAACCATGCACTAAATCATAGGTTGAAGAGACATAGAGTATATTAAAAAAAGATTAAAAGGAAAGAGAGGTTGTGTCACCAAAATTAATCATACTGTATTTGCTATTTTTTTTTTAATACTTCTAAATGTCTGTCTTGCATTACTTACTTACTTATCTATAAACCTGTGTCAGCATCATAACACAGGTCACACTTTCACACACATTTCACATCTACATTAACACAAAAGTACATGCACGAATCAGTAAAAAACTTCAGTAGAATCTTACCAGCTTGACACTTTCTGAGCCTTAAAGATGCCGGCATTTTGGTTTCTTGTGATGATCTCATTTACATCTGCAGTATAATTGTTAAGAAAAAAACAACCAAAAACTAGCACAATAATAAAAACAATAAACCCAACACTTTTCTGTTTCTAATGCCTTCATATTGTCTCTTATCTCTTTGTTCTTCTTTAATCTGTGCTGAGTCAGTGTTTTTTCAGAAGCATAGACTTYACATTGCTACTCCAGCACATCAGCRTATCATCTCCTTATATCTAGCAGCAATTTGCCCTAGTTGCCTACCTCTATTTGCTCATTTATTTAAGGAATTTCTAGCCCTGTAGCTATAGAGTGAAGTGAAAAAAGTTTTCCCACACCTTATATATATTTAAAGGCAACTATTTACAAATACAAGAATTATAACCATGGAGAACTGATTTTTTTTTGCACAACCACTGAATGTTCAGTTTAGTTTGTGCTGTTTTTCACTGTATCACTATACCAATGCTGAGATTTTGGACTCTTAGGTGCTTTGAGAACCTGCCCACAAGATACACATCTTTGTTCCTGGCTCTGTCTGGGTRAATCCACCACACAACAGGAGCACCTTAATCTATAGGTAAAGGAGTTTCTAGTCCAATTGCTTTCTTGAGAATGGTTTTGAACCACTTTAAAAAAGTTCAAGGCAATAAATGCCTTTTCTTCCCCTTAGATATCACAACAGATATAGCAGCTTTGTGTCTCAGTTTCTTGTAGTTTGAAAGATCAGGTCACAAATTTGGGTAGACATTCGGGCAGGTTAAAGCAAGGGTTATCAAGGAAAAGTTTCAGAGGAACTTGAGCCCAGTCATCTAGCCATCAGGATAGAAAAATAACCTCCWTAATCAATCATTCGTGGTTAGTGCGAAGCCACCAGACAGAAAAGGTGTAGCAAGTAAGTGAAAACTATTTGTTACTCAGTTTGAATCCAGACATACTTTTGCATACTTTCAAATGTAAATAATTATCTTTAATGGACCTTTTTGGTAAAGATGTAAATGATACTCCATTTAAAGTGGAGGAAATCTGATGCTAATTAGGAGGATGTTTCTAGGTTCACAAAATATGTCAGATCTTTCAAAAGTGCTCTTACAAGAAAATTGAATATGAGAGCCAGGCTAATTTGAAATATCACTGATATATCTCTTTCTTTGCTTTGATATATCTTTTTCTTTGCTTTGCTGAAATCCCATAATTGGCCTTCCTAACAGAGTTGGTAATTTAAGAGAAGTTATTTCAGGAAAGCCGCTATCCAAACACTGGAAAAGACAACTGGTATTTTGTGAAGTCAAAAACTAGAAATGGAATGACAGAAAACTGGTTTAAACAAATCTCTGTAGTTCAGATGTGCCTTTTAAATCTTTTTCACAATATGACGAGTAGTAAGTGAATGATCTATACCTGGGCAGCAAAAGGAAGGCATCAATAACTCCATGAGCAAAGCATGTTACTTTTAAATAGGGGGAGAAATAACATTGTTGGTAAATTAGCTACACCACCCAAATTATGTAACTGAGCAAAACCATTAATAATGCTTATAAACACGTTAACACTAGCTTTTCTAAATAATTTATGAGCCCATGTCTTCGGGCATTCAGGCTAAACATGACCCTTCTAACMTAAATTTCCCAGGACTGTTGAAAGATCCATACACTGTATTTTAATGGCCATTATASTGTACTGCAACAATGTTTTGTATTATTGATGCTTTCAGTAGCTCAAGTCACAGTGCATGGTGTGAAAMAGAGCTAAGGCAGAAAGTACACAGCATCTCTGAAACAGAAGACAATTTTTGCTAAAATGAACYTCATCCTTGGATTCGGACACATCAAAGTGAGTAAAGATGCTTCCAGTATTTTGAGGAAATAAAATTTGATGTTCATGACTGACTTATGTCACAGATATTACCTAAGTTGGAAATTTTGTATCTGAATGCATATCACTCAAAATTACAATGGGGGAAGAATCTGATAACTTTGTCYATGTATATCTTTATTATTCACTTGAAATGTCTATATTTTTAATCTTAATATTTTCCTGATTTAAATGATACAGAAATAACTTAGAACACRCTAAATCAACAATAAAGTTCTGAACAAGATGGCAAAAGGAATGTAATCTGYCTTTATTTTATTGATTTTGCAATATAAATGATTTAGTTAATCAATTAAAACCTGCTCATGATAAGCAAAAGAAGTTAGAGTGAAGTCTTTTAAATGGTCTAGAAACTCAATCATAATATCCTTTTAAAAACCTCCATAAACATCATACTTCATACATAGCAATATATTTCACAGTGAGAAGGTTGGGATGACAACAATTRTTTGAAATTTACTTGTAACTGACAATGATTCATAAAATGTTTTTTACTTTCTAATGTTTTTATAATGTATCCTAATATAGATACTGAAAACATACATAGAGAATACTTCACGTGGCGGTATGAAATGGAGATTAATAGGAAGCACATCAAAAATTAAAAGAAAAATCAAATCCTCAAAAGCTTGAGATTTCACAAAGCAAAGCTGTTAGTTATGCTCACTGAATAGTGATAGCAACAACAAAAACAACAATAATTATGATGATGTTGATAATACAAAGCCAGATTCTCAGATGCAATGCACTATTGCCAGGTCGATTTTCAATTACATTTCACTGATGTATTCATTTGTTTCTTAATGTGCTCATCTTGCCCATTAAGAATAATTAGCAGGCTTGCTTGGTGATTTCCTGGCTTCTGACAGGGATTTTTTTCTTTTTTGTTGACAACCACTTTTACTTTTTGGAAAGTAATTTTTGGATATTATAGTATGACTGGCATGTAATTTAAGCTTCCTAAGAAATTTAAAGGGAAGAGGTAAACAGTAATTTTAAAACAAGATTATTTTAATCTATAATACCTACATAAAAAGCRTAATACTAGGCATTAACTATTCCTGAAGAGCAGAATCTAGAAAAGAAAACAGTATTTTATCCCACATTACCTTAATTTGGTATGCTAAACAATTAAAAAATACCATCAGCAATAGTAAGAACTAACAAAAGTACATCATTTGTTGTCAGTGACACTTRGGGTGAATGCTATTTCCAACTACACCTAAAATTCTATCCTGGTTTCAGTGAGTCTAGTGTGGCTGAAACAGACCTAAATTTAGCCTAAACTTCTATTATAGCCAGYCACTATAGAAAAGAGTGCAAAAGAAAATTACCATAACACGGATCATAAAATTACTACTGAAGTCCATAACATATAAAATGCAACATAAATTTTATTATGTGCACTTTTAAGAATACATTTCACCTACATGGTAAAGTTCGTAGCCTGCTGCACTTTGGCACCCTGCTAATATTAAGCCCATTGTAAAATCCAACACAATAAAAGCACTTTGAATGCAGAGCCTTCTGAGCACCAAATGTTAAAAAAGAAAAATAAATTCCTGTTAGAGCAGTCCACCAATCGTTTCTCTGAAAGGGATTCACTATGTGAATACAGATGAAGATCTCTTGTAAGACTTTTGGAAACAGAAGACATTTCTAAAACATATTGTGAAAAAATAAGGTGTGATAATCAGATAACATTAACAATATCTTTTTCAGGTATAAAAGCACTTTTATTTGYTTAATTCCAAAGACTGAGTGAATATTTTAGCACTCACCAATTTTCCTTGTTATATAAGACCTCTACATTTCAAAAAAGTTCAGGTATATTTATGGAATCTGCTATGCAAGACATTTGCTGACTTGATGATTACTGAGCCCACCTGAAGCTTTTTGTGGGTAAAATGACCTTTYGTTAAATACCTTTATGTCTATACAACATGAGTTTGTTTTGTTAGGCTAGTTTTGAAACACTTCTCCCATATTTTTCATCTTCATAATGATAAGGAAGAACGATTGGAAGGGGTGAGGCTGAATAAAATACAGAGAATAATGAATACTTCCTCCTCAAGACACAAGTCTAACACACCAGAATTTAACAAAATAAGAATCCCTGGAACACAGGTGAGAACTTGTCTTTTTAAGAAAAAGGAGACTTTTAGCAGGCTTACTTCAAGTTTTAACAGATATKATCTAGGATTGACTGTATTTAACATGAAATTGTTCAAACGTTGTCAGCAGTTATAGCTACCTCACTTACCTCTGAGAAAGTGTTTTAAAAGGGAGGATGTAATATTATTGCCTTGAAATGTCTCCTGTTTTAACATCAGCAACTGCAATTTATTTAAGCCACGGATTAGTTTAACTTATTTCTTTACTAAGTACTYACTGTGTTAGCTTTCAAATACATACAAAACTCAAATAGAAATAATTMTGATGCTGCAGTGGCCAAAACCTGAAAAATTAGCCTGCCTTAAAATGTAAATGAAAATATTATCAAGGAACAAAAGCAAACAGATATCTTCCTTTTTTTCCTCTCAATTTCTAAGGGCTATTAGTATTCACTGTATATATCTGTTCTTGTTCTGTGCTGATATTTAATGTGGCCACAAATTATGCTCACTCATTCTCTCGCTTAGCCCAAGTCCAGTTCAATTTTCTGAACTATATGTTCATATTAGAAGGACATAATAGSAATTTATTCTAATATAAGGAATACAATAAAATACTTTCAACAGGRGACAGAGGAGTTTTGCAATCTTACATCAAGATAAATAGTGATAAATTGATAATTGATTAAGCAGACTAAATGGGTAATTTGTAGGCAGTTATAACTTAGCAGCAACAATGAAACGTTTCAACACACACTGCAAAAGCTCTGACAGTGTACAAATCCTGGGTATGTTTTAAGAGGCTACTATTTGAAAGTAGGAAAAAAAAATCTAGCTCTTGTGCAAAACATGAAGGAGCTAATGATTTGATTCCCTGCTACACCTTCTATAACATGCAGCGTACATACACGAATCTTCCAGCATTCAACCACACAATAAATATTTACTACTGTACATGTTCTATACCAACATGTGCATTTTTAATTATGGAGAAAATGTGGCATTTATTATGGGGGAAGCTGCTGCTTTGTTCAAGATATTCCACATTTGTTTTTTAATTACTTATGTGAGGACTTTTCCTTAATATGCCCCATGCTGTCTGTCTTTATATTGATTGTTACTCAGCCAGTAAAAAGGAACGAGCACAACAAACCAGTTTTCTATCTGAATAAGGATACTTTTGATGGCCTTTTCATTTCCATCAGTTAACAGAACTTCTTTGACATCTGCAGAAATAGCAACCTGAAAAAAAGAGCACAGCAAACAATGAGCAAATATGCTTGTCTGTGTGGAAGTGAAGACAGGAGTGACAAGCCTTCAGTATCATGCTTCCTCACCTATTTCTCTGTAACAATCTTCAATCTTTTTTCATTTTATGTCTGCATTATTTTAATCATTCAATCAAATCAGTCAATACTTTTATCATTCCATTTGCGGGAGCCTCTATCTTGCTATCATTCTGTTCCGTAATTGCATTGTGACAGCCGATGATGGTATTCTGAGAGGCTTTCATTTGCGGGCTTCTGTTTATCTAGTAGAGCCATCATACAAGGCTGTCACTCTGCCTTTCAGCTTGCTTCTGTCTGACTGCCTGATGCCCTTCATATAACTTTGCATTGCAGGCAGATGGCTTTGTAAGGGTAATTTTTTTGTGAGCTTTGACATGCTCGCACATTGGGCTGTAACCTCGACACATTGTATAAGAGCGACAGGTTTGTCAAATGCCAATCAGTGTAACAATATGCTTTTATTTGTAGAGACATAAAAACTTGTCTAATGCACTGCACTGCTACATAATATCTCCTGAATACATGACTCAGAACCCAGAGAATGGTGAACGACTCTCCTGAATGGCCAATCTAATTCAAAAGAATCTAATTACCGAGAGCTCTGGATCATGTTTGTTGGTGTAATAATGCAGGCAAAACATTAGCAGCTATATCATGGTGCTCCAACTGTGATTCGCCAGGCTATTCCTGTATCTTAGCAAATGGGACTATAATCTGAAAAAAAAAAAAAAAGCTTCGGCTATGGCAATGAAAGACAGACCGTACGTGGCCTGGAATGTCACAACAAAAGATATTGACTACACCGAGGTAAAATGTTTCTGCTCATCGAGGCAACCATAAAATCAATATGATACGAAAGCAAGTCAATCTAGAAGGTCTCTCAAGACTCTGCAGCTTGACCGCAGCTGAGGCTGTTGACAGTTCTCTGACCCAGCAGTTGGAGGCACTGGAACATTTTTCCTTTTGTTTCTTCCTCTGAATGGGATTGGAATTGAGAAAAGACCTACCATGAGCCCAGCCAAGCATGTCATGCCACCCCCTAGCTCACACACAGCAAGGTCCCTGAAAGAGAGAAAGGAAATGGTAGAACCCATACAAATTAGATGAAAATGGTCAGAGAGACATATATGTTACAAGAACAAATTGCCATCTGCAGTAAGAACTGAGCTACCAGGAAGTTGTAGAGACATGACTAGGCTACCTCATGTCGTTTTGCGTTTTAAAAATAATTATGAAATAGAAAAGTCACAAAGCAGGCAAATCAGTGGGGGTTCCCTCATTAGTGTTCAGTGCAACATTACCACCGCTGAGCTGAAAAATCTGAGAAGGTTCCCTTTTTTCCCTTGTCAATGGCTCTGTCTTTTAGAACTAAACTAGCTAGAGTAGCGAAAGATAATTGTTAGGAAAGGATAACAATGTTAATCCACATTCATTCTTGCAAAAACAGCTAGAGAAGTAAATGGGGAAATTAATATTATTTATATATCTCTCCATATAGTTATGCCTAAAAGCCTTTTTATATTAAAAAGAGAGAAGTTTTAAAGCAAGCTCGATACCACAAAATAATTACACACGAAGAAATCCGATCCTTCAATTAGCACTTAAAACTGCAAGTGACCTACAAACAATGCTGTTATGAACAACGATGGGAACAGCAAACGGTTAAGCCTCAGAAAACTAAACGAAGTTAGTGTCAAGAGCCTAAACTGAGCCCGATCAAAGGGCTGAATGCATGGTCTAAAAGGCTGCTTTTAACTTAGACCATACTGTGCTGTTATTAAGACGTGCATGTGAAATATAATTTGGCGCAGAGAGTGTGCCGGATGGGAGCTTGCAGGGGGAGCCATAAAGAATGTCCTCCAGAGCCGTGGCCTGCCCCAGGAGGGAGGAGGGAGGGATGCTGACCCCGCACCGAAACTGTGTGAAGCAGCGTCTGGGGCAAGGCAGAGCCTCCRTTTAGGAACACGCTGCTTTATAGCAAAACCTGCGGCAACTGTTACAGCTGGCAGGAGCATTCCCATTGAGACACTTCTGACACAGGCAGAAAATGGAATTTCAGCTAAACAGTTTGGTTGGGTCTGGTTTTGGGGTTTTTTTTTTGGTTGATTTTTTTTGGTGCACCTTTTCTTCCCCCCTAAAACATCAACATATGAAAGTCTATTTTTAGCTGATAAGGTCCCATCCCTACTCACTCAACAGTGATATTTAGGAAGAACATCTAGGATGCCATATCAGTATCAGTATACACATGCTGATATTTTGTTCACTGAGGCGAGTGGACTAGCCTGTGTGGCTGTATAATAAAGCTCGCTGTCTGGATGGGTTAGATTTATTTTTCTTAGACAACACAAATTTTATTTGAAAAAAGTCTAGTTGTCCTATTTAATCAAAATGAGACAAAAYACAGACATAGTTTGGAGGAAAAAGCTGCATATAAGCCCAATAAGAATGCAAAACAAATATGGGAAATTTGCAATTTGGGTTTTAAACAGAATGATTATAGTTTTTTCCCAAGTAAGTTTTAGTTTTTCTAATCGAGTGTATTATATATTAAAAGTATATATTTATGGTTATATATAAGACTTGCAAGGCACTTAATTCTTTATAAGAATCATACCTAAAGTATCCAGGGTGAGTTTTTGAGTACATTTTGAACCAATTATTTTTTTTGTACATAATATATGAGCATACACATACACACATATACACATGAGTATTTCTGCATACAAAATTTATTTCAGTGCAAAGTTCCCTTATTAACAAATTTTAAAAGCTGTATCTGTCTATCAGGATTCTTTAGTGATATTTATTAACGGGAATTAAAAGAAACTCTACTCTTGAGAGTACACTCAGGAGGGCATAATCCTATGAAATCGAGATGTGAAACTGCCCATTTACTCCATGGAAGTTTGACTCTTGTCTGAGTATCACGGCTTGCATACCCAAACCAGGAAAATACCCTTTGAGTGAGCAGCACAGGGAGGTTTGCTGTGAGGGGCCCTGGAAAACAAGCAGAGCATATGAGCATGGGGCCGCACAGCAAAGTGCTATAGGGACACCATTACAGCAGCAGAAGTCACACAACTGAGCTGGGAGCAGCGCCCAACCAGCCTGGGAGGAAGGAGCAGCAGCGCCCAGATGAGGTGTATGAGCCGCCTCCTCTAACGGGCCAGGCACAATTCGGGTGGTGGAGGGAGTAGAAATGAGCTCCATGAACCTGGGCACATTTTGGTGCCAGTCCTTGATTTCAGACAGGAAGCTAAGCAAGTTGCTCATATGGTAAAAGAGGCAAAGGCTTACAGTTTGGTGTTCCTTTTTTTACCAACATCATCTTTACACAAACTGGGATTTCGTATACTCCAAGCTGGTTTACTCGGTATTAACCTTACACACTCTCTCAGAACACAATTTATGCCTCCAAATGCATTGGTATAATGGCTTTTCTTGCACCCCATTCATCCTCCAGACAATGAAACTTCAAGGATTTCCAAGTGCAAATCTCAGTATACTCAAGGGGAAAGAAAGTGGATGCAGGATGGATTTTATTTTTAGATGTTCATATTGGAGCCTTGATAACTGTTTTCTGCAAGTTAGAAAATGTGAAAAAACTCAAAACTGAATAAAAGTGAAGGATATTTCAAAACTATTTCACAACRCTTAAATACAGGTGCAAATTCCTCTTACTATATGCAGTGATTACTATGTATTTTATCAGATAATATTTTGCTTGCTTTTGCAACAGATGGCAGTTTAAAGAATATCTTCTTTTTCCTGACCTTCACAATCAGCAGTGATCGATTGGAGCTTCACTTTTGTTTCCCAAAAATCAAAGTGAAATAAAACGCCTTGAGTGGAAATCAAAAGTCTTTGACATATAGCAGAAAGCTTGCTGTGCAATATTAGTACCCAAAGGCAGCTCASAATTCTTTGTTAAGAGCAACATGCTTTCACCTTGAACATTTTAAATTTAATCTGAAGACTTAAATCATAGCAAACTTTACCATGCAGATACAATAAAACTAAGAGATTGGAAAATATCTTTTTATGTTTAACTCTGTACCTGAATATTTCATTATGCTTTAGGCAGTAGTAAGCCAGCACTTCTTCAGATGGCCAGAGACCTATAAAACAAAGATATTTGCCTTCTCAGAACAGATATTTTTTGGTCTAAAATAACGTTTGAATGTATATTACCATTTGCAGACTTTTACCCACTGTTTTATTTTCTAAATTTGCCATAATGCCATGGAATAAAGAAAAAAAAAAGCTATGATTTAAGCATTGGAATTTAATATTTCATAGATTTCATCACAATGATCAGAAATTCATAGATACATTCACACACGCACAAACACACACATATATCTAYACACATGCATGTAATAATCAAGACTTTAAAAGTCATATAAAATTTAATTCACCTTGTCCATTCACATGAACACCAACCTGTTTGTACCAGGCCAGATGCAAGGCCAACCTTGTCTTGTAGACTGTTTCCAAGAAGGGACAGGAGCCCTCTTGTTTTTCATTAGCTACATTATCATCATGCTACTGCCACTCAATTTCTTCCCAGTTTTTTATTTAGCTCCTTTTGTCTTAGTTTTTTTTTGTTAGGTCAGGCATCAGTCTGACTGAGATGACCAGCAGCAAGGGAGATGACCAGCAGTAAGGGAGATGACCAGCAGAACATGCTAAGGACAGATCCAGGACTAGAGCAATAAAACAGTGTGATTTCCAGTTGTGGTTCAAGAAGTTCAGAAGGAGAAGAAGAAATACAAGTGGTAAGTTCTGCTTAACAGGCACTGAAGGATTTTCTAGTTATTCTCCTGCTAACAGTACTGTGGTAAATTTTCCAGAGCTGTACCAGGAAGTGCTACAGTCTGACCTTGCTGTATAAAGAAACCCCTCCTCTCTCCTTTTCTACTTGCCTTCGTGCCATTTTAATCTGAATTCCCATAGTTTTCCCATGGAAATAGCCAGGAGCAATCACACATTCTTCACCTAATCTGTATTATTCATCAATTTATTAGCTTCCATCATAACACAGAGAGGTCATAATCAACATTGACAATTACTTGGAGTCTTCCATGTAAATTTTATTCCTTCAAAACCAGCCTCTCATAAACTGGCTTTTTTGCCACACCAATTTCCCACCTGGAAGGCCCAGCTCAAGTGCCGTGGCCCACAGAGAGGGCAGCACAAATCCTGGGTGCCTTGCACGCTCTCCTGCAGGCACCAGGCTCCATGGCTGGAAAAAGCCTGGGGAAAACAGATTCAGGCACATGACTTWCGTCTGCAAAGGTTTCCAAAGTTAAAAGAGGATGAATCAAAAGTATATGCAGCCAAATTCTGGCTGTATGTGTTTTTCATCTGTGGTTGCTTAGCAATGAAAAACCATGTTTACATGTCTGTCCACTGGTCAGATCCAGATACAGATTCCCCCCTCCACCAACACATGACATTATGAATTAATGAGACATAAACTTCATATTATGAACTACAGACCWTTCAACAGTTCCAGCAAACTTATTTGACACAGAGAACATCCTTTAGATATTTCTAGACAAGTTGAATGCCATGCAGATTACTATGCATGTGTATTCTTTAGAACTTCTTTAGTTATCAAGACTAAAAACATCACTACATTTTTAACAGAAGCAGAATTTTGGGAGAAAACCTGTCATTCTTTGAATCACTTAGAGCCTGACTGAAACCATCATCAATATAATCCTTCCTTTCCATCCAGTAAGTATTCTGAATTACCCTTACTCATAGYGAGAAATAATGAAAACTTAAAAATGTCTTGACTGCATGCAGCTCAAGCAAAAGCCAAGATAGGATTTATCCAAAACTTTGCATTACAAAGATCTTTAAAGAAAAAAAAAATAGAGTGATGGTACATATGTATGACAAAACCACTAATGCAATACTTATATTTGTCCTGTTTATGACAATTCAGGCTGATCAGGTGTTTTTGAAAGTGCTGTTTTGYTTAGACTTGCTAAGGGTTAAAATAAAACATTTCCACAAGACTACCCATTCTTTAGTGAAATATACACTAAGAATTGCACAGGGTTTTTCATCTCCCTTTGAGCATTTCAATGCTTTTGAGCATTGAAATATGCTAAAATGACAGATTTTGCAATAAATATAATAACTGTTTAAATATTTTAGTGCATAACATAAAGAATGTTTCAGTTTGCAGTAGCTGGTGTATACTCAAGCAATATAAGTGGGTTTTTAATATTTAGTGAAGACACGGCTAATTTAATACCATTTATAACACTTTTMTCTCACATTACAAAAACCCTCACACCCACAAACATTAAAAACCGAAACCGTTTTTTAGCAAACTTCTAGCTTGAGTGAATTTTAAAAATACTTGTCAACTGTAGCAAAACATCCTTCAATGTCTGACTTTTCAGTACACTCAGTCAAACGTCTCTCACTTTTCTTCAGTTATTATTGAGAGGGCACTTTGAATGGTGTCACTCTCTTTTCTGAGGGGTCACAGCTCCAACCCCCGCTATCATTACAAGGTTGACACTGGCTGGAAGTGCAGGTGGATCAGATGGCTCTGTGCTGACAGAAGGGTAAAGCACCTTTGCAAAGACAATGCTGTTCTTTAGGCAGGTGCCAGCCACGCACACAGCTCTCCTTCCCRCTGCTTTCCCCCACAGGGAAGGAAGGATCACCTCAGCGATGATATAAGCATCTGGAAGCTAAAGAAGCAGGAGTCAGGAGGTCTTTCATGAACAAGTCTCAAGTGTGCAAGTGCTCCCAGCTAAGCCGAGAAGCCAGAAGCCAGAATACCTGTGTTAATTTTAGTAAAAGGAAAAGCTTCTCGTGCTTGACCAGGTAGGTAAGCCTCTTTACCTTCAAACASGGATAAGCTTAAAGATCCATGTGGAGGAGCTTGCATTCTGTCTTCTTCCTCCTCACTCTGACCTACATTTGCCAACACAATGACCTACATTTTGAACTTGCAAGTATAAGAAAGATAGTTCTGCTTCTGTTAGAAAACATACAGCTGCAATGCAGAAATGCAGAATTCCTATGAATTAACAACTACCACTATGTTGTGAACAGCACAACTTATTTCCTGCAAACACATACATATGGATATGGATTAAGTTTCCTATGAACACACTTAAAATAATTCTTTCATATTTAAAATAAAATTATTCTCATTTTGATTTCTGAATTTGATTATAAATACACAACATTGGATGTTACCTATTTGCATGTACAACTACTTACATGATAATGAATGATTTACAAATGGATAGGCAAAAGAATATCAAAAGACCCCCAAATGGTGCTTATATTTTCAAGGCTATAAAAATTCTACAAGTCCTGCAAAGAGGGGCYAGAAAACCTCACTATATGAGGAAACRGAGAGAAACAAGAGTTTCTTTTTGAAAAATAAGTACTTTGTGACATTTACTGGAGATAAAAACTCATTATCACCTTGATAACTCCAACATGAAAACAGAGAATAATTGCCAGAAAGCACTGGAATCTCTGTTGAAACATATGAAAAAATTTAGTYGCATTGGTGTTCAAAGGAGACCCTCAAGAATGGGCATGTCTGAAGACATGGGACAGAGACAGAGCTCATGCCTACCCACATTTCAACTCTTGACAAGTATCCTTTCACCACTAGGATGGAGCAGGATTTTCACTACAAATGCCATAAGAAAGATGATATCTCCTTCCAGACAGATTTATGCTATTTATTACAGTAGGAGTAGAAAAACATTATCACTAAATCGTACGAGGGTGGATAGAGAAATGCTACAAATGCATCAGAACTATACAAAATACAGGCATTTCTACAGCACTTACCACCATATCATAAAACGTCACCACAGTAATGCAGTCTGCCTCACAAGAACTTGATTATATCATAAATTTCCATTGCCCCAAGTTTGCACATTGGGAAGCAAAGTAAGAGACAAAGACAGATCTGGTTACTTAGATACTTATATACAGAATGAAATTATGGGAAGGCCAAGAAAAATAAYCCAAGTCATCCTTACACCCTGAGGTATGATGTAATCAAAACATGACACCCAGACACTTCCTACAGAGGAACAACACTAAAAAAAAAATCATAATATTGGAAAGAAAGGTAACTAAATCAGTTTTATTACTTTCATACTGCTTTCTAATGGACAAGCTCAGATCTTTCTGCACTACTCATGGCACAACAGTTTCTAARGCAAGCTTTGACCCACGTGGACTAAGCCACGTGTAGACAGCCTTCTGAGGCTGCTGTGTTTTAGCCATCAGGTGGAGCAGCACTGGCCCAAAGCTACACAAAGCCTGTGCTTCTTCTGCAACAAATCTAAAAATGCTAAATACTGTAAAATAATACAGAAGATTGTTGACCAAAAATAAATTATCCAGTATTAAAATAAAAAATAAAATTACCCTCCTGCTGCTTTTTGTCTACATATTTTAAAGAATGCTATCAACCTCTGGATAAAAAATATTGAGATCTGATGTGAAGTTCCTAAAGAACATCACGTCAGCAGAAAAGAATTTGGAGACGTGTATTTTTAAGAAAGACATCTGAATATTGGAGCTCTTATGTCTCAGCAGTGCTCCATAGGTACAAAGAATTCATACTAGCTACTGATTACTTTAATTGGGATAGTGAGGATTAGTGGAACTCTGCTCTACTGTCTGCCAGCACTGCACACAGGAAATATAGGGGCAACTAGAGGTGACAGGTGAGCTGTCCCTGAAAGCTCTGAGTAGGAGGTATAAAGCTGTCCTACAACTGCTTAACTTGTGCTAGGAGATTACGAAGTTACTTTCAAAGCTAAGCCAAATTGAAAGTATTTTCACCTTCCCCTAGCACTTCACACAGTCACATGTACAGACGTCTGATCTCAACATTCAAATTTTGTCTTTTATTTGCACTATTAAACTATGAGACGTCTTCCTATTCATTTGAAGTCTCAAGTAAATTTTGTACAAATCCTACCTTAGCCCTCAAAAGCAAAGACAATTTAAATTTGAAAAGTCAGTCATTTTCCTCATATGAATATACTCAAAAATAACTTTTTTTTTAGTATGGCCTCAGTCTTGACTACATGAAACCACCTTAATTGCTTGAATAGTCATCAAAGTAAGAGAAAAAAAAAGCATTTTTGGGCAAAGTGATGAATAATGTTTCAAAAGTTGTACCAACTGCAATGAGCAATGAAGAACTGTTTTCTGACCCTAAGTAAGGCCCGTTTTATGCCTCGACATTGAAACACGTGTTTAGTGGAGAGGAGAAAAATCTTTAGCACTACAATAGACTGTGCAGAGGTGTTAAATTAATGGCCTGTCTGGACAGGCAATTATTGCCCATCACCTCTGCTAAAAGACTGTAGAGTAGATRGAAAATCCCCCAAACTAAGGAATTTACTTGAAAAGGCTATTCTAGGAATATAACGTAAGTACTTCTAGGAATTTAAAATAAGGTTCTTCCATTCTCAGAGCATTGTAGCATTGTCACAACTCTAATTTTACAGTATCAAACCTTATTTTCTACTGATTATATGACTATATTCAAGTCACATGGGAAGGTAAGTTTGCTGATTTTATCCTGGTTAGGTTTTCTGTGGAGCACCACCACCACACACAGCAAGAAGCACAGTGCACCTGCTAATGGTCCTGGAGAAGTAAGAGAACAGATCAAGATCGAGGTTCAGCAAATTTCAAAATTAAGCACTAACCAACAATATGAGCCCTTTTGTCAGTGGAGCACCAAACTCCACTTCCTCCAAGTTGAAGTTAAAACATGACATGAATAGCACAATTAGGACTACAAAGTGGATACACTWGGGTATGTCTGCCAAATACATCTTGGTAGTAACATAACATGAGTGTTCTAATCTGAGTAATTGTTTGAGTAAAAACTACCTGCAAATAATTGCACTCTTGTAGTTAGTTGGTATAGATAGCTCTCAAAACTATTTCTAGCTCTAAACTTTMTTCAAACTCCATACCTCATGCCCCTTTTCAATATAATTTTACCATAAAAATGCTGCTCAGTATAGTCAGGAAGATTTTATTTTCATTCACTTGCTCACACAGCATGCAAAATGTGACACAGATGAAAGCAAATCAGTAATACCTGCTACCTAAGATCCCATGTAACTATATTGAATCTAAAAAAGGTAAACACATGTAATAAGGCACTAATACTACAAATATTCATTTTTTTAGGTACCATAAAATGTATGTATAGAGAAGTGGAAAAATTCCATAGATAAAAACTTCCATAATAATCCAAAGACAAACCTGGCCACTTTAGTAAAATGAAGAAACAGGAAAATGCTAAGCAAGGAAAAAACCCCCTGGAAARGACCCTTGTTGTTTCACTCTGTTTTCAGTAAACAAAATTTTAAGTTTATATCCATCTACAGCAGAAACTGATAAAAAAAGGGTCATCATTGCCAAGTTAGTTGCAGATGGTGTGCCTAGAACTGCAAAATTATTTACTRCAAAACTGAATTTGAGAGCAGGTTTTCAAAATGAGAACAGCCACCAAGTACCATGCCCCTCTGGACATCTGACTACCTCAAATATCAGCATCTTTAAGAGCTAACATATTTTGAAAGTCCAGTTGTCTAATCTGTGACTTTCCATTCTGAAATTTACCCCAAGAGTAAATTTACAAGTGAGTAACTTCAGCAATAAATGCCCACAGTGTGAAAAAAGAAAATTATTTAATAGCCTTTACAGAAGCACCTTCTATCTGTGCCTTACTGCACCTGGCTCTTGCAGATGGCAAACCACCTTTTAAGTCCAGTGAAGAGGAGTAATTTGAGGCAGGGAGAATGGCTAGCTTACTTTTCCACAGCAGGAATGCTATAAGTGAGTTTGAAAAGGTACAAGAACATCAGAAAAAAATAGAAGAGAATATAAAGAGAAACATTTTTTTCCTATGCACATACATTTTGTAGAAACTCTTATCTCTCTTCTGATCTAAAGCAGAATTCATGATATTCAGATCATTGAAAAATATGTATAAGCACCGGCTGAGATCTTCAGCCTAGGCAAAATGGCCTCAGCTCTGTATCTCTCACTTTCATTCTCATTATTATTCAYGACTAGGAGGGAAACATGATGGTCTGCAATCTGCAAATTTCTTTTTGAGCACAAACTTAAGAAGCTCAGTGGAACTGATGTGGAAATACAGTAACAAGTCAAAGCTGTAAATGTACGCGTATCCCTTCCATAAGAAAAATTGGCCAACTGTACAAATCTACTGGTATGATTGTCTTTAACATCTTTTTCAAATGAATGAATTTGTGCGGTGTGTGTGTGGGGGGGGGGAGGTTTACCTAGTTTTCAAATAGTTATTAAAAATTAAACAACACTGGAACAAACCTTTTGTGATTATAGCCTTCATTCTCCTGCAAAAAACTGGATCTATAAATTTATGTACCATTGTAGATGTAAATTACAAAATTTTATATTCAACTATATTAAAACATCTATTCCAAAAATGATTACCAGTTGTGAAAAGCAGACAGGCTTATCACTTGCTGTCAGTTGTTCATGTCTAGTTAAGCAATAATGTGCTAAAACTGCTCTTTTGTTTTGTGTAAGAATTTTGGCAATAGAAGAAATGAACACTCGTTTAATAAAAACTCAGGCTGCTTTTTGCTTTGATGGAGGAAGCAGCTGCCTGTTTTCATTTGCTGCAGAGCAGCAAAACCCATCAATATAATAAGCAGCTTAGATGCATCCATCCACAGCATCTGTAAGGATATAGGGCTATTCGCTCAAAACCAATCCTTGGTTTAATTTTAACAAAGATGTGTCTGACATATTTGAAAATGCATTATAATAGGGTTTTGAAATACTAGCATTTTCTCTTTTCTTTTTAAATACTTTTCACAGATTTTGAAAGGCAAGTATACATATTGGAGTGATAGAAATGATAAAACAAATATYACTATAGCAAACAGCAGAACTAGCCTAAAAATGCAAAGATGGAACATTAAAAGAAGCCTTTTGGTTCATAGACTTTTGTGTCCCTTGAAAATACAGAAAAAGAGTATTTCAATCTTTTCAATGAAGGGTGTTTTTCATCATAAACAAGAGCAAAGATACCAGAAATACGTATTACAGACAAAATCCCTGCAAAGATCATAGATACATTAYACAAATATATTTCCCAAAATATACTTTTCTTTCCCTGCCTCATGCTTTGTTAAAAAGTAAATAGATAAATACTCATTTCCAAAGATACACTTTAAATTATTTTCTACTATTGCCTGAAAGTAATATAATTGTTATTAAATTCCAATAGTGTAAACTTGTCCCAAGTGACAACTTCTAATTGCAATAAAGAAATTTTAATTAAAAGTAGAGTTCTAGGACATTCATATATAATTACAAAAACAGGAAGAGAGATAAAAGACCATCTGAGATAGAAACCACAAAACTCTATTTTCACTCTAAAAATGTGATACGGCACATTTATATTATTAAAAATTCTTAAGACATTATTATTATTTTAGTGCTGTTCGGCTTTCTAAGACCTTTCTAAGCTGAGCTTTTAGATGATTTGCACATTAACTGAGAAGTCAGATAATTCTTAATCCTCCTCTTTTTCAGATCCAATAATGGATAAGGGAGCATCTTAGCATGATCAACTAGCAATCTGCCTAGCCTGAGTGGTAGTACACCTGAATTTAGGATTAGTCATCCGGTTTTCATAATATCTGATTTAAATGAGCACTCATTCTGAGAAGAGTAGAAAAAGAATATTCAATGATGTTTGAACTGTACCATTTAAATATGTAACAATAAACCTGGAATGCATACATATTTATTTGCTTCATAAACAAAAAATTAAATAGAGAAAGAAAGATTTTAGAGAACCATGTCCAGGTAAATAGTTGGATAGCTCAATTAAATAACTGCCTTTCTCCATTATTCACAATAGCTCATAGATACAATCAATCATATCTCAGCTGTAGCTTTGTATCTCTACTTTGTCAGTTCCAATATCCTAATTTCACTTTGTCTACAGATGAATTGAGGAAACAAGTTGGGGTTTTTTTGGTGGTTTTTTTTTTCTTTTTCTGTGGGGTTTTGCAGTTGTTTTGGGTTCGTTTGATTGGTTTGTTTTGTGGTTTTCAGGTTTTTCGCAGGCAAAAAAGGTAAAAACCTATAGATTAATGCTGGTTACCAATATTGCTTATCTTTCTCAAGTATCTGATACAGAATATGGAAGTTCGTGTAACTGCCCTATGCACCCTTATGTAAAGCTCAAAAGAAAGAAAGTGGAATTTATTTGGGTGATTTTGATTGTGTTCAGAAGTAGTGTCTAGAGCTTGGATTTCTTCTGTTTGGTTTGGGATTTGTTGTTTGTTTTTTTCCCATCAAATTAACTGAACAAAAACAAAACCTTTTTGGTCCCAGCAGCTTCTGACTCATATTCTTCTCCTTTATCAAACTCCACCATTCTACACAGCTAACCAAACTATTASAAAAGCATCTGTTCTGTACAGCCAGGGTAATTGGGTACAAGTGGAAATAATGATTGCACGCACAACTCAATTTGAAGGTTTTGGACAACATTTGTCTAACAAAACAGTGTATTTAATACTTGGAATTTCATGTACTGTCAAAGRGTGACCCTGCATCCTTCACATTCTTGGATGAAATTGTTAGCTCACTGTATTGAGTTAGCTCACTGATTCTTTTTCCTGGGGTATTTTCAACTGGAGTTAAGTGTGCAATTTTCAGAAGTCTACACTACTGACAACTGTCATGCAGCAGGTGCCCAAAATCTCCCTATATCACTAAACCTTGTTTTTGCCTCTCACATGGAATAAGATTTGTAAAGARTTCTGTAAGTTAGAATGCTGCAGAAAGATGAACCAGACTTCTCATCCATTTATGGATCCACATTCCACTTGAATTTAGACTGTAAGAATTAAGGCAAATCYGTATCAAAGGAGAATATTTACTTTCTTTTCCTGAAATGCCAACGATTTCAGGATCCTCCTGGTCCTTCCWGGTGAGGTTTGACATACAGGGCAACACAAGAGAATTTACACTATCATTGCTCCTAGCTGGTATTGCCTGAACAGGTTTCAAAAACCACAGCTCTTGGTCTGACACTTTTCATGACCATTAAATACAATAGGCCAGATCTTCAACTCGTATTATGCCTGTGTATCCCAGCTAATGAACCAGCCTTAAATTTAAAATATGCACAGTCTTTCTGAGAAAAAAAGTAGCCTTTATTATATCAGTATATGTTAGTGATTTGGATMATTTTCTAGAGGCAAATCCAAGGGTAAGCTTCTCAGGAAATCAGTGTTTCASTGGGTTATGCTAAAGGAGGATACAAAAGTGATAACAGTAGAATTTAGTCTTCAAAGTAGCCTGAAATATTTTCCCTGATTACTTTCACATTTCCATGTTACTGTAATAAACCATGACCTAACTGATCACATTTTTATTTTACAAGGCATAAAAACGCAGACAGAATTCTGCTGGAAAACACTGTAGCGCTATAAAAAAAACTGACTTTTCTACACCCTGACACAGAAGAGCTCTTGTGTCAAGAACAATATGGTTTGACTAAGATATATAGCTTAGGGATTTATGCCATTTTTCAGTGTTGAAAGAAYGTATTTCAGAACATCCAGTGGCTTGAGCCTCAGAAACAAAGGAACAAAAGCAAAGCAAATCATTACACTCAATTTCATTAAATGAAAGCATGAAAAAGCTTATAAGCTAACCTCATAACAATAGCTTATGTTTATTGTTGGTAGGTCAGGAAACAGAATTGATCAAATTTTTAATTAAGAGAGCACATCCTATGAYTTCAGGAATCTCTCCATCATATGCCAGCAAAGAAACCGGGCCCCATCTTTTGATACAGTAATTTGAGAGGGAGACCTGTCCCTTGTGTCCTACATTACATTCCATGGTTGACCATAGACCCTCGGGTGACCCTAGGATTGTCCCTAGGGAGTAGCAAGATTTTCTGAAATGCAGTCTACACCACTTTATTCTTTGAGGTAGCTTTTTACTAATGGCAATGCCAGCACAGTAAGTCATGAATTTCTACAGTATTTCTTACACAGATAGACCTTGAAACACTCATGCCGAACTTCCATATTAGCAATAGAAGTTTCAATACCTAGATTATATTTTTACTTTATGAGTTTTGAGCTCAGGCTTCACTAATGGAGAGGCAGTTGCATAATCTTCTGAAATTCACACTTTTCCCCTAAGGCTTAAAAGTATGTTGTACAACACTATTTTCATAGATCTCTTTATCAATAGAGTAAAAATGCTGCAATAATGAGGAATTTTTCTTTTTTTTAAAGTTGTATAACACCATTACAGTAATTAGTTGTTAACAACTAATTTTAGCACTTCCTTGTTGTTCTCTTTTTCTGTTAAGAGTTTGAGTCACAATACAAGAGTAATTTTCTGCTACTTCTGGGTAGGAAGGGGGTGGAGGAAGAAGGGATCATGAAATATATGCAATTTTCACATATAACACACTGTTGAAAATGTAATTCCCAATGTGTTCTTTTCTAAAAATATGTTCTATATTCCTGGATTGTCTTTGCTATCAGGAGCAGGATTGAAATCTCCACTTTAGTATTTATCTGAGGCTGTGATAGCTCAGTTGTCTGCCTCCAAATGCCAAGATAGGGGGAATCTCATCAACCRCAGACCAGCTGCATGATGGGCAGTTAATAGATATATCAAACCTTAGGATATATGCTAAGCTGAGGAGATGATTGGTTGGTTGATATACTGATTGATTAGCATAGGGAGAATGGGTTTCTTCTTGACAACCTAAGATTATGCTTCAGCTAAGCTCAAATTGCTTACACCTCTTCTATTGGTTTTAAAATTACAGTCCTGTCATCTAAAATCTCTCTTCAATGAAATTTTTACCATATATAAAAATTAAAGGGAAAAAGAAAGTAGGTGCAATGGATAAGAGTAAATGGAGTAGATATATTTCACACTACTGCTGTTGGTACCACTAGAAAAAGTTGATAAGTAAATCCACTTGAAATATGTTACATATTCTGTACACTACAAGAGAGCACTTTACAATAATTGGGGCGGGGGGGAACTTCAAAATACTAACAAGGAAGCAGTGCTGATATTATTACCTTAMAAAAACTTCAGTAGTTATTAAGCAAGGTAATTATAGAGTTGTGATACTACTGATACATTTTTGTACTCTTTACAGGTACTTCCTAGGTTTCATAGAAATGTATTTAAATTATGTTATACATATGAGAGAAATATCATATAATTGTAACAGAATGCATCACTTCACAGAGAAAAGCTCACATTCTGCAAGCTAGAGAAGCAACGCATATACATCTGAATTTTCCCTTGAGTCCAGAATTTGCTTTCCTAAGAAAGCAGATATAATTAAGTTTTGCTTACAAAATACTTTAGACTGTGTCATCAGTAGGGCATGGTCACTTAAAGAAAACAAAAGTAATTTTTAAAAAGCATTATAATATATGTTGCCATAACAAATGCATTTCTTATGCACATCATCCATTTAATTCCCAGCATTACATGCACCAGGATTTTTCCGTTGAGAATGATACAAATGTTATTAAATAAAACATTAAAAAAAACAAACTAAGTTTTTATTATCTTTAATAYTCGATACTTTGAAATGCTTCTCTACCTGCACAAACAAGTATTCAGTATTTACCTGACAAAAAGACAGTGGCTTATTGAGAATGTTGAAATCTGCATTAATAAGACTGGGTTGCTCAGATTTTCTTTCTTCCCTTTCGTATCTGCTATGAGCGGTAGGGGATCAGCTGCAACTCAAATCCCCAGCTGAACAACCCAAATACAACTGAGTGAGCAGACTTAAAACAAGGCCATTTATTGGTGCCTGTTATGCAAACAAAGCATCCAAGTCTTAGAAACAGATGTCAACTGAAGCATATGCTTACTGTAAACTGGAATTTGATTCTTTTTATAAAAATAGACTTAAATGGGCCTTCAGAGACTAGGCTGCCTCTTGTTGTATACCATTGCCTAACTTGATTCAGCCTTAAGCTTTTTAAAAGATGAATAGACTGATATCCAAGGGCAAAAAAAAGAAAAGTAAAAAAAAATTTAATGGGAAATAAATGATAACATGTTGGAGCAGTTCCCAGAAGCAATTTTACAGATTTTCTCTAAAAACACAAGACAGGAAGTTCAAAGCACAGCGCAGGTCACCTATGGCATGTTGAGTTATCATTTTTATACCACTTAGGGTGAAAAAGGGACTTTATGTTCAAGTGGCAAGTTTAGTACTCTGCTTTTCCTTCTTCATTTTTTTTTTCACCTCTTCTCACATCTTGATGCCTTTTAAATGTCACTTATTTTACATGAGGCAGTTGGTGGAGACATGAGTCAACAGCAATCAGAACCATTATCCCCTGCAGCGAGCCCTGGTCCTAATGCATTATGACACCTTAGCTGGCCAGCCACCGATTTACCTTTCTGCTTCTTAGGGAATTAAGTGGCATCATGTGAAAATGGTTGTGATATGAACAGCATGGGCATAACTGGTATTAAATTTACCTCTCAGCCTAAGTGAATTTTCCTCACATGTGACTAATCAAAATGAAAGCTGTGGACATGGGCAGATCTGGCCAGCACKTCTCCACCCCTGGGATTGGGGCTATTTTGTTTTATCTCTTTGTACAAGCTGGCAGAAGTTTAAAGTGAAGGGGATAATCCAGTGCTGGTGTCTTTATGAAATAACATCCTTACATGAAGAGGCTTTTAACTGTCTGTCGCTGTCCTCTCAAAAAAAAAAGAGCGTGACAATCTCATTTTGCTGAGCACCCTCCCATGAAAGGAGAAAATAATAGCCATAACAGCTATGGCTAGTACTGACCTTACATGATCCATTATCCACTAAACACTTTAAAAGTCAGTTTTACATACACTGTGGGGGAAATTAGAGAACTATCACAATCATTTTCACTTTAGTGAATTTGTCTTCTGTTTGAAGTTAGTGACTTGATATCCWCGTACATAACTCTCCATGTCGCTCCAAGAAAAGAAAGAGGAAGTCTTGCTGCAAAAATCGATCTTGTGCAAAAAGGTGGGAAACAYACCGTACTTTTCCTATTCTGATTAATAAAGATACTGACAAGAGTGAAACTCAATTTACCATGAACTTTCTTCAGAGTAAATGTGAAATAATACAAAAATCATTATATAATTTAGAAGTGCTCAACACCAGTACAAAAATATTTTTATCAATCATTTTAGCTGAGATAAGTAGGTGCCAAAGAAAGTGCAGGCAGAGCAATTATCATCCTGTGCAGTCAGAAAGATATTTATTCACAGACTAGAGCATCTTGCATTTTATTACAAACCAGCTGTGAATGTTACTGATAATAACAGCAGTGTTAGATTTTCCTGAAGTACTGCAGTCTCTTTCTAACAACTCAATTGTACAGGACAAAAACACCTGGAGCATGAAGTCCTCTCCTACTTGCAAGACTGCTCAGCCTTCTGTGACTGTGAGAATGGATTTCTAATCCATGAATTTTAGGCATTTACTGTTCACTCGAAGTTTAAGTCAGTAATAAGTATAGCTCAAATTAGAATATTTAATCAAATTTTATTCAGAAAAATAGTGATTAAAAGCTATGATTTAATGGTTCAAATTTTAAGATTAATGCAGTCTGACAGTACTAGAAGACTCACGACTTGTAATAACCTATTGCTGGATGTAATGCATGTTTGATTGGAGAGAAATTAATTTGGAACATGGAAAAATTAAGCTGTAAAAACCTATCAAGACTAAATGATGGCATTTACAAAATCAAAGCATACTTTTCTTAAAACAAGAGACATAGAAATGCAGATACTTACATCAAAGTAAGGTATAATATTTATTTTTTAAGAACCTAAACAAGACCAAAAACATGAATATTCTTTACATGAATTTTTAGAAATGATTGAAGGTAAAGATTAGGCAGAAGGTTCAAATTTTTAATTGTTACAAACACAAGAAAAAATACTAATCATGCATGGAGTTTGCTTGGGTAACCTTCATTTTATCAATGAGGCCACATAATTAAGGTCAAGTTAATGCAGAGATTGAAATTTAGGGAACATGTCAATTAAGATAAACAGGAAAATTACCTCTTCCTAAAAGGATTAGCCTCAAGTGGAAAGGTTGGTTCAGAAAATTACAATCCATTTGGTAAGGAAGACAGATCCGCAGTAAACTTAAATCTGAAGTGCATAGGCTAGCTGATTCTACCCAAAAGAGTCACCAAAAAAAAAGAAAACAAAAAACCAACAACGAAAACCAAACAGAATCATCCTTCTTTGATTATTTTCCCTAAAAAGAAAATAATGATTCACACRGCAAAAATGATTCCATTGACGTATGTCTTACCTTTTCTTTTTTCCCTTCAGTTTCAGACCTAACTGGACAACGAAGTCTAAACACCCAGAGAAAAGCAGAAGGTACTCTGTTTTCAATGACATTATACATGAATGTCACTGTGAAAACATCTGGACCAAATGGACATTTGTAAATATTCAATTGAGAGTACCATGGATTTTACCCTAAACAAATAGAATTATTATTCCAGAGTTTGACAAGAAATATATGAGTGACAAGACACAAACAAAATATTTTTTATTGTCTAGACGGTCTTATAATTCCCCATTTAGCTGTACCCATTTTAACTTCTCAGAAACTATTTAAAAAAATGCTTAAAGCCCCAGTAATTGCATTCCTCTTTTGGAATTCTCTTTATTGCTCTTGTGATACAAAGAAACTAAAAAAATGTTGAAGACAGTATGGGAGCCTTTAGTAAGATGAGAAAGCTGATAACCGTTTGACACATGGAGACTTCCAGTGATACATTTCTGATATCCTCCACCAGAAACTCCGTACCTAATTGTATTCTCCTTCCCTGCTTTCCAAACAGGAGTAACACAGTAAACAWAACAAAGGAGTCACCTTTGATAGAGTCAAGGCTTGGCTGACTCGAGGAAAATGGTTAGCAATRCAAACATGGCACTGGCATAATGGTTTCTCAAATGCTTTCTACTTAGCATCTAGAAGCACATCTGGGAAGCTGGGATTTTGAAYATATATACATACATATATAAACCCATCMTATAWGCATGTATTTTTTTTTCCRTCTCAGARTCCTTATAGGAAGCAGTGGTTTGCAGAATTATTACTACTAGCTTCTCTTTCCGCAACTATCCCTCCAAAGTAACTTCCAAGCATCCAGCAGAATTGAAACCTCCTCGGGGGCAGTCATTGCTCTGACAGGCCTGCCAGCACCAAAATGCCCAGGACCAGCCTGACACGACCAATGCAATCACTGCTCACCTTCTGTCCTCTCCAGCTTCTCTTTCCACAAGAGTGGCTCCAAAGTGTTACAGCCCTGACCGCAGCAGTGCCGGGTCCGTTCACTTCACCTCAGAGTCACAGCACTTGAATGAACATTSCCTGTCTATTTACAGATTTGCCAGCTGATTTAAGTTTCAACCAATGACAGAATGTTTTCACACCGTCCTTTTTCTAACAGTGTTCTGAGATTTACATTCTGGGAATCCATGACAGTTTGTCTGTATAAATGTGTTCTTCTTATTTAATTCCAAAGGTTCAGCTTGGGTTTTCTCTTTTTTTTTTCTTCATTATGAAATAAATACTGTAGAATAAACTATCCTTTTCACTGAACTGATCTCTACACCAGAGGAATTTCAAACTATCCTATCCAGTAGAGGGGCAATGTTACTATAGCCTCTACATAATGCTAAGATATTTTCATTCTAAGCAAAGAATAATGCAAATATTTAGTCACAGAAAAGCAGCAATATCACATTTCAATGTTAGATTTTTTTTTTTTTTTCATTTAACTGTCACTGTTGAGACAAACCAATCCAATCAAATGCTATTACTGACCACAAATTTTGGGAATATACGTGCAAGAGAACACATTAACATTGCTGCAATACTGCTTCTTAGGGCAACAAAACTTTTCTTTCTTTAGAAAAGAAAGATTATATGAAACAAATTTATCTATGTGTCGGTTGTCAAAATGGCTGAACAAGAAAATAGGAAAAATACACAAATGTAGCTTAAAGGMGTCATTCCAATTATCTCCTGGGCACTGCTGTACACCTTAGTTTTGTTAGGCAGGCTACAGAGGAGAATGTTACAGCAACCAAGCAGATGGTCTGTGGAACTAGATTACACACTTCAGAAATAAGAGAGAAGCAACACATTCAACCCTTCTGTTTGGACAGAAGAGCCATCTTAGCCTGTCTGACCTATTAGCTAGTAAACTGGAGCATACCGCCAAGTGCTATCATGCTGTTYCTTTAAAAAGCAAACAACCTCAGTTTTTGTGATAGGTACTGCATCATTTTGAGAGAATTGCAGGTAATGTCTGCTGCATTAGACAGATGGTCATATCATGAAACCATATACAAGTCACCATGAATAAAACTGACGTTTGCTATCTTGTTAATCCGCCTAAACTGCAAAACAAAATAAGCCGATGCTGAGAGCTTTCCTAGTATCTAACAGCTCATATATATGCACGTACATGTAATAACCACTTACAACTGAAACATGTAATAAGGTGCAATGTTGTTCTTGACATGTTTTTTTTCATAACCTAGTATTAATTTTGTATMTATTATTTTGCTGTATGAAAATTCCAATTGTAATCTCACCTTGATGTAACCTTTGCATAACTTTAGTGACTTCCAGAGAATCTGTGATAAAGTAGGGAACAGACAATTTAGATTCAGGAATAGTATGTATCTTTTCTGGACATAACTAAACTAAATACAACAGAGAGCAGAGTAGCTCTCTATCAAGGCCAGGTTTCACTGTACTATTTCCAAAACACCTGGGTTTTCTTCTGTCCTTGCTTTAGCACAGCTAGCATTATAATCGCAGAATGTGATGACTGCCTTGGCATCTCCCATTCATGCTTATGAAAAAAGGGGAGATGTAGCTACTCTCCTTGACAGTACTCAATAAAAGCATATCACTCCACAAAACTGTGTATCAAAATATCTGTATGGTAAACATTCCCCCCACAAAGACTCCCATGGAATTGAAAGAAACATTAAAAGAACTTCTGCATGTTGCTTATTTCTGCTACACATCAGAGACACTATTTGCTAAAAGATTATAATTACTTGGTAATTAACTCTAGATTTTTTAGGCAATTAAAACTTAGTTAATCTTTAAAACAGAGAAAAAAAGTTTCCAGCAACCAAGCTTTTTCAAAACGAGTTGTCTCTACATATATTCACAGGGAGAGCTGCTCCAGGCTAGAGGCGATTTCCCCCTCCCGCATCCACCGACAGCATATCCAAGCCCCACCTAACCTCCTGTTCAGTTGAAGGATATGTAAGATAGCACATTTCCTATCTGCTAGGCTGCTCTCAGCCACAGAACTGCAATGAAACCCGGCAGACCAGGAACGATTTCAAATTGTACCTGGAGAGTTGCCGGTGAGCAACCAGCGCCTCTTCCCCACGTGGCAGTGCAGAGGTGCACATTCCCCGTCAAGCTGACCCCAGGCAGTACTGTACACACAGTGACAGATGCCAGCAGACAGGTCTGAAAACCTTCCAAATGAACAATTCTAGGTCTGCTGCACTAAATGCAGCAGAGTTTCTGGATACCTTCCCGGATGGTTTAACATTTGGAAAAAATACGGATGGGAAAATGCGTCCAGGGTGCAGACGTCCGTGAGTGAAGTCAGAGCTACAGCATCTGCTCTGCTGCTGCACATGCTGACTAGCAGAGATGTGCTTTGGCTTCTGATCCCTCCTCACAGACAGCACTGTGCAGGTGATGAGGAGCACAGCCACACAAAGCTCCACAATGCAGCTCAGTGGCTCAGCATCATTCTGGCCAGCAATATCCCTYGAACTAAAGCAGGAGAGAGAAGAGGAAAGAGAGAGCAAAGGGGAAGGTTTTCGAGGAGAAAGGAAGTGGAATAGATACAGGTGCTTATGGGTCATGTCTTCAATATCAACTGATCACTCACAAAGGTTGTCCTGGCTGGCTTAAAATGCAGAAATGAAGAGAAAGGAAGAATACARTGACATAAGAAGGAGATCAGATTGCAATCCTTGGTTGTATCTTCCAACCTGATGGATTGGGAATGCCAGCGTGTTGAAACCCATGGAAATTCTAGTGCTGCTCTCTGGATACCTAACTTGACTGTTTCTAAAGTCCTGGCACTGTGAATGTCAGCGCACATGGCTAGTACTAGAGCCTAGGAGAAAACACCCTCTGTGTATTGCATAGTTTTTGAGTCTKTCAGAGAGCTGGGTTTGAAAGAGCTCCTCTTTCAAATGAAGATCATCAGCCATGGGCAAGTTTAGCATGGCCCCTTTCTTTAGCACACCAAATAACATACAGTTCTTGTACTTTTGGTACTTGTATTTTTGATGTTCTTGTATTTTCCAATCTGTGGATTGGAAACTTGTATCTGCTGTGCAGAGAAGGCCAGCTTTTCTATGAGCTGTCCCCATGGATATCTAACAGCTTCTCTAGATTCAATTTTTCAGTCACCACTACCAGAAAAGAGAAACTAAATAAAAGTTGGATTTGARTGTCCAATTCTCAAGAGTTATCATATATAAATATAAAATTAGGAGTTCTGCAAATATTTTTGAACTTACAAGCAAAAATATTTCCAARTGTGAAACATAATTTGGATTCTTACACAAAAACATTAATATGGAAGCATAATTGAAAAACTGGATGGCTGCTATAAAAGGTCTGACTACCTACCTGTCTATGAATATAGTCATTAAGAGAAAACCATTTGCTAAAATCTTCTCAAAGGCCACTATCATTTCAGCAGTTACTCAGTGACTGCAGAAGATGATTTTAAAGATTATGGGATGCATTCACTATTAATTTTATATAGATTTGCCTAAGAATTTGCAAAGATTGGACTGTAATTTAGACAACACTCATGCATTGCTTGCAAATCATATTTTACTATATAATGGCTGATTACCTCATCTATTACTAACTTTTAAAGCAGAGTAAATCTTATTTTTAAGTCACACAAACACTTCATTTATTAAAATAGAAACTCACAGTTCACACAAAAATAAAGATGATTTGTCGAGTGTAAGCATTCTTGGAATGCCTTCTGGTCCTTTCCATTACAAAGCAAATGATCTCATTGATACTCAAGTGATATTTCTTCAAAGAACATCAGTGTGCAGTTAATTATACTCTAAGGTATGAGATAGCTTCTAAAATATGCATGAGCAAAACTGAGTTTTAGTAAGTTTTTGTTYGTATAAGTTCCTTAGGCTTCATTTTACATATGTCATTATTACCATGAAAGAAAAATCTCAGCGCAGGTAGCAACAGAAAAGYAGCTGTTTCTATTCTAGTTTGATGATCAAATTAATGATTGCCTTAATGAGGAAAGCCTGGCCATAAACTTAAATCTATATACAAATCTGAGTTTTCCCCAAGTTCAAAAGAAGCTAGACCCAGAATATTTATTTCCTTACTCTAAAATCATGAAGTACCATTACCCAACCTGAACACAATGTGTTATAACATTGTTATTTTCTAACTTTCATACAGGTAGTGCACACCATTAAGCAGAYTTTTAACTTCTTAATGCATCATTTTTGCCTCACTTTTAGTAACACTATTTGTAAAGATATGAATGACAGCAGTAACAGATTACACTGTACTTTTGAAAGATGCACATGAAACCAAGTTAACAAATGTGACTCAGTTCATTGCCATCAGCCAAAAAGAGCAAATTCACAGGAATTTTCTTAGCATATTTTCTTCCTATATYCCCAGAATTACTAATAGGTGTGAACTTTTCAAAATAAAAATTCAAGAAATTGATATAGTAATAACAGTGTGGATAGCTCTAATGACGCAAAACTTATATAGTATTATTTATCGCATCACTGGGAAAATTCTTACGGTGTACGACTATCTATTTATATGTAGCATGGGAGAAGAACTGTAAAACAAACCTGAGAGRTTCTGGCATCAAGAGGTGCTCTTGACAAGGTACATTAATTAAGGATTATGGATTTTTGCACTTTGCATTAGCTGGAGTTTAAAGATATAATTCCTGTAGTGGCATTCTCAAAACACAGTGTCTTGAGTGTGATTTTTTGCAGAACAGTCCCCTCTTGAGGAGAATATTTTCAAACTACAAATTCTGGGTAACTCACAATCCAAATATATTTTCAGAGGTCGTACTATAACTTGTTGGAGCATACAGCTACTGCAGTAGTCTGCCAGTCTTGGGAAGCACAAAAACAATGCCTTGACTCAACAAAATCAGTTTTTTGGAAGACATAAAAAATGAGTGGTTCTTTCCAAAATCCTCAAGGAAGTAGTCCCTAAAAAGTTATTTAGTAAAAAAAAAAAAAAAAAAAAAAAACTATGTTACGTAATCCTAAATATCAGTGATGTAATATCATACTGTTGAGGACAAAATCTATGAATTAGTGACAGAAAAATGGATTCTTGAGATACATAACTTTCTCTACGTTTATGTAATAAACAATTCTTATACAACATCCAGGAAATTGTACATGCTTGGACACATGATTGCATTAAGCACTAATGGAATGAACACCATTGAACGGCTTTCCTAACATTCCAACAAATTGTTATTGATCTGGCCATGCACCTTGACTATSTACTTTTATTTTTTCTTATTGCTTCCATTTTTGGTTAAATTAATACTGTAATTTTTTTTTAAAAAAAAGGTAAAAATAATGAAGTCAATATTAAATTTAGGGACACATTATGACAATACAATACAGTCAAATGTATATTAGTTGACTTAAATTCATTCTGTTTCTGAGCTGTGTACTTCCTAAATAAGGAAGAATCATTAATATTACTTACATGAAAATTGAAATCAGTATGAGTCAGGGTTTCATACTACGTGCACACACACATRCCCATGTATGAAAGGAAAGACAGTACTCTACTATGGCATATGTAATAGTTCCTTATGCTAATGCAAARTTAAAAATAATGAAGTGTTGTTATACTAAAGCAACCTGTTCTTAATCTTGTGTCACTGTGCAAATTAGATGAGTCACCCGCCTTTCATTCTGATCTACATCATRGCAAGGACTAGAAAAATCATTTTGCGTTACTCCACTAATCTAAACTGAATGCAATGAAAATGATTCAACAAGCAAAATAAGAATAAAAATAATGGCTAAAATTATCTGAGAGGCACACAACAGAAAATATTTCCTTCCTTCCTTCCTTCCTTCCTTCCTTCCTTCCTTCCTTCCTTCCTTCCTTCCTTCCTTCCTTCCTTCCTTCCTTCCTTCCTTCCTTCCTTC
>NW_026623449.1:20264-35010 GCF_030028575.1 Malurus melanocephalus | reverse complement strand
AAAAATGCAGCAAGATATAGTGTCATTAAATAGTAAAAACATCCCCACCTCTCAACACGAGAGCACTACCTCCAGTGAAACAATATGTGAATTTACTGTGTTATATCCAACACTGCAGTTCAGTWTTGAAATTGTATATACCAGAAAATGCTGATTTAAATTTACACTAAAAATCTAAAACTTTTAAGACAAAGGGATCTTCTGATCCACGGATTATAATAATGCATGTTAAATAAGATCAGTCTGTATCATATGTCAGAAGTATGCATGTTAAATAAGATCAGTCTGTATCTATGTCTGACAATGCACTGACTTCTGCAGGTCCTGAAAAAGAATTTCTTCACATTAAGTACTGCCTGAATGAACAGAATATGGGAGAGATTTTTGCTTTTCTGTAACATGAGGAATGGTCACTACTGAATTTGACATGTTCTTTCTGATGGAGTATGACAAATCTTGTTTTACAAAAAAGCATACAGCCCTATTCCATGACTCCTATTTWGCAGTTCACAACAACTCTAGATCTATCAGAAAACTGTCAGTTTAATAGAGCAAGAGTAAATCCTAAGTCTTAGAGCAATTTGCACGGAAACCATTGTAGGACAGCAAATATAACCTGTGAATGGAAGAAAAGCTACTGTAATTCTTGAATCTGCTACACACTGACCATGTGAACATAAGCAAATCACTTGCACCTTACACCTTCCCTATTTTCATCTCTGTGTAAGGCAGATCTTGTCACACTCAATTGTTTTCACACAATCCAAGGTGTGAATCCATATTCTATTCCCAGAATAAATACAGGACTTTCCACATTGCCTTCCGACAGTCATTTCATTGCTTTGTGGTAGATTCTGCCTCACCTCCTCTATCTTTTTCACTTCCTTTATAAGTACTAGAGAATGGCTTTGAAGCCTGTGCTTAGMCAGATTATTTAAGTAGCAGTATTAGGAAATGGTTTTAGCCTTCTAGGTATCTAGCTTCCTAGATAATCCATGCAGAAATCTAAGACAGGTTTTCCGAACTATTCAGGAAATGGCTACCTTTGCCACTGACTCCAATGGAAATCCAAAGGTCACCAGATCTCTAACRTCATCACCTAAGTTTTAACAGCCTACAAACTATTGTAGTTCAAACAATATGAAATGTTTGGCTTCAGTTTATCTTTTTAACTACTTAGAATTTGGACCCTGTGAACACAATGATATTTTGGGACATGATCTTCCTAATATGTTATCCTTTCTTTAGATGCACATCAATTCATCACAGAAGTTTAGTATTCAATGATWTTTTTCTTTTCTTTCTCTCCCCACCCCCCAACAAACAAAAGCTAAGTTTAATTATGCGATGGTTTGTAAATATTATAATCACTTTTGAAAGASCCTGTATTAGAGAACAAACCAGTGTTCTACAAGTTGCCCCTCATTCTTTCTTTGGGCTGATTATTAGATTATCACAGCACAGTGAAGACAACACACTTCTYGTTTCTCTTCCAATCTGTAAACCCAAAGATTTAAATATTCTTGATGAATTAATTTTGAAATTTTATGGCTATTGCTTTACAATTGTAGAAAAACAGATCACAAACTGGAGATGGTGAGCTATATTATGGCTATGACATCTTAATGCTTCTATGTTATTATAACAATAAAAACCACCAATGTGAAACAAAGATATTAAACAGACAGGAGATAATTGTGGTCTTTCATCRTTGAAAACCAGGTAAGAGTTCACTAAATTCCATTAAGTTGTACTCATGGAAATGACAAGGAATAGAAGCATTCCACATTTAGTCCTTGTTTTTATAACTCTTACATTTCTTCTTTTGCAACCATATGACATAGTCCTTTGAGATAACCAGCTATGCTTTGCAGCTATCAATACAAGTTTCACTWGCAAAATACCCTGGTAAAAGAAAAAAAAATCTCTTCAGTTTTTCACTTTGGAAATATTATATGGCCTTAGTTTTGCAATTGCCATTTAAAAATATGTGTATTCCCTGTTTACATTACCAAATGGCATGAAAAAGGACAAAATAGAAGAAAACAAGGTCGCAATGCTCTTGTGGCGCTGTTGCCTCCAGCAAGAACCAGTTTGACGTCAAGAGATCAAACAGCAGCAAACACTCTATTTTCAGATATCCGAAAGCAGTAATAAATACACACAAAGAAGTGTATTCCACTTTCTCCTTTTAAAAGCATTGATATTAACTACTCCTTAATGATTTTAATGAATGACTACTCTGCTTGTGGTTCTTACAGTTTTTCTGGAACACAGTAAATCTAGAAACAACTTGAAAACCAAAAAGCTACTAAAATRGGGACAACCACCTTAAGTCCCCATGACACTTTAAGTCTCATAGCAATAACTGAAACATCCTCGAACTACAGATATTATTGACTCAAAACACAATCTAATACACTAATTATCTACTAATAAACAAAATKTGGGTTATAATCATTTTATTAATAATAAAAATTTTTAATACTTTGTTTTAATTATAACAACTAAATTATGTCAATGAGTGACATTTTGGTTTTATTTGATGATAATTTTTATGAGCATAACATATATTAATAGCTTATAATAATTTGTTTCTTATGTTTCTGAATAATTAACATTGGCATCTGATTTTTTGTTGTGAACATTTTCTCTCTTTATTATCTTCTGGCAACAACTCTCTCATATTAAATGAAAGATGATGGAAAAGGTAAAGTAAAATGATGATGAAAAGCAAAAACAGTACATGCCTGTGTACTGAAAATAAATTTCAAAAAAATTATAAACTCAAGAAATTGTCAGAAATAAATGTACCACTGGACTCAGCTACAAATCCCACAACATTTTAGTTTCACCAATTTTGCAACTTCATACAATTCTCATATAAGAGCATTAGCAATTTTGGAATAAATACAACTAAGTTTAAAAGACAAAATAATATCTTAATCCTGCATTTCTGATATACTCAGCATTGCTGGCTAAAGGTTTTTGTTATTCCCCTTGCTTCAGGAACAATTATTTTAAGAGCAATTCCACTGATATTGGAAACAATGGGAAGCATCAGTCATTTTCTAGAAGTGTTTTTGCAGAGGGCAACTGTGGCTTCAGTCCCATTGAGAGCAATAGGAGGTGGCAGCAATTTTGGAGGAAGGATATTGTCTATGGAATACACCATAGGAGAACATTATTCATCAGCTCTAGCTGAATGAGAAAATTTCAGTTCTAGAGAACAACAGAAAAAGAAAACCTTCAAGTCTTTAAAAATCTTTTAGACATAGGATTTTAGTATAGAGTGTAAGGAACAGGTGTTCTGTTAATAAGATCTTCAGCCAATAAGATGTTCTTTCAAGTAAAGAAATAACGTCTCTTCATAATACACTGAAATTCCTAAAGGACAAATCTTTACACTTAGTTTAAGTCAAACTGCTCAATATTTATGCATTGGAAATCTTGAACTTCCATTTTTGTGCCCCAATCTRTATGTGGAAATTTTAGGGTGGTTTGTTTCATTTGTTCTCTGGTAGCACTTTCTAAAGCAAAGAGTGACTGAAGAATCCTGCAGAACTACAGGTGAAAGTGGTCTTCTTTAAATAGTGCTATAATTTGCTTTTAAATATACTTAATGTATCTTTATTTGATATCCTAAGTGAGGTCAATCTAAAATAAATTATATTAGATTGAATTATCACTGGTATTTCTACCTCCTGTCACCATTTTAACATTTCTCATTCCTGTTGCTGCAGACAAACCATCTGAAAAGGCAGAGAAAACCTTTACCTGCTGCTAGTTGCTGAAGAACATGAAGACATTCATATTGACTTCACTGACCTAAAATACAGGCACAGCCTTCATGGCTTTAAAAATGTTTATGTACATAATTTTTCAACTGTTTTGCTACAGCCCTGATTCAGAGTATGAAAATTCTGGCTTCATCAACAGAAATGTACGTCAAAATCACAGTAATTTCAGATTTACAGTTGTGTTAATAGAACCTAATGAAACTATTTAACCCTGACCAAAATTGTCACAAGGCTACAGCATGAAAGCACCTACAAAGTGTTGTCATTTTTCTGTCATTTCATTACACACAGTAGGTTTTATTTCCAATAATTCATGTAACAAAATATCACCAGCAGCACTGCAAAGCCACTTTACTCTTAGAAAGAATTATCTACCGAAGCTTCTCTATTAATATGGGATATTGACTATATGTTTCATTATCTCCCTTGCTCTTTGTGCAAGAAAATGGTCTTACTAAATCTAGGCAACGGGGTTTTGTGGGTTTTTTCCTTTCTCTGGATTGGTACAGTAGATAACAGATCCTAGAGGACAACAGTATCTAAATAGTATCTGTGCACTGTGAAGACATTAAAAAAGCAACAGCAATGCACAATTTAATCCATATATCATTTTAATGATGTAAAAATGCACCCTCACTCCAGAATACAGGGGGTGTTTTGGAAAGACAYGAAGAGGTCATATGAAACAATTTTAACAGAAAATGTAAATCTGAAGCTGGAGATAATATGACCAAATACAGACCCCGCCAAGTACTATTTTAAAAGAGAGGGGTTTAAGGTTAGCACACTTGAAAATATTTTTTACATACCAACAGTTTTATTAAATATTTCATAAAGTAATAAAAATGTCATAATCACCAGAATACAAATGGTTTTAAAAATTACCCATRTATCATCTCAAATAAAAGAGAAGTTAGTGAGGAACATGCTGATGAACAGCTTACATTAAATACCAAAATTTCCATAAAAGGAGTATTAAAGGAGATTAGATCACAAAAACAAGCCAAAAAACCCACCGCCACCCAAACAAACAAAAAAAAAAACCCCAAAAATGACATTTATTTGGAAAAAAATACAATCCGAAATGGATAKTGTCCATTATAATGTTTTAGCTTAGAGTTTGCTATAAAATCACCAAAAGTAAAAGGAATGAAGACAACCCTGCTCTACAACTGTGACAGGAGCTGATGAAGGCTGACTTCTCTCCATCTGCCCAGGATCTAGAGGGATCACATACTTCTTTCCCCTACTCAGGACATAGGTACTGTTTATAAGCAAATTAGAGAAACATCGAAATCATTAGAGAAACATCAAAAGTGTCACTGTTTTGGGTTTTTTGCCTAAACTTAGGATAAGCCTTTCTTTTAAAATTAAGCAATTGCGTGCTTATGGTATTTATGCATGGTTATTGGAAAAAAGTSCAAAATTTTGATTAAGTTACCTTTTCAGATATGTGAATGCTAAATACAAAGTAAGTAAAAGTACACCAGTGTAGAAAAGAATATTTTTGACTAAATTAAGAGATATAGCTGCGTTCAACAACAGTCAACTTCTTCTATGAGAGAAGGAAACAAGCAGTGACTTTTAAAGACTGKAATATACAATGGAAATCAACTATATAAATGGAAAATGTGATATAGCATGAAGCTCAATATAAAGTTTTTCAGTGCATATAATTACTCTAATTACATTTAGAAACTGTATTTAGTTGCCAAGAAAGAAATAAGAAATTAAAAGSCATTTGTATAAAGTGACACCACACAACCTTCTCATTCAATCTTACTGAATATAGAATTATAGCAAGATAACATTTTAAATACTTCAAAACAAAGGCCATCATCTTCTAATTCAAAACACCAACAAAATAAAACATGCAATTTTCATATGTGGTGATTTTCAGTATGCCACAAAAACATTTAGCCATTATAAGAAGTCTTTTGTGATATACTGGTTTCAGATTGATCTACAAAAGGAGGTCAATTACACCTTCCTGATACAATTACTAAAATTAATTTCTTTTGCCAATTTTCAAACAAAAGCACATTATGGATTGTGGATCAAATTAATTTTTCAGGAATGTCTGAAGAGTTACCATATCCTTACTTCAGATTCACTGAAGAGTGACACTTCAACAGATCAGGGAGGGAGATGAGAGTGATATACCCTGGCTCTACAGGATCAGATTTTCAAAGCTGTGTGGATGTTTATCTCTTCTTGAGATACACTGGCAATGATCTTAACAATCTTCTTAAATCTGAAACTATGAAGGTAAAGACAGAGGAAAAGTATATCYGAAATCATATTTGAGAATAAAAAGTTTGCTTCTGTATACCTWAACAACTTTGCAACTTCTGTTCAAGATATAAATTTTCAGAAGTATCAGTTCTTAGCTCTCTGYATCTTGATACACATAGGTATTTTTTTAAGACTGGTTACCCAATAAAACTCAAAATCAAAACTGAGGTATATCCAGTTACACTCATCTGGTGTAAGACATCTCAAAGTATATAGAAATTCAGACCCRCATTAAAGCAGACATGACAAGTGGTTTTGAGATTATTATCTCAAACTAAAAGCAAAGGAACTCACCCAAAGAAAAATACTTTATTTAAATRTACCAAAAGACTGAATGATTCTAGTCTCTATTTTTGTATACATAGTTAAATCTCTAAGCAAAGGTGGGGTTTGAAGACCAAATTTTGAAATTCCAAAAATTTTCAAAGACTTTTGAATATAAAATCAAAGAGAAATCCTTGTCTTCCAAACCAGAAAATGCACCAAAACTAACTTTTTTTTTTCATACAGAAATTCATCTGTATCATTCTGCACCTTCTAGTGCAGAATAAYTTGATGGAAAAATCCTGACTTCTACAGTTAGGGCTTCCCCACTGTTTAGATTCCTCTTCTTCAGAAATACTACTGAGAATAGACCACACTGGTTATATTAGTACATGATTCAGAAATTCTTCTTTGTGCCATAGACAGATAAGAAGAAACTGTTTTAATTTTTCTCTCCAATGGAAGACAGAAGTTGTTCCAGGAATAGTGTCACCTGCATTTTTCAAAAAATGCTGCTTCTGTCAGCAGTAAATCATGTAGCAAAGAATTACAATACAAAAGAGGAATAGATGCCACTGCCATATTCCCTAAAGGTGATACTGAGGTAATGGACATAGATTAGATGACCTTTGGAGCTCACTTCTAACCTTATTTCCTACAGACTATGATATCTTCACCAAGTTCCAGAGAGAAGGCAGATAAGAGCTGATTTCTTTGGGGAGGTATTAGACTACAACCATAACAGAATCACTGCAAGAGTAAATGGATATATCATTCCACATAACAAAAGTACTGACATTTCCAGGGAGACACACAAAGTCCAAGAAAGACATTTCAGAGAATAATAGAAAGTATCAGGTGATGTGAGTTAGGAATACCTGAAATTTCGTCTTGTATTCAAGTTGCTTAGTCTTGTTGATTATTAATTCCTGGCTGAGATAAAGATGCAGTCTGTAACTTTTCAGCAGCTTAGTTTTCAGACACAGCAAAAATACTGAAAAGCTTTGGGAAAGTACACATTTAACCTAACATAATAATTACTCAATCCAGTACAGCAGACATGGGCTATGTAATCAATATATTCCTGGTGCTGACGTGGACTCTGTGCAAGCTCCCTCCCATGGTTGCTGTGGAAGGATTTTATGTATTGAGTAAAAGAAGTATTACTTCTGTCTTTACAAGTTTAACMGAGTTTAGTGATTTGACTTTGGCTGGCCATCTTCTGGACATTCCTTACAACCTTTGTCTTCAAACCCCCTGATCCCAGAAACTTACTTGAATGTAATTCTCTGTGAAGACATACTTTCTCTCTCCGGGCTGATATATCAGTCTTACCCAAATTGGAATGACTTTCTCCTCCTGATATCAGAGAGTCCTTGTGAAGGTATGGCCAAGCATGGAAAATAGCTCCAGAGGCTGTCACTTTTAGAAAGAGACAGTGCGATTGAATTTATATACCTTTGAAATTGTTTTTAAAGTGGAAAGCCTGGGGCAATTTAATTGTTCTTTTTYAAACTACAATTGAATACAGAAAAGTTACATAGCCCCAAAAGATTTAAGTTGGTTTTGCTGCCACTTGTTCACTGGAAAATGTATTATATTTTCTGTTTAGCAATTTGGCGCTAGCCACTCCTAAGAATGATACAGTCCAGAAATATTTGCTCTTTTGAACAGCTTTATGGCAATTTAATGGTAACACCTTTTTAGAGAATGAGAGTAGATAAGCTAATACCTTTGTATTGTGCTGATACAACTGATAATCATACAATATGATAAGATAAAAAATCTGCAAACAGTGATAAAGCTTTTGTATAGCAATAAGGAGAAATGCCYTTTCTGCCTATTCCAGCACAGCTCCACCACTGTGGAGATGCTGCCAGAAATACAGCCTGCTTGCTTTTTGTGGCTAATACTTCACATGCTGCTTAGGCCACCAGCAACCAGACAAAACCTTTCACCATTGCACAGATGTTTTATTAGTGCATCAAACTTTCTAAAAGGTGACTCAATTGCTTAAAAAGATCAACTACTGTCCCTGCATGACAAATACAACTTATAGCCCTATTCAGGAATTTATCATCCAATTTCAGTRAATCATGACCTAATGATACCTTCACTTAAGACATTAAATAGGGCAAAATAAGGACATGAAATAAAGGCTGGTGTTTTATTCTCTGTGAAGGATTTACAGGTTATGCCTGTCTACACATTAACTCTGAACTGCTGCAATTGAAGTAGAACCTTCTGCAGCTATTCTGAAGGAGACAGCTTTTGTAAAAGCTACCTTGATATAAAAAAGTAAGGGGATGGGAAGAGAAATACTCAGGGCAGAAAGCTCACAAAACACCCTGGATTAGAACAAATGCAATGGCCAGCCTGATGCAAAGGCACACAGATGAGGAGGAATGTTACAAATAGAAGTGAGGAGCTGCTGTGCAATGGTTTTACCTTGCAGTGCAAAACCCTCCCTTTAAAAAATAATGTAGGCTCCAAGTGTTTGAACCTGACTCCTCAGAACTAGATCGATTCCTAGTTGTCAGGTCTTCCTGCTGCCACCTGTTGTGCAGTCTGTTTCCCTGATTTTCTTTTGTGTTTTGCTTCTCCCACTACAGACCTTGGATGTGCACTCATATTCCTTACCCGCAGGAGGCAGGACTCAATTCATTGCAAGTATCACCACACACCGATGTATTTAGGTTATGATCTTTAAAACCTGAAACTGCCCTGTTATCTTATCCAGACAAAAACCTTCCAGTACTTATTCTTTCACTACTGCTTTCAGGGAAAGCAACACCTTCCTGCTTTCCTCTGTTATAACTCTTCCAAGTTCACGCCAAGTCCTCAACAGAAAAACTCTTTCCACACATTTGACAACTTCACGTAAACAAAGCACATCTTACATCACTCTGCAGTTACTTTCAACCACYTACTTACCGCCACCCAGAGAAGAAATGGCAGCTCTCATGACTTCATATCACCTGATAACTATCATAGAAACAGAGAATGGTTTGGGTTGGAAGAGACCTTAAAAGATCATCTTGTTAAAACTCCCTGCCAGGGGCAGGGACAYCTCCCACTAGACCAGGTTGATCAGAGCCCCTTCCATCCTGGCCTTGAATATTTTTAGGTAGGGGGAATCTACAGCTTCCCTGGGCAACCTGTTCCAGTGCCTCATGGCTCTCACAGCAAAGAATTGCTTCCTAATATCTGATCTAAACCTACTCTCTCTGTGTTTGAAGCCATGCATTGCCATATTTGCTTCCCTGCAACTATGCTCTCTAATACCATTTTATATCATCATTTTTAATATTCTTTTAAACAATGCCAAGAGGTAGCAGTTATATTCTGGTAAACTGCCTCAGAAAAACCTCTCTTAAGTTCAACAAGTAGTCTACCCTTCTCCTAGCAAACAACTGTAAGAGCATACATACCTCTTTTTGGGGGGAAAATGGGGACAACAGCAATTTCTTGTGTTAAAAATCCRTCCTTTGTGGCAATCTGGGTGGTGTTTTTAGCATTTGTGACAAGTATTGACAACAGCTTTACAGTTACTGTTAATGCAAAAACAGAATAAAGTGTTTCTAGATAATTTCTTAGATTTATCTATTTGTAGATAGTTTTAAGATATTAATTGAACATTTCAGAGAGAGCTAGTTGACAATTACAAAAAATCTGTTAGGATAGAGAACTTTTCAATACACCAAACGGAAAGCCACATCACTATGAGCTCCTAGTCTTAATCATCTCCCACTGCTTTGTACYTCCCCTTGTTGTTCTGGCATACAGTCCATATTTTATCAGTGAACAGAAAACAGCATCTTAATCAGAGGACATGCATATAATATTGCAGGTAATAAGATGAAATACATGCATGTAATATATATGTTACTTTGTTTACATACACTAAAAATGTACATACAAACCTATCAATTCACCACAGTAATTTTCCAGAAATGCTGTATAAAAATGACTGAAACCAAAAAATCTTCTAAAATGCACTTTTAAAGTGCATATGAAATCACACTTTAAAAGTGATTTCTCTATGCTCACAGATTTAACAGTGCATTGCCAGGCTTAGATAACACTGACGTAAGCTCAATAGTACATGCTTATGCCAACTCACACAGACAGGAATTCAGGGCAATCATCCAGCCCCAAAGGAGGATAGATGTGGAAGAGTTTTGCCTGCCAAATTAGTAATGTCTCTGATACAAGCACATGAGGTGATAGAAAGGACACTCCGATGACATGCATCACCTTTCCTGGGGTAAAAACTTCCCTGTCAACAAAATTTTCTCTGCCAATTACTTATGCTGCATTTTATACAGCTATGCAGCACAAATTTCAAAAAGTAGAAGAAAAAACATAAGCTAAGTAAAAAACATAAGTTTTTAACTTTCAAAATAACCCAAAATTTATACATATAAGGGACATAACTTTCTATATTATGTAACCCCTTCCTCTGTCTCTTGAAGTTGAATGTTCCTGGAGCTAAGGAATGAGGCATTTTTTCTACTGGAGAAGTGATGCCAAATTAATTTTGTTTGTTGTGTGTTTTTAACTAATAGATATTTTAACAATTYGCTGAGAATTTTACTTATGTGTAATTTACTGGGGCTATTGTGATTAAATTGTGCAAACAGTGAAGCAAAATGGAAATATTTATGACATTTTCCATATATCAAAAAATTGCACAAGAATGGCTTTTCACAATGTTTTCCTGCATGTCAAAAATAATCCAGCCAAGCTWATGATTAATTTTTACACAAGATGTTACTGAAAGATTAAAACTGTTGTGATATCCAGGGTGTGAAAGTTAACTTAGTTCGCTCACAACAAATCTGCTTTAAGATGATGTAATCCAGTACTGATTCTCCTAATTGCTTAGCCACAGGCCATAAATGTGTCAGTTCTCTCTTCTTGATTGCTACTGTAGCACAGTGATAAAACCAGTAGAACACAGTGGCTGTGAATGCTTTGGTTACTGGTCACATGCATTAAAGCAGATTAAAAGTTGTTGAAAGGTCATATTTGCCACTAAAGTGAGAGAAACGAGGACAATGCTGGTCTTTGCTTGACAGCCCTTTCAGTGAAGAAATTCTTCCTGATGTCCAACCTAAACCTCCCTTGGCGCAGCTTCAGGTCCTTTCCTCTCATCCTGTCACCTGTTATCTGGGAGAGGAGGCTGACTCTGGCTACARCCCTCCTTTCAGAGGGTGATAAAGTCACCCCTGAGCCTCCTCTGCTCCAGGCTAAACAATCCCATCTCCATCAGCTGCCCATAGGGTTTACTCTCTAGACCTTCCCCAGCTCTGTTGCTCTTTTCTGAACATGTTCCTACTCCTCAATGTCTTTCTTGTAGTGAATGGCCCAGAATTAAACACAGCACTCTACTGACCTCTTTCCTCCAATAACATAAACCTATACAATCTAAGATAACTCAAAATAGACAAAAATATCTGGGCCCAAGGCACGCAACCTCAGGACCCATCATAAATGAAAGAATTGCTAGTATTAATGTACAGTTGATGAGGACTACAGTCTTCTTCTGCATAGGCATTGAAACCATGTGACATATGCCAACAACATGCCACTGCTCATTCTAAAAATTCATTAAATTTCTAAAACCATATTAAAATGTCTAAATTGAAAAATCCTTAAGAGAGTCAACATTGGGAAGTGACACCTGAAACCTCATCTTGAAGATAGAGAGAGACCAATTGTGAAAATTCAGGGAATTTAAGAGTCAAGCTATGATGAGTCTACACATTTGCTACAAAAATAATGGCATACAACCCAAACTCAAAAACAGATCTGATATTTTTTAAAGGCCAATTTCAGAAYGGGAAACAAAATGTAAATTAAATCAGACTGAGAAAAGAATTTGAACATAGAAATGCTTACATGAAATGAAAGCTGTTTAGAATTCTTATTTCTAATGCCCATAGAACCATCCTTTTCCAAATCTAAGAAAAATCTACACGAATTAAAAAATAGTTAAAAATTCTAATATTTGAAGAAGTAACTGAAGTCAGGAAATGTATCAAGTTTATGTGAGGAGCAAATAGATGAAAAAATAAATCAATTGTTGGAAGACGTAGGATCATTTAAATGAGTTTCAAGACCTACCAGGAACAAGAGAGAATCCATAAATCGTATCCATCACAAATCATGCAGAAGAGGTTGAAAAGTTCAATAAATAATTAYTTTCTGCATTTAGGAAATAAAAGAGGATAACTTGCTCTGATCAAGTGATCAGGATATAGTACCTTTTCAAAAATATTTCTGGAAGATATTCAATGACAGCTACTACAGTCAGATATTTTTACATCAGTATACATACAGCTGACTCGTAGCTGAGGGTTTCATGATAGCCTAGTGGTTCCTTGCACAAATAACACTGATTTTTAAAAATATCCCAGAACTGCAGATAAGTTCCAGAAGACTGGATGAAACACAGTACTACATCAGTATTCAACAAACAGCAAATGAAAAAACCCAGATAGCTCCAACAAGGTATTGGTCTTAGATACAGTAATGGGATGGTCATTAYAGGATTTTTATTAATAAAAAATCAAAGGAGGACAATAGAATTAATGCTAGACAATATAGGTTAATAAAGACTGTGCTGATGAAGCTTTTGTAAAGCAATATCTGGATTGTAAAATAATATTGACAGAAATTCAGCATGGCCCAAACAAGTAAGTGTCAAAATGGAAGTTACTATTGAGAAGATGTATTTTTTCCTGAGATCMTGGGGTGATATATTTTTGACCTTCTGTCATTTAACATCTTTATCTGGAAAATAAAATCATTACAGATATAATTTGGAGATAACATAAAAGCTGATGTAAKGGATAATCATGAAGAAGACAGTTCAATGGTACAGTGTGGTCTGGACTTCTTGATAATCTGGATGCATGAAAGAAATTTGTGGTTCACACCACCAAATGTAAATGTAAACTCACACACCCAGGATAAAATGAACTCTGTGAACACTTCTGTGGTGGGAGATTCAGTTCTTTAAGGGGTTAATGTATTCCTGTTCATGGGCAGACAATGTTGCCACAAAAAGGCATTACACTTCCTTCCCAGCCAATATGGCTGCTAGTAAATATTAGTGTCAGTGCTGAATTTCAAGAGGCTTCAAAGAACAATTATGAAAGTCAATAAAGGCCTGTTTAAAGAACATAAAAGGAGACCTAATAATTTTGCTTATAAAACAAAAGCTGAGAAGGAAGCCCATTGAGAATATGCAAGAACCTACAAGGAAAAAAAAAACCCTGGTAACAGAGGTCCCTAACTGAAAAGGCAAAGTTTCAAAAAAAACACTGGCTGACAGCTGAAGCTAACAAAAAACCAACAAAAAATCAAATATGAATTTGTCAGAAATGATAGAGTAACTGCCAATTATCTTGCTAGCTTTTATATCATGGAAAATTTCATTAGCTTCTTTGGAGATGCTTTGGTTTTCTTCAACCAAAATTAAGAAAATTCTCAACCATAGAGGTCTAAAGAAGGAGCTGAACAGACTGGCCACAAACATTAACACATTGGAARGCAGCACAGTCCAGAAAGCAGAACTCCAGAGTAACAGAGAGAATAACCCACTGCTCTTGGCACTGCCACTGAGAGCGGCATTGGCTCCGTCAATTCAATGCTCTGGTCCCACATTTCCCTTCACCATTTGGAAACAACAGTGCTTGTAAAATATTACATATGTACAGTTTCCTTATTCATAATTAATATTCTGGCCTCATATAAATACTTGAATTAATCCAAAATGCAGCATCTCCTTTCCTCAAAATCAATACTTCTATCAAAAATAACAGGCTTCTATTAAAAGCCTCCCTATAGCCTAGGAGGGAATGCATATTATACCCAGCCTCCAGAAATAACTCTTTAAATTAATTTATGGGAGGGACCAAAGCAATTCAGAAGATTATTCCTTGATCTTTCTCCTGATGCCAAAATCTCCACTAAATAATTTTATTTTGCTCAGTAATATTCATTACTTATCTACTAAACAGGAAAGTGCCTTGCAGAAGTCTTACTACTAATTAGACAAATTATATTCATAACACCTTTTATTTTAGAGATTTACAACTTATTTACACCTATAAAACAGGAGAACTAAGGCACATGCCATGGCCATTCTGCAAGTGACTGACCTTCAAAACTGTACTCATCACAGGCTGCCTGCCTCTGTGGTCATATCAAATTTGTGATTAAGCCTTAAAGRGCATGGCATAAAATATTTCAAATATCAGATTAGGAAAAATTAGGATCATTCTAATTGTACAAGTTATCACTCAGAAACTTGCAATACTTAAAACTTAATTTTACCATGGTAGTTACATGTCCCAAATATTTGTTTGCTTTTTTCC
>NW_026623449.1:0-20170 GCF_030028575.1 Malurus melanocephalus | reverse complement strand
CCCCAAGCTTTCTACAGAAAAATAGTATTGTTACCTGGAATATTAGTTGATACACTTTAAATGGCAGTCAATCTCCACTGTGTTATATTACTTGTGGTTGTTAGAATAATGGCTAAAAACTCCAGGTGACTGCTCATTTCTCTCTTTTTTTTTTTAAATCACCATTCCTTAAAAAAAAAGGAAGAATTCTTACTGAGAGAAAATAGTAGCTGAGAATATAAAATTYAAATAAATAGCACCAACATTTTCAATTGAACGCTTGACATCAAGATCTAAATACAGGGTAAGTACCTAATCTGGTGGATAAACATGGGTTTAGATGTAGGAGTTTAACCTTAGGCATTCAGAAGGAAATATTCTAGCCATTCCCTTTAAATACTGAGTATTTAATATTAACACATATTAAAAGATACAGACATGCTAATTTTAACACCTACATGTTGACAGCTTCAGTTTATTTCTAGTAACAGTTGGGATTTTGTTTACATTAAAGTATGCATTTAAATTCAACTAGCTTACTTCWCTTTTATTTCTTTGGCTCCTTTTACAACAGAGTAACAGTCAATCCACTAAAGGGAAATGTCTTTAAAGTATCACATAGTTTTAAATGAACAGCCTCATCATGATATCCTGCTCTCTTGCTCCAATAGCCTAAGGCAGTTTAATTATGGCAGACTTCTCTTAATTCCTATCCCTTTCTCTTCTTTCCCTTTTTCCACATCTATCACAATCCATTTGAATTAGAACCAAAGATTACAAAATGTTTACAAGACTGTACAAGATGAACACACCTTTCCTAATCTGAAATGGTCTCAAAACCATTGTAATGTTTGCACAGGTGGGATTGGAACTTGCCATCCAGGGCTTTGGAAATCAAACACTGAATAAATTCTTAAACTTCCTAAGTGCTTTATGTTATCAATAGCCACAAGAAACAGTGTCACTTCATACAGAYCAAACATAGTTTAAAGGCATTTTTTAGCAACAACTGCTTAGAGCAGCAAAAAAAGAGAGAGAGAAAAGGTAGGCAGAATCACTGAGAGCTGTATTGCTGAACTCTGCAGAAGGCTCCTTCAAATAAATATTTCAAACCTTTATATGAATATTTTAAGCATGACAACTACACATAAACACACAGCCAAAGTGCTCAAATCCACTCAAGAAAGACTATTAAGTCATCAACCTGCTCCTGACAGGATCCACTGAATATGGCAACAGTGAGAAGTCAGGAGACAGTTGGAATCATTTCAAGACTGCTAATTTAACTTGTCTTAAAACCAACCAATGCTCAACGTGTCATCATCAATGTCATCTCATCGCAGTCTGAAAAGCCTTTGACCTAAAGCAAAAAGGTCCCCAAGTGCCACCCTTCTTGTCTACTGGTTGAAAATCTAATTGGTTCTGCTGACAGGCTTGGGAATTGGTAGGAAGGCTGTTCAGTTAATCTCCAAGGGCCAGCAAAGAGCTCAGTATCCATCTCTGAGCTTTGCTCCCTGGCTGTCGTAAAATGACTCTGATGGTAGTGCAAGCTCTTATGCTTCAGCTGTCTTCTGACTTCTGTTAAGTCAAATCCAATAAAGTTTGTCACTCAATAATCTGAGAGCTACCCAACAAAACCTCTTTGATCAATAACAGCTTGCCTGCTTGCACTGAGGAAGGTGACCTATTAAAGATTAAAAACACACCTGCTGCTTGCAGCACAGAACATCTTTTTTTACTTTTACATAAAAATTCATCCATTAAAATGAGTTTAACTGCTACAACTATATATAAATATTACATGCCAGAAAGCTAAAATAAGATTAAAAAAAWATTTTAGCTATAGTAYGGTGCTTTTATTAAATTTGAGTCACTGCTTTTCTTAGAATCAGAAAGACCTCATCCAAAAGGCCTTTCACCACCYACTTGTAACTTCTACTTTAGACTACTCTGTATGTTCTACTTTGTTTTAAATTTTCTGCGGGCTAATAGTGAACACCTTTGTTTTAGTGACAGTCCAGTAATCTAATTTGTTTCTGCCTATTTGCTTATGCCAGAACACAAATATTMATGTTGCCAGGAAATGCACTTTAAAATTTTGATTATAGACATCCTCCCCTTTGAGAAATTTTTTTGGACTGTAGGTGCACTWTATCAGAGGCTATGATCAACCAGTGCTTTACAAAGCCCCCAAAAAGAAAAGCTAGGCTGTTTTCTGTTGTTGTTGTTGTTATTTGATCATTTCTTCTAAATGATCAAATATTACTTGTTTTACAGAATACAGAGTAGGATATAGGTAAACAAAGCATGTAAATAAAGTAGTAGTACTTAGAGTTAATAAATTCCCAAAGGAGAAATCACATAGAAATAAATTTGACTGACTGAAGCACCAGTGCCTGTTTGGAATGGGTTATCAATCTCCCAGAAAATCAGAGAGTCCCTCAGAGCAGTAAATTCATGATACATGAGGTAAGCAGTGTATCTGTTGATTGTCATGCTTTGTTTAACCTGGTGTCCTTCAAGTATCCACTTAAAAAAGTAAATAGCAGCTAGAGTGACATGACATTTCAAAGCAGCTAGGAGATACAGATCCATACCTTCAATCAAAATTAAATAAATATATGCCCCTAAATTCTCTGAATTGTTAAAAAAAAAAAAAAAGCATGACAGCAATTCTGGAAAATACAAATATTTGTTAGGGTTTACACTGTCATCAGTAACTACTTCCCAATAAATTAAATGCAGAGGCTAGATGAACATAAAAAAAGAATTACACGTTAGGTAAATCTACTTCAGTATTTGCAAAGTGGTCCGAAATTACAAACCGAGACAATCGGACACCAAACAATTGCCATAAATAAATCCCCCACTGTGAACATCAGAGACACYCAGTGAGGACTACCTGAACAAAGTGCTTCTACAGCTTTGCAAGGCTTCTCTCCCTGCTGCTCCTGAAGGGGCCCAACAGGTGGGTATCACACTAAACACAGCTTTGCTGTCAGTCAAGACTCTTTTTTGCAACAAAAAGACTACAGGCTCTGAGCTGTCAGAAACACTTGCCTGTCCAGACACACTAAAYGACTCTAAAAAGGACAAAGCCCGGGGTGAGGGTAGAGGCACCATCCAACATCACCCCCAGCAAATGTCAACTACACAGACTAAACTTTGAGTAGTAAATTCCCAGCAAACCCAACCAAAACCCTGAAACCTAAGGCATAGATAAAGGCAAGTGACAATCAAAAAGTCTTGATCATTACAGTCATGAAGTCTCTTGTAGAAAATGATTGTTTGAGAGGCACATCTTGATGTTACATGTTTCACAGGAGATAATGAAGACAAATGGTTTTATTATATATTATAAAACATATACGTTGTCTACAGAATATTCTATAAAATACATATATTAGACTAATAAGAACTGCACAGAAAGTTCAGTTCAATAGCCCCTGCCAGTTACTCATCAATTCAGCAGGTGCAGTCCACTGCACTTGTTCTCTGGGCTTTCAGTTCRAGACATCAGAGAACATCTTTACCTTTTCCCACTATCCGAAATTGGCCAGTAGCCTACACGAAAATCACCCTTCTTCTGCATGACTGTCTATCTGTGAGGAAAGGAGTTAAGAGSCATCAGAAGACTGATATGGGAAAGAACCAAAAGATCTGTATAACTATTCGTGTTGCACTGAACCTTTCCATTTCACACATTTCTAGCRGCCAGAAGTGGCCAGCTTGGCTTTTGTCTTTGAGCAACTGTTGGTATTTATCAGGTAAACACATAGCATTTTCAYGCTGTTAATTAATCAGTGTTTTCCATGTTGGAAAGCCAGAATTGTGTTAGGCTTCTAACGTACCACAACACTGCGGAACTCATTTATGCCCCAGGGACTCATCAAGAGTCCATGCCCATGGGATCTCTTTCTTAAGTAGTGCAGTGGTGTGTAGAAGGAAACATTAATCAGAAAATAAAAGCAKAAGGTAGCTAGATGTCTTTTTGGAACACTGGATGTTATTAATGTCTTTGATTTGATAGTTGGTAGATTATATTACTTTTCTCCTTCATAACAAATCATTGCTATAAATACCTATCTGTGGTCTGATTTGCAAAGTTGCTTGGCACTTGTAGTTAAGTAAGAGGAAGCTAGACAAAGACCAAATAAAGTGTTGTGGAATGCTAAGTAGCTTAAAAAAACACACCTTACACATGTCAACTTGGGCATTCAAAATATAGGCYGGCACTTTTCTCTGTGGCTCATTCCTCTTTTAATAATGTCATCTCACCTCACAGGGGCTTTGTGAAAATTAATTAATTACGGTTTGTGAGGCATTCAGATGCTAATGATAGCTACAATGGAAAGAAAGCCTATGGAGAAATTAATAGTTTTGAATTCAATGTAATGATTGAATGTGAACACCACATGTGGGTCACATATTGGCCAATAAGAATAACAGAAAACATGAATAGCTGCTCATTCACTGATTTCTGTTACTATGTACACTGAATGAGAAAGGAGTCCTGTGGTAAAAAACATAATATAGGGGTAGATAAATAAAAATAGTACTTCAATACAGAAACCTGAAATGCKGAGATGATAGGTAAGAAGCAAACAGAATTGCCTGATTTCTCAGCTTTTAAACATTAAATTTTGTAAACACTTAAATCCTCCATAAAAGAGCAAATTTAAAAAAAGAAAAAAGGACAAAACCATAAAATACCTTTCTTTTTTTCTTCTGTTTCACAACCAGGCAAGCATCTTTGCAACATCAAAACCCATACCTGTAATAAGTGCTTGGCTAGTCAGTGGAATTCAGACATTTGCTGAGAGCAGAGGAATGCCACATGCAGGTGATACGCAGAGAAACAAGGCCCTAAACTTCATTATGCAAAGCCTGATCCTGTGGAATGACATAAGGTGTTAACAGCTGCCTGACTCTATTTCAGTGTGGGACACAGTCAAAGACAGACAGAGTTCCCCGATCCCACTGGGAAGATGGTTCWACATAGCAGCACATTTACATCCATCTAAATAAAGTTTTCCTGTAGCTTACATGAGCAAATATTAGAAATTATTTTGTAGATTACTAGATGCTTTGTATGCCAAACAAACAACAGTCTACAAGGCCAGCTCATGCAATCTGTTACATCAGTGTACAGGTGAAGTATCTGCATGGTAGGTAATTTTTTACACCTTCTTAGCAGCAATCAGAAGCAGAATTCCACYGTATTTGATTCACTGAAAAACATTATTAAAAATTAACACCATATTTTCAAAATGGATATGTCTGATTGCAGTTAAGTTAGACACACTGAAGCAAACACTTCAGGGTCTGGGCTCTTCTTCACATAACTTAATATGATCATTGTCCKGTTGTTACCTCTGTTATGATTCCAGCAAATGATTTCTCATGTCCTGTTATAAGAAGAAGCCCAGTCAAAACTGTTGTAATTTTTTAACACTCTTCATATGCCCAGTTTGGCATGTGAAGGGCAGGTTCTCATTTGCACAAGCTCCCTTATTCCCTCTCTGCAGATGCCTTCCTATTGAGAATACTTCAGTCTAGAAATCAGTTTTCATTTTCCTGTATATAATATGGACACAATAATTCATACAGTGTTCTGGCTGAGATTTTCATGATTACTTTGATTTCAGCAGCATAAATAAATTCCTCTGAGCCATGCATTCTTAAGGCAGTATAATTTCAAAGGTCCCTTTTGCACTGATTTGAATATTGCATATTTGCTCTTCTAGYTTCTTTTGTCTTTGATCAAGGTTAACTATCTAGTCATATTTTCAAGGTTTCCTTTTCTGATGTTTGTATTTGTAAACATTTAATTAAAATAATTAGAAGAGGTCAAGATATGACAATAAGAAATATCAAAATCATAAAATCTCTCATGAAGAGAGAGCAAAAAGACTCAGAGTGTGTATTTGAGAGATGAGAGAAATAATGAATTACATAGATAACGCTTATCATAAGTTTCTATTCATCATTTCTAGTAATACAAGAACAAAAGGATATGCAATGAAATTGAGAGATAATAAATTTTAAATCTGATATCAAAGGAACATGTTTCAAGGGAGGAAATAACTCTACACCAAACAAACCCTGAAATCTTTATATGAAATACAGGTTTTACAGACAGTATGAAGCATTCCAAGTAGTTTCAGACCCTTGCTTAAACAATATATAATTTATAAAATATACAGAAGAACATCTGGACTTGGTCAGACCAAAGACTCATCTAGACTATCTAGTCTGTGATAGTAACAAGTACACACTGATATCACCCATGTATCAGGTCAAAATTGCAAAACTCTGGRTCTTCCTGATCCACACCTTGTATTCATGTCTTTAAATGGTCATTCCTGGTGGATTTTTATTCTGTGGATTTGCACATCACATTTTGAATCAATACACACTTTCAGGCTTAAGAAATACCTTATGTCAATAAATTCTAAGGCTTCATTTTGTGTTGCTTGCTGGCTTTATTAGGGATATCTCCCTATTCTTGATTCCCAAAAACCATAAGTCCTTCATCTTCTCATTCATGATTTGCATTTCCTACACCACACCCTACCATTCAGCTCTCTTTGATGCATGGGATCCTTACTCTAACTTCCTCCATGACAAATGGAAACTGTTCTATTATCCCAGTCATCCACATTTGCCTTCTCTGTGCTTTTCCCCATTTTTTATGCCTCTTCTGAGAGAACAAGACAGAGACCGTATGATGTTCTTAAGAGACAGGTGTATAATGCAGAACAATATTCTGGTCTGCAGCATTGCCTGTTCTTTCCAAAAGCACTGAGCATCTGCCAATGTTTTTTTCATGTTATTTTCAATTATTCCAGAGCCGAACAATATACACACTCCGGGCTGTATTTTCCATGAATGTTCCTTTGTATTTATAGCTATTCAATGTAATCCATTATTTTATCAACTGGTCATTCAGCACCATAAGTTCCTACTCATGGCAGTGTAGGTCTGAGTTCTCATCTTTGGAGTATTCTGATATTAATTCCCCTCACTACGAAAACCAATCACTTCATTTTAATCCTTTGTTTCCCACCATCAGGTACAAATTCAGAAGTTCTCCTTTTTTACATCATAACAAACTGGCTAATGGGCCTGTAATTCTTCAGTTCAAAATATTGATCAACCTCCAACTCCGTAAGTCACCTCTTTTAAGAGTTCAGTGATGGAGCACATCTAGTCTTGAATAAAGGAGGTCTTTGAACCTCACTTTGGCAAAGACTTGGACCTGAAATTTATCATTATATTAGTTATTCCATTGGGCTTTTTTGACTTGCATTCAGTATCATTGTACTGCTGAAAAATGCTTCCTAAAAATAATAAAAATAAAATTCTTCCTCTTTCCTCTTGATTTGTGCCACAAATTCCAAATAGGTTGTGCAAGTTTGTCCTAGAAAAATTTCACTCTCCCTTAGTCCCAAGTCACAACCGCCTTCATTAAATAGCTCTGTTTATCCAAGTTTGCATTTTTAAATCAATTACTTAGGAACCAAAATACTTTTATCTCCCCATTTAATCTGAACTGAATGAATGAGATTATTTGCTATAATCAGCTCTTCTATGACAGACTTACAGTAAACAACTCTCAAACAGCATCAGATCTTGCTGACCCAGCGACAGTGTGATGAAGTCTGTTAGCTATCACATTCAGAYATAGACAGAAAAAATGCTAGGGATTCTGACAAAAGGGAAGGCAAGATCTACAATAACAGCAAAACTCCCAGCAGCATTGAGCTCTCCAATCATATCCATATTCAGAAATGACATGGGAAGTCATTACATCCAGACTTACAGTGCCACCAGAATGGAACTTCTTTTATCATTGTTCCCAAAATTTATTTGGCTATATCAGATTTCTGCAAGTATACACTCTCTCTATTTCTGTAAAATGAAGAATTTTCAGGCAGAGGATTTGCATAATCACACATGAAAAAAAAGGAAGAATATTTATTAAAGGTTCTTGCAAAACATTATTCTACACTACTTCTTTTTCATCACTGCAATTCACCTTTTTGATTAGTCCTTTAACTAAATTGTCCATCTTATTACTGCTATAACATTCTCTCGTCTATTTTTCTAAGATACCATATGCATTGCTGAACACCATTGTGCTGGTCTTGCTCGGCCCAGTTTTTGGTAGTGGGGGTCACAAAGATGGCTCCTGTGAGAAGTTTCTGGAACCTTCCACCATGTCCAGCAGAGCCAATCTCTGATGGCTCTGAGGATGATGGATGTGCTACTGGCCAAGGCTGGGCCGATTAGAGACGTTGGCTACACCTCTGTGATGGCATACTTAAGAAGAAATCAAAACAAGAGATGCAYGGAGTTTTCTTTAGCCAGAGAAGGAGGAAAAGGTGAGAATGTGTGAGGAACAACATGGAGACACCAAGGTCAGTGGAGAAGGAAGGGAAGGAGGTGCTCCAGGTGCTGGAGTCGAGATTCCTCTGTAAGCCAAGGTGATGACCATGGTGGGGCTGCTGTCCCCCTGCAGCCCATGGGCCCAGGGGAATGCAGAGATCCACCCACAGCCCATGGGGAGGTGCCCACGCTGGAGTGGGTGGGTGCCTGGAGGAGGCTGTGCCCAGTGGGAGACCCAATGAAAAGAGGGGACTCTGTTTCCAGGCTGGAGCAGCCTGGCCTTGGAGGACTGCACGCTACCAATGAGTGACCCACACCACAGCAGTTTTGGGAGGACTGCCTGCCCATGGGGGAACTCATGTTGCAGCCGTTCTGAGAGGACTGTTGTTCATGAGATTTGGACATGCTGGAGAAGTGTGTGCAGAACTGTCTCCCATGGGTGGGATCCCACGGCGAAACAAAGGAAGGACTCCTCTCCTGAGCAGTGGAAGAAAATCTCAGTGATGAACTGACCAAATCCCCCCCATCCTGTCYTCATCTATTAGTAATAAATTCCCTTTATAACTCTAAGTTGAGCCTGTTTTGCCCTTGTTTTCTTCTCCCAGTTCCTTATCTCAASTCGTGAGCCCTTCATTAATTTGTTTCCCATCTCCTCTACCCAGCTGTGGCAGTGGAGAGCAAGTGAGCAGCTGTTGTGGATGCCTGGTGTTTGGCCAGCAAGTCAGACCATGACAACCATTTAGAAGAACTTGCATGCTCTTTCAGTTTAAAATCAGTCATAGGGACTGTAAAAACCTCCACCAGTCACTTTCCACATTTCATTCCTGAAGCTCTTTCTTATTTGTAACCTCAGCTCTTAAAGGAGATTATTCCAGACAACAAAGTTCTGTGTACTGAGAAAAAAAACCAAAAGACCTCCTTTTGTCAAAAATTGAGTTTTCCAGACTTGCAAAATGCTGCAGATTCTTCTCCTACCTCTGACCTCTCCTTACCTTATTGTACTTCATTCTCCTTCTCTGTGCACTGAAACAAATTCACTGAAAATCAGACAAGCCCAACACCTTGTTTTCCCAGCTTCATTTGAGCAGCTTTTATGTATCAGATCAATAGATGTGCCATCAAGGATTCTTTCCATTCCTATAACAATCGTATGTAAAACAATCTGTAGATCCAGACAAGTTTATCAATTTAGCCTAACATGGGGTCTTGGAGTCTTGACCAGGTCCTGTCAGCCACTGCCAGAGCCCTGACCCTTTCTGGTGAGCAGGTCATTGCCACAATATACAATGAAGARCTTTCACAGTGGTGCTCTCTGGAATTACAAGGAGGATTAAAGTAGTTATGGGCAATAGGGAAAATGATCCTTCAGCTTTCATTCGGTGTGAGGTACTAATAGGTGAAAAGATGAATAAAGCTGAAAAGTTTCAAGTTGACAGTGACACTCTCAGAAAACCTTTAAGTTGGAAATCATAAAACTWATCACCTCATAATAATGGTAAAAGTCTTGCTTATAGGGTATCGTAAAGAAATGCACCAGCTACATTTAAAAGGCTTAAGAACAGTGCCRATGGTGACCCTGTATTTACAAGTCAGATCGACTGCTGCCACGCCAACAAAAACATCAGTAAAATAGGTCAGCTGGGGGAAAGCAGGAGAAACAGTTAGAAAACTACTTTYGTGACAGAATATTTAGTGTTTAAGAAAATGAAAGAGTGCAAGAAATACTCAAGGCTGCAGCTCACATTTCAGCTATAATTTTGAAATGCTTTATGAAGCTTTTTAATTTCACAAATGCCAATTGCTTTCCCAAATACGAATGAATTTTTTCAAAATCAGATAAAACTGTAATCTGTCTCACAGTAGAAATAAATGCAGTGATGAATAGGGGAGTGTTAAAGTACATCAAAACCAACCATGGTTCACTTGGCAAAAGCATCCAAAGGATAYCACAAAAAGCGAAGAACGAATGCTCACAGAAAAAACCCAAACCAAACCAAAGCAAACAAACAATAAGCCCCCTCAAACAAATCAAAACTAAAAAACAAACCCAAAAGAAAACAAAACAAAAAAAAAACAAAAAACTCCAAACGAAACAAAAAAAGCAAAAACAAAACCAAAAAAAAACCCCAAACCAATTAAAACACCCCCATGAACTCCCTACAGTTAGATAGCTAAGTTTATATCTCAGTATATTATTGCCCTCCTCCTCATCCTTCTCTCTTTGAAGGCTTATGCTCCTAAACCAAGCCTGTGCATAAATAACACTGCTCATATACTTAACATGCTTTTTTACACATGCACAGCCAGTATCTGTTTGTGTCTTCTCATAACTACAGAGCTCTTACATACTACCTTCTTAAAGCATTAACAGATTGAAACACAAGGAAACTCTTCAGATGCACATGATTTGTGTTTCATCTTTACATTTTATCAGGAGAAATGAAATTGTTTTGAAAGAAAACACTGGGGAAAAAATACCAAAGGAGCCACCATGACATACTCAATGATTAATTATTTTGCAAACTTTCATCACATCACCTTCCAGCTCTCTCTGACCTAATGGTCACTCTGGGTGACCAAAGGTCCATGCAGACCAAGAGCTTATTTTCAGTATTGGCAAAAGAAAATAAATCACAAGAGAAAACCAAAACAGAAAACTAGGCATTTCCTAAAATATATTCCCAACCTCCAAAAAATGCAGCTCAGCAAACTCCTGAGACAGCTCTCTCATCTTATCATGATGCCCTTTAAAGATTATTTTTATTTATTAAATTCCCTTCATGGGATATGGTGATTAGAATGCAGTACAGGTGGAATAATTATTAAGTGGGGGAAAAAATCCTGTACCAACAAAAGACCCACAAAATCCACCAACAAAACCCAACCAATCAACTCCCCTGCCCCATTGTGTATGATTTTAATAGTTAATCAAATAATGGTTGTCTAATTCAATCTGTTCAACTGATTACCCAGAGCAGGTTTAACTTTCTGTCATGTCACAGGGCTGCAAAAGTCTTGATTTAGTAATGCAATGAGCTGCAATAGCCACAGCTAAAGATATTTTTGCAAGACAATATGTCTCAGTTAAAAATACAGCAGAACTTGGGAATATGTCAAAAGGCATACAATTAATGGTTACAAAAATTCCACAAGCACTCTGAGAGGATTTGAGGGCTTTTTTCTCCCTGTTTCAGTACTATCAAGAGATTAGTTATGTGACTTACATCTTGTCAAACCTAAAACCTTTAAATAGACTTTCAAAATCAAAATATTTGACTATGTACTCCATCAAAATATGAGAGAACATTCTACTTACTTTACATCCCTTAAAAAGTAATCTAATAGACCAATACGATCAATTCACTTCAGTAATTTTTTGATACATCTCTCTGTTGCCACCAAAATGCAAAACTGAAACTGAAGACTTCTTTGATTCCACTTTTACCACTACATTTTTTCTTCTCCCCCCCCCCCCCCCNCCAATTTTCTTGATACCCATCATGTTAATGTAAAAGTGACATTTTAAGTAAAATGATTTTGGATAAATTACCCAGTAAGAACTAGTAGAAACTAGCAGGAAAAGAGCTAGTAAAAGAAATTCTGAGCTTTATTATAATCAGTCTAGATTAAATGTTTGCAGCATAAGAAAGGAAAAAAAACTTTGAACAACATAAATCAGCACGTGATCTCAGTGATTTTTTTTCTATCCCAGATATACTGGATTTACATAAAGAACTATGAGCTTCGTTTTAAACTTTATTCAGAGCAAATGTGAGCTATTGCAAAAGCAGCAGCATCCTGTTCAGCCCTGCCCATCTTGAGTGAAACAACCAGGAAGCCACAGGATGAAACCATTGAGCCTGTTAATGTAATACAAAATTAAATTTGAAAGGTGGAGGAAAAACAAATGAGATCAACTGATTCAACAGCTACAGTACTTTTTCACAAAGGCCTGATAATTTTTTTATGATACTGATTTTTTGTTAAATATATTGATGCTATAGAAATCAGACAAAATAAAATTGAGAAAAGGAGATTAGAGTTGCAACTCTCAATATTCAAAAGGAGATACCTGAACTCTAGAAGTGGTTTCATTCTAGCATACATCTTTAGAGAAAATTGAGCTTCCTAATATTTTCCTAGCAATGAAGAGGTGGTTATCTTTGCTCTTATTTGCTTTGCAAGGAGAATTTTCCTATGAGATCATTCAGTATATCAACGAACCTGTGAAAATATTTTGTTGCAGTTGCTTAAGAAATTTGACATTTATTCCCACACACAGAGAAGAAAAATAATACGGTAAAGCAGGCTGATGTTCTGACTTGCTTGATGTCACTCTTGTGATATTGAAAAAGCAGCTTTTTCACATTTTTAAGGTCTGCCTCAAGCAAACATTTCAGTTATATATTTTGATACTATATCTTTTTTTTTTTTTTTTTTTGGGTGTGGAAATATCAGCCTTTCCAAAATGCATGAGATGAAAAATTCCTTTGCACTAAGAATCACCAGGTTAAGATTTTTCTTTTTCCATACAGAATTGCATCTGAACAGCCCACTCAGAGTCTTAATACAGTTTTACTGCCAGGTTTGCAAATAAAACCTCTCCACACAGATTTCAATCTTTAAATAGCGAAATAGCTGAGATATCAACATATCAAAACCAATGTAATTTGGATGAGTTAATCTGTATGAGATTATAGAGGATCCTAAAATATTTCATTAAAACACTGTAGTTTTTACATGTTCCAAATTCTTGGAAAATATTTTGTGAGAGGATCACCACCTCCTGAAAAATGAGACAAAAACTGTCATGCTTTTGCAGTGGATACAGAAAACTCATGTTACTTTGGACTGACAATTTCTTTGAAAAATAAAAATGTTTTGCCTTATTCCAAAGCYGCCTTCACAAAAGCAAAAAGACCAGAGCTCAATTTAAAGACCAAACAAGTAAGAATCAAAAATTCAGAGGTTTGGCTACCTGCCTTCCAGGGTAGCAACTGGTGTTTAAGTCCAGCAGAGAGTCTTGGAAAGAACTGGGTAGCCACTAGCACTCACTTTACACATGGAATGCCTAGAAATCTCCCTTTCTAGATCACTTTGTTCAGGCAAATTTTACCATTAATAAAAGAACTGCAAGCTGTATATAAACAACTAAAAGCACAAATCAATTCTTTACTGGCAAATACATATAATAGATAATCAGCCATTACAAGCTACCATGATATGAAATAATTTGTCACCACCCCTTCTCAGTTGAAACTTCACCAGCCATGCAAACACCGAGTCTGGCAGGAAGCCTTCAGTTCCCCCGGAATACTTGATGCTCCTGAGTCATCATCTCTTCCTCTTGAATACTTCAGCTGTTTCAGTAATTCATCTGCCTCACATTTTACCTTTAGTATCTCATGATTCTACAGAATCTCAAAGCTCCTTCTCACACCCTGGTTTTCAGTAAGTCTGATTTAATGTGACAGAGTTCCACTGTATTAAAATATGCCTTCAATCTCAGAAAGATGAACCTCTGGCAGAAGAATTACAGGAATATACTACAGAAGTCAACAATATTCAAAGAAGAGGATTAGTAGATTCATAAAACTGCTATCTTCCCCTCTAATTAGTCCACTAAGTTACCAGCCAAGAATTGCCCTTTTCCTGTATACTGGCTTATAACAGCCAGATCTCGAAAGAGTAAACTTTGTTTTCCCTAATAAGCCACCGACTACTATTACTGCTTCTGAAAATAATGCATGTTTTTATTTTCTTGCAAGAAGCATGTTTCTTGAAAATGCCACATAAATATAAAACTCTGTGTGTGGATGACAACCGTCATTTCCTTTCTTCACTTCATACCATAGCTTATATCTATTTTAACATGCTTTCTGAAACATGTGTTTTCTCTTCACTAGAAGCCATCCTTCCACAGAGGTGCTTACTGTTGCACTTCCTTTCCTACATTTTGCTTTATTTCTCATCTGGCATATGATTTACCTTCTATGTGTACGATACACTTGTATTGATACACATCTACAGAGCAAGAAATGTCTGTTTCACATTGAGGTTTTTATTGAGGTTTTTTCCTCATAGTTTCATTTCAAAATTGTTATTTCATTTGGCTTAAATATAATGGTACTTTGCAAAGGCTCCCTTTCATGGGCAATTATTCTAGAGGTTACAGTAATACAATCATTGTGCACTTCCACTGAGCCATTTGTATGCATTTTTTTTTTTTTTAAGGTAGATCCATTGTTTCTGGCAATTAAATTAAGGTCATAAAATGTATATTCAAAGCTACATAGAACCATCTATAGATTTTTCACCATAACAATAATTAGCTTATGTTTCTACAGCACTTTGAAGTGGCAAATTGCTGTGTAAGTGCTCAGTATTCTTACCATGGCTTCAGCAGGACTCAGGGCAATTAATATAAAACTGCTGGTCATCCAAATACTATTACTTGCTGTGAGCAGGTGGTTTAAATACAATGCACAGGTAATGACTGACCTTTACAACACAATGGTACAGTCACCACCAGAGAGCACAGCACATTAGCCAAACACAGGGAGCTTTACTGAGGGATGTAAAAGTATTCATGGTTTCTACATCACCTCTTGCCATTTGAGTCAGGAGGGCTTTCCCTCTGCTAATAACAGTACCCACAAATCTCCTTCCTAATTGCCCTGTACACTAACGACCTTTACTGCTATAAAAGTTCCAATATGAACTTTACATGGAAATTTATTTTTATTTAACTGATACATGTTCTACTGACTTGTGCCACTCGCACATATTTATTTGCATTATTACTTAGTTTCTTCATAGTGACGCTAGAGAAAGAGAAAACAAACAAGAGAGGAGTTTGCAAAATTATTCAACACATAGAGTGGTCTATCGGCCCGAGTTTTAAAAGCATATATTTAGATACAGCGATGAGTTTGGTCCCCCTTGTTACTGGATGGCAAAAGTTGTGTTTTAATATCTTACAGCCTGGCAAGTAGTGTTCTTGAATGATTAATGTAAAATACTGTGTTTACACATCCTATACCTATAAATGGATTTCATACATGACATAAAATGTGCGGTAGCTCTACAATATCTTTACATGTATTTAAAAAGGAAAATAACCTGAAGAAAAGTCAAGGAACACTGCTGCACAAGATTTTCAGTTTCACTACACACTGACACCTGCCTTCAACCATACCCACAGTAAAGAAGGATGCCATTTATCTTTTATAATAATATGGAGTTCTCTGTCAGAGTAGGGTCACTGAAATGAGTAATAATCCCACCACTGTCTAAGGTACAACCAGCAGGGTCCAGGTCAACAGGCAAGCAGACAATAATTTGCCCAACAACACTGAATTTCATCTGCCCACAGCCTCTATCTACTGATTATACAATCAATACACCTCAGATGAGAAGAGCTAACAACTGACCGGGGCAGATCAATGCTAGCAAATAAGCGCTTCATGACAAAAAGTTTGATAATTACCATTCTGAAGCCGTGTAAATGTTGTTTCTATTGTAACGACATTCATGATGATACTGCTATGATTGCACTGTTATTATAGGTTTAATGTTAGGCAATCAAGCTGCAGTGGTCTAGGTATCAACAAACAGCATCAAAAGAAAACATCAAATTGTCCCTATTCTTCTGACATTGTAGCTGCAACATTTTTCTATGTTAGTGGCCACAAATGAACAATAATAAGTGACAATTCAGTGAAAAATACTATTTTCACAGCTTACAAAAGTCACACAATATAGATTGATACAAGTATGATTATTTCTAGACCCAGAAGTGAAGGTACACCCACTTAAACCGGAGGATTAAAATGAATTCAGTATTGTGCTCTTTGTTTCACACACATCAGTTCAGAGCTTTTAATCTGCACTTCAACTAGTCATAACCCAAAAGTATACACAGCTTTGCTCAATTTATTTATTATTTTTCATACTGCACATTTCATTTTCCTTTCATTGCTGAAGTGCTGGCTCATTTTCAAGACATTAACTTTTAGAGAACTAGTCCTGACTGACTGTCAATGGCTATATTGACTCCAGTTAGCCTCTCCTACTCTCAACACAGAAAAACACCACTGGGACACACTATTGAAATGTGAAGAAAATCGGGACTTCATAAAGCAGGATCATGTAGAGCTGTGGCAGCCTTAACTCTGAACTACATAAGATAAATACTATGTTTAATATTTCATGTTTTGGACCACAGGATCTCAGTAGCAAAACATGTTCTCCCAGTGGTCACTTTAAAGGTAGAAGCACACTCAGCTGCACAGCACTTCAAAAACATTTCAGTCATAGCAAATCATAACTGTGATATCTGCAAAGATATCTCTTATGTTGGCATTTCATGAATTAAAGTTTTAATCAGGTCTTTCACAGACAAAACACAGATGCCGCCAAAAGTCTGCATGTTACCTGTCTAAAACTTTTAAATCAGTGATTGGCCAGATCTGCCGTGGCCTAAGGGAAATCACCTGTCTATCCAAGGAGCCAGAGATACCAAACAATAAGGATAAACCCAGACCTCTCACAGTCAGCAATACATGTGTGATTTGAACTAGCTTGAACTAAGATTTCCCTTTCAGCATTTCTTCCTCAAAACAACTTCTACCTCACAAGAGATTCAAAGAATTTGATGTATATTAAAATCCTTTCCCTCTCAGATGGGCTCATTTTTATTCAGGGACAATTTTGCTGACTGACAGGTAAGCATTTGGTACTGAAATTGGACCTGTACAAGAGCTTTGCATTTCATTTGCTCCATTACACCAGTGCATGGATTACTGGGCTTTTACTTTGGCATCTTTCCATTATTTTCAGATATATGACATGAACAAAATGACTCATCTGACAATCTGTGTAACAAATTTGTTCCAAAAAGAATAGAACATTATTATACTATTTTGTACATGTGGGTACCACAACCTTCCACAGTAATCTAGCCAGAAATTCTAAGTGTATAAATAGTAGCTGATATTGTTAAAAAAAAAAAAAAAAAAAAAAAAAGATAGGAGTGACAGCACAGAAATACCACACTGAAGAAATGAGAATTAGTTTTAACACTACAGCTTTCAGTGTCATTTCAATTTCTGAATCACTTCAGGCATAATACCAAATTTAATTTTCTTTGTGTTGGGGGAAAAAAAATGCATAAAAATTGACATAAGACTTCTGGACTGTCTGATATAACATAGCTGTTGACAAACAAGTATTGTCAAATTCTGGCACCAAACAGTTAATAGTCATCATACTTCATTCTTTTAGTTAGTTGATTAATGTTCCTACCTGAATCACAGATCTGCTTTTAGCTATTGCTCTCTCAATTTGATTTGCAGAAGGAAAAAGTACATCTGTTCAGCCTACCACTTATGTAAACAGAGATGAGTACATTTCTCTGTATCCCTTGATCTTTCATCATAAAAACAATACCCAAATTCCATATTTAGTTGACTTTCTCAAGAAGCTTTTTAACCATTTCATGGTAGCTCTTGCCATCACAGCACCTTCCTTGCAGCTGGAAATGCAGGTAGAGAAGTCTTTCCTGAGCTCTGTAATTTGCCTAACGCCCATACAGCATCACCATAGCAGAAATGAAAACTCAGCTGTTCGGTGAGATGTGCAGCAATCCTTCATCCTCAGTTTAGGATACAAGGTCATGCCAATTAGCACTACAACAATTCTTCCAGTACAAACACTGGGTGGACTACAGAGAACTCCATTCAGGGATGACACAACAAGGGAGTAAAGCGTGAAAGCTGACAAGAAAGGGATCTTTTACAATTTTTCCCTTTAAAAAGGCAATTTACTGAATTAATGACATATTCTTTTTAATATTTTTTCTTACAATTTAGGTGAAAGAAAACTATTTTTTAGAGATACACCTCTCTTTACAACACCAGTCCATGGCATTTGAAACAAATTCCATGGTATGGGCAGAATATTCAGGTGCAGTTCTTCAGATTTCCATTGCTTACTTGTGAAACAATTAAAAATTCTCAAATTCTATAAATGTCCATTACCGACATACTACATTTAAGATTAAGCCTTAATTTTAATGCAGAAATGTCTTCAATCAGACTCTCTGAAAATTAAAATTACAACAATTCTCAAGTTTCATGACCCCACCCATCATGTTCTTTTAAAGCCATTTAATTTAAAAAACTTTACTTCTAAAAACATACTTTACATAGTCAGACTGATCACTGACCTAGGATGTAGCAGCCGAAAACAACGGAAACAGTAAGGGAGGAGTGAGTACTTAATCCTTGGAGCAAATGCAATTGCATAGTTCATATAGCTGCAATTTTAGGCCTGCAACGTGATCTGGGAGGTTACAATGACTTACGGCACATGAATGGTTGAAACTGAACTAGATGATCCCGAGTCTCATTTTTGTAGAAGTGTTTAAACATCAGCTGGTTGGTTAGGCCATCAGAAATGAACCAAAATGAATTCTTTCAGACAGCTAAAGAGTCTGTTAAACAGCCAAAGTGAGTTCTCAGCCATGAATGTTTCCCCCTAAATGCTGACCTAGATTTCCAAGGGCTGAGGCTTTCTCATGGTCTGCGGGGAATGACTGACTGATTTGGTAATGTCTTTTCCACAGAAGTCAGGTCAAGGTGTAGATTATGATATACAAATACATTGAAAAACCATAGCTAAGTCCAACAGATCCGTGTACATTCATTCACTAGGAACAAGACACCAAGGGATCTTGGAAAATCACATCAGACAAAAATCAGGAAAGCATCTCTAGTGATGAAGACAGGGAAGGACTGGAGTATGTTAGCTGGAGAATCTCCATCAATATAGAACTTTAAGAACAGGCCAGAAAGATACCTTCCAGGAATAGTTTACACAGATTTAAATCTCCTTTGGCTCATCATAACACGATGTCTTCAAATCCCTTTCAGCACTGTTTTTTGAGATCTGTGATTATTTTGGTAAGCACTCACGATATGAATCAAGTCAGTAAAAGTCTCCATTGCTAAAACAAATAAAACAGACCTACCGAATGAACTTAGAAAGCCAAAAGACAATATCAATATATAAAATGAGAGAGTAGACAAATTCAAAATTAGTTCTGCATGTAAAGATTAAAATAAAATAGTTTCACCAGGCCTAGTTAATGCATTAACAGACACTGGTTTTCTAGCTAAATGACGATGATAATTAGAAAACTTTCATATGAACTTCCTAACTGTAGCAACAGTCTGAGTTTATATCTGATGGGACATGCATTTGCCCATGCCACCCTCCATTGACAAGATAAGGTCACCTTCTAAACCTTTCTTTATCAGTAGTGAATGAAGAGAGCATTTCAAGAAGATTATTGAAGATTACTAAGTAAAATTACTTATGACAATTTTGCAGAAGAAGCTTAAGGTAATAAATATCACTGTTTCTTCAAGCTCTCTTAAAATTTCCAGTTCTAGTTATGAGGTTTGTGAACATACTCACTTCTGTAAATAATTGTTGGGATTTATCAGGGTTAAACATCGCTGTGTGAAGAGGCTCGTGGCAAGCTAGGGCTGCCTGCTTTGGAGCTATCAGCCAGCTGCAGAGAGGGTGGTGTTGCAACAGGAGAATGGGCAAAACTCCTGCCTCCCTTCTTAGGTTCGGACCCCCCTGGCTGATGTAAGACCCCCAGACAGTTGCGAAATACATCCCTTTATCAGAATTTATGTTTAAAGTGACCAATGAGAAGTAACTACTTGGAATATTCATGAAGTTCATTATAGTGGTTATAAAAGCATGTTCAATTCTAATAAAGTTCGAG